>NC_142073.1:13217248-13521891 GCF_059756535.1 Pantherophis guttatus
GCAGAGTCTGAGAGAGAGAGAGAAGCAAAGGGATTTGGGCACTAAGAACGAGAAAAAAATAAAATAAAATAAAAGGAGAGAAACTGAGTAGCAATTCCCTGACAAATAACCATGAGTGACCCAGAAGAATGTGTGACAGTGACATGGCCAATGTCACTGCCCTTTCCCAATTGCAGTCCCTAATGATGCAATTTTTATCTCCCAACCCAACAGATGTTCAATAACCTGCCCAGGGGAAAGCAATTTCTTTATCTCCTTTTCTTTGACTCTCTCAAGAGTTATCGCGGCTTAGTTTTTTTTTGGTTTTTTTAAAACCAAATCGGGGTGTTTTTTTGTCTCTCCCTTGTCCTCTGAGCTTGGTCTCCCATCTGACTTCATTAACATGCTTTGTTTAAAGATGAGAAGGAATGTTAGCCTCCACCTGAATTCTGGTAATCCAAAATCAAAATCCAGAGAGGGACTCTATAGGGATCGGGTGTACTTGTCGGGGGGTGATGGTGGGGAGCTGGGAGAGAGAGAGAGAGAGAGAGAGAGCACCGAACGTGAAATTAAAATGTAAATCAAAAAGTAATTGGCTTTTTGTGCATTGTTTAGATAAGATTTACTTGTGAAGAATGGCTTTTCCTGTCGGAAACTCAGCAGGCTCAGCTCCATGTGACACAGTTGCATTTAATAATGGCAACCCATCTAGGCCATAAATATTGCAAACAATGCCATTTGAATGAGAAGCCCCGTGAACCATAATAAACCCCCTGTGATTAATTCCAAAACTGCTCGCTTCATATTAGACCTGCGGTGGCGTCCCCAATGCGATCAATACAGTGTAGCCGAGTGATTCTAATAGAAGCGTTATTATCTTTTAATCTTTAGGAGAACAGTAACTTTCTCCTCTTTCCATGCCCCTTTCTCTCTTTCAAATACTTTGGCATGAAACTCTGCTCATCCCTTTTCTCCGAGCAACCTTGAAGATCGTTGTCTCTTTTTTCTTTTTTTAGTCTGCTTTCTTTCCCCCACTCCACTTCCCTGCACTTGTCTTCTCCTGAAATGAAGATGCATTCAGGTTTTGTTTTCAAGGATTTATCAATAAGATGACACGGTTTGCCGTTTGGTGAACCAAAGGCACATTTGTATGCCGCGATTTTACAATTGGTCGCAACGACCTTGCCTGCCAGCCGCAATCTCCCCCCCCCCGGTAGATAAATGCCCACTGGTTCCAAATGCCCAACAACAGGAATTTGGTAGCAAGGAAGGGTCGTGGACAGAGGGAGGGAGAGAATGACATATGGCAAACTATTGTTCGTCTGAAGGGATGAGGTGGATCAGCGACTAAGATGCTGAGCTTGTCGATCGAAAGGTCAGCAGTTTGACGGTTCGAATCCCTAGTGCTGCGTAACAGGTGTGAGGCCTCGTTCTTTGTCCCAGCTTCTAGCAGTTCGAAAGCACATAAAAAATGCAAGTAGAAAAATAGGGACCACCTTTGGTGGGAAGGTAACAGCATTCCGTGCGCCTTTGGTGTTTAGTCATGCCAGCCACATGACCACGGAGACGTCTTCGGACAGCGCTGACTCTTCGGCTTTGAAATGGAGATGAGCACCGCCCCCTAGAGTTGGGAATGACTAGCACATATGTGCAAGGGGAACCTTTACCTTTATTGTTCTTTGAGTAGCCAGAAACAACTTCTTATGAGCCAGGTTGCACACGCTACATTTAGCATACAGCATTTTTTTAATTTTTTTTTATGGAAAAGCAAAACCAGCTTACAATTGACTTTTGTTAAACAACAGGAGGCAAGGACACTATTAAGGTATGGGCTGCAGTGATACCAATTAGTTTGATTACCTCCTTTTTTTGTGTGTTTCTTTTGGTTAGTGGATAACATCTTTGCCCTGCACCATCATCCTGGA
Organism: Pantherophis guttatus; assembly: GCF_059756535.1. NCBI lineage: Eukaryota > Metazoa > Chordata > Lepidosauria > Squamata > Colubridae > Pantherophis > Pantherophis guttatus. The sequence goes on from NC_142073.1 coordinate 13,219,153, forward strand.
GAATATCTATGCATGGTCAACGATGAAAATGACTTGATGGCACATAATTAATATGTATCATTAAGTTCTTGATCTGCCTTGTAAGACCTGCTAAATCAGGATTAGGTCAAATGCGACCCCCTTTAGTGGGCAGAAAGGGAATAATCTAGCTATTTATTTTACAGTATGATTCAGAGCAGTACAGGCAACAGAGAAATGATGAAAATCAGCTCATTTCTTGTAAAACCAATTTAAAATAGGGAACGTCATTAAAAAGGACTAAGGTTGCTCAGAATTTATTGATAGCTGTAGAACGCTTCTTTACTATGAACTTTAGAACTGTAGGAGTGAAGCTCCCATATTCTAGGGGTGTCAAACTCGATTTCATTGAGGGTTGTGTTTGACATTGGGGGGCCAGGGTGGGTGTGGCCATCTTGATGACACTCATGTCGGCAGCACCTGTGGTGGCCCCAAGTGCTCTGCCAGCAAAAGCGGGCTCCCAAGCCCCATTTTCGGCTGTGACTGCCTCCTGCAACCCTCTGCCAGTGAAAATGGAGCTTTTCTCGCTAGGTTCTTTCCTGCCCCCTCTCTCTGTTGTTCTGCCCAGATAAATTTCTGTTTTGCTAAGTCTTGTTCTAACGTTCACTTTCCCATTTGTTTATAATTCAAATCTGAACCTTTATCATACAACGGAAACATACACCTTTGCCATAAATATTACACTGATTGTCGGTGAAATCTTCTGCTATCCAATAGAATGATTTCCACTTCTTATAAGCTTCCCCGGCATCATTTGATTGGAAGGTGAGATACAGAAAATGAGCAGATGAATGAAGGATTGTGTATGATACCCAGTGCATTTCCCCTTCTTAATGAATTTTTGTACATCTAGATGCTTCATTTATTGGTTAGCCACATGTGGTTTACTAGGAGTTGCTATGGTTTCATAGCGCTATTATCACTGCATGTTTTCAAGTCCCAGAAGAAATGAATGAGAAAAGGCTAATTCCTCCTCCTCCTCCTTCTTCTTTTTTTAAAAAAAAGCTGAATTCTGAGGTAAATTCACCAAAGTTTGTGTGAATAGGCTTATATGCTATGCTAAACTATAAAAATAGAGGCATTTTATGAGGGTATTGCATGAGGCTATATTTTATACTTTAATATATTATCTCAATGGAAACTATTCATTTATAATCCATAGTTTACCATAATGTACAAAGTGAACCAATAATAATACCCTTTGTTGAAATGAGTCAACTGTGATTTACCCCATTTAGGAATACAATCTATTTTGATGGCTATGACTGGTCTACAAATTGATAACCAAATAAACAGAATAGGAAGATAGGTTGAACAGACAAGAAATCTTCACAAAGGGACCTCCCCATAACAACTTTAGTTCAAAGCCTAAATCAGGCATGTCCAAAGTCCAGCCTGGGGACCAATTGCGGCCTGTGTTCAAATTTTGCGCGAACCGCAGCCCCTTCTTCCTGCCGGCTCAGCCTGTCACTCATCCCCGCCGGCCGGCGTTTTTCCCTTCACCGCACAGCAGTTCCCACAGCTGTCCCCTGCTGCCTCTGCTCCACAGCCACCCTGCTCTGCAGAGCATCTCAGCCATATTTTTCACCAGAAAATGGCAGTAGACCTGAGTCAGCACTCTCGTCACGTGACCCTTGTCTAAAATGCTCTAAAATGGTGACTGTAACTAAAAAAAGGAAAGTTGACAGTGAGGATCGCCGCTTCCAGGACAAGTGGAAATTGTCAGGCTGAGTGGTCAGCCTCCACACATTTTCACCTCACCAAATCTTGCAAAAAGTTTGGACACCCCTGGCCTAAATGAAGAGCTTGGTCTTCAAGGCTCCTTTAAAGGAAATCAGGTCTGGGGCCAGTTTGAAATTCTGGGAGAGGTTGTTGCAGTGGGCAAACTCCACAAGAGATAGCAATAGCACTTAGACTTATATACTGCTTTATAGTGCTTTTACAGCCCCCTCTGAGCGGTTTACAGAGTCAGTATATTGCCCCCAACAATCTGGGTCCTCATTTTACCCACCTCAGAAGGATGGAAGGCTGAGTCAACCTTGAGCCAATGAGATTTGAAGTACTGAACTGCAGCTAAGAGTCAGCTGAAGTAGCCTGCAGTACTGCACTCTAACCACTGCACCACCTCTAACTACTGCACAACCATCACTTTTCTGCCTCCCTTCACAGTGGAGCTGCTCCTGGGCGCTGTCCCTTCATGGTCCACCCTCTCCTCTTTGTCGAAATACCTTAAAGACTACAGAGGCTGCCTTCCGAGCAGCTCTGCTGTGATGCCGTCCCTCCGGCATAGCAGGCCATCCTCCTGGCCAGGTCCGGCTGCGAGCAGCACCGGCAGGCAATGGCGGGCGGGGTGGGCGGACGTGGTATTTACCGGTTCAGAGAACCAATTCAAATTCCAAACTAGCTGAATACCACCTCTGATTTGATCCTCTGCTGGGCAATAACTGGCCCAATGTAGAACTGCTTTCTGTCATCCAGCCATGTGGTTCTCCATCTTTGTGACCAGGTTCTCTGCTTTTATGACCACCAAATAAAATTCTGAAGCTTTCATTTATTTAGCTGGAGACTGTGGAAAACATGAGAGAGAGCGAGAGAGAAACAGTTGGCTTGAAGGAAGAAAGTGAAAAGCAAAAAAGAGATTAACAAAAACAAGTTAGGTACACAAAGTGCAATAATCTGCACAAATTTAACACTATGGGAGATAATTTTCTCTGGATGTATCTGCCTTGCATTCCTACAGGAAGTTCAACATGTTTGAAATTACTTGCGCCATCTCTGTCTGCATGATTGATTCTGGGCCGGCATGAATGACTTAAAAACATGGTTAACCTGGTTTACCACGAATTAATCCTTTTCTCTGGAATTGCACAACAAAACTGCAGCTGTTAGGTTTCTAACTGGGCTGGTTAAGCATATCACGCGACCATAGCAGAGAGTTAACCAAGATTTGACCCTCTTAAAGCACACTAAGTCTTAAGACTGGATAATCGGAAGTTTCTATTAGTCACTTGCAGCATGAGGACATCACATGCCCAGGTGCTTTACTGCAAACATTTGAAGAGATTTGAAAATGTGTTCATTTGAATATGCTTATAAAGCTGTAGTGATTCTGATGCTTAATGTGTGCGTTTAAAATACCACTTCCTCCATTAGCATATGACAAGCACAGTTCTATTGCAGGTGTGCATGTCGTTTTGTTTGCCTTGAAATCACCAATTCAGGAATTATACATGGGAAGTATTTCCATTAATCTCTCAAAAGAAAGCATAACAATATTCAACAATTCAATGTCACAGTCGGACCTAAGAAAACAAATGGCACCGGCAGCGGAGAATTAATGAGATGCTCTTCCATTTGGTGACAGTAATATTGCTCTGAGAAGGACAGGAATCCTCCCTCTTAATAAATGGCAATGTACAGTAGAACATTTGCCTTTTTTTTTAAAAAAAAGAATCGGCTGCAGTCATTTTCCCTCAATTTTTGCTCACTAGGCTTGTTTCATTAACAGGTAGTCCTTAATTTACAATCACAATTATACGTTTTGATGGATAAATATGTATGTAAATTGTATAAATAGGTACAGGTATAGATTAATAGACAAGTATGGATAATTGTGTAGAAATATGATATGTAGATTGTTAGTATGATGTTATGTATAAATAACATATAAGGTTAAAGAATTATATTATAATATTAACTTAAACAAAATTTGTATTAGTTTAAAGTGTTGGAGGATATTAAGAACCAGTGATGTCATATCTATGTCCGATGTTTTTAATTTTGAATGATTAATAAAAAACGTTTTAAAAATAAATAAATAAAAAAAATTTACAATTATAATTGGTACCAGAATTTTCATGGCATAAGCAAAGTGGTTTGGTAAGTGGTTTGCCCGATTTTATGACCTTTTTTTCCCATGGTTGTTAAATGAATTGCTGAAGTTGTAAAATAAAAACCAAGTCGTTGTTAAGTGAAACCATTGATTTTTCTTGCTGGAATCTGACTGAGAAGATCGTAATTGGTTTCCACCCTGGGATGCTGCAACCATAATTATAAACGCATGCTGCTTGCTGAGCCCAAATTTTGATTATGTGACTGTGGGAACGCTGGGATATTCTTAGCGCGAGGACCATTGGTAAGTCACTTTTTAAAATTGCCGTTGTAACATCAAACAGTCACTAAATGAATGGTTGTAAGTCAGAGGTGGGTTTCAGCAGGTTCTGATCAGTTCTAGAGAATCGTTAGCGGAAATTTTGAGTAGTTCGGAGAACCGGTAGTAAAAATTCTGACTGGCCCCGCTCCCATCTATTCTCTTCCTCCCGAGTCCCAGCTGATCGGGAGGAAATGGGGATTTTGCAGTAACCTTCCCCTGGATTGGGGAGGGAATGGAGTTTTTACAGTATCAATCCCCTGCCACGCCCCCCAAGCCATGCCACGCCCACCAAGCCACCGCCCACAGAACCGGTAGTAAAAAAATTTGAAACCCACCACTGTTGTAAATTGAGGACTACCTGTAATTAGGGCACCTTGAATATAGCTCATCTTTTCAGCTTTTTGTTTGTTGTCAAGCTGTATGTTGGCTTAGAGAGTGTTCTTTAGAGTACAGATCCTTCCGTATAATGTAAGAATATTTTGGAGTGAAATTGAGCTTCGCGTATGGCAGCCTGCCCAAAATATGCCAATGTTGCATGAAAATAAACATAGTACTTTGGATATATGTACAGTTATTTTACTGGTAATCTGAATAGGGAAATGGCTATTATATTACAATCTAATAAAAAAAAAACCAAAAACCTACTTTTCTTCTCAGTCCCGTGTGTGTGTGTGTGTGTGTGTGTGTGTGTGTGTGTGTGTGTGTGTGAAATTTCATGAGATGAATGACTTCCATAGGCTCATTCTTGGGAACCAGCTAAATTACCATAAGATCCGAATGAATTTGGTCTCGTGACTTTTGCTGCGAATGACCTGCATTTTTTTTTAAAAAAAAAAAACCATAAATTGATAATGGCATCTTGCAGCAATCATGGACTATGAATCAGCAGAGGACTGTATGGAACACAGACAAAAGATAGGCATAATCCCTCTCCTCTTACGTAGCTTGTTGTTTAAGTTCCATTACTGTCAAAATAACAGATGAGACACAATATTTTGCAGTACTTTGACAGCTAATGAAACCAATATTGTTGTCAGTGGCAATTCAGGCAACGGCAAAAACTGACTCATAGTTCTTAGCAACCTTTCTGATAAAATATCTGCTAGATTTCTTTAAAGCTCTTCTTTTTTGTGTGTGGCTTTTACTTTCCAGCAAGTTTGCATACAGTTTGGGCACGTGTGGCACAGTTGAATACAGGGTCTACGCTAAATATAATTTCCTGGGCATCCTGAAATGTTTCTAGTAACCTGTGTTTTAAGATATTGCTGAAAATAATCGTAGATAGATGCTGTTTTCTTTCAGTTTATATTCAGTCAAATGAAAGAACATTTGCTTTAGAAATTCTGTCTAAAGGAGAATGGAATTTTGATGCAATTCTCGTAAGTACAGTATTGTGTTCTTCCCTTATTTAGTTCCAAGCTAGCCAAGGGATCTGTACAAAAAGAAATCTTGTTTTTCATTGAGTTCATACCTCTCCAGTGGCTTTCCAATCTCCCTGGCTTTCTATACTATCATCAGTTCCATCCTAAGAGGTCTTCTCCAACTGGGCTTTTTCATTAAGGAAACAGAAATCCCATCCTCATAAAGCTGTTCCTCTTGCCAGTTGAAAAATCAGAAAAGATTTTTCGACCCAACTTTTCTGCCCACAAGCCGAGTGAAAAATTGTGAAATGTGATTTGTCTTAACTCTGGCTGAACTGATGTGATAAGTGCTCAGTGGAGAATCTCCATAGACAGTTGGAGATTACTGACAATGCAATAGCTGGAAGCAAAGTCTGCTTCGCATCTTATCCTTGAGGAGCCAACTGCAGTATAATATGGGTTTACTTAACTCTAACCCAGAGGTCAGCAACCCGCGCTCTGGAGCCGCATGTGGCTCTTTCATTCCTCTGCTGCGGCTCCCTGTTGCTGGTCGGCTCCACAATTGATAGGGCTTCCGGTTAGGACAGGTAGAGGAAAAAGGATGCCGTGCTAAGGAGGAGACTCTATGGTGGGGGAACTGGACTTCCGGTTGGCTCCAGAATTGAACGGGGGCCTCCGGTTAGAACCTTTGTGGCTCTTTGAGTGTTTAAGGTTGCCGACTCCTGCTCTAATCTAACCTATTCTATGCCTGGGTCAAGTATTAAGATGGGACATGTGTTGAGGTCCCAGAGGGCCTATTACTCTTAATTTTCTTTGATTGCCAAAAAACTCCTTATTGGATAATCAACACAATATCCCTCTTCTTCCTTCTGCAAAAAAAAAAAACATATTCACTATGCAAGCATGCCCAGTAAATTCCTCTCCATCGAAATCAATGAAGTTGACCACTATGGGACATCCACAGATTGATTTAATTATTTATCTGTTGGACTCTGAATTATTTTCTATACAGTGTTGTTGTTTTTTTTAAGTAATCTGTAAACAAGTTGCTTTGATGAAATGAGAGATATAAATCTGGAGATTATTACAATGCTCCCTTTTCTCATGGTTGAACAGATCTTATTTTAGTTGACGGGAATGTGAAAGGAACAGACGTTTAATCTCACAATGCAGGATTCATTTCACTGCCTTGCTCACACTGAGATTTTCAATAGACTTTCCTTCCAGCATGAATAGCAACAGGTAACGCAGGAGTAGGCTTGCACAGTCAGGGATATAAAATATTAGCTTGATTTTAATCTTTACCAACTTTTATGGGCTGTTTCAAAGGGTCAGAATGAAGGACAGGAATCTTCTTTAGTAGGTTTTAGTAGTTCTGAACAGAGAAGCTTCCAACCGTTATCTTTGATGCAAAAGTGGAAGGAAGCCAGGATTTGCACTTACGACTTGTACCCCATCTCGCAGGATTTCTTTCGTCTAATATCTGCCTGACATGTATTTTGTCTTTATTGCAGTGTGCTCTAACTATAGAGGCTACGTTAAAATATAATAACATTTTCTGGGCTGGCTTCAGGGGTGGGTTCTACTTACCTTTACTACCGGTTCGCAGTGGGGCCGCACGCTCTTCTGTGCATGTGCAGAAGCATTTTGATGACATCAGGGTCAGTGGGCGGAGCCTCCCATCAATTTTACTACCGGTGTGAACCAGGGGCAACCCACCACTGACTGGCTTCATGTATGCAATTCCCATCTGGGAATTATATGTATGAAATGTGTGCACCAGAGGTGGTATTCAGCAGTTCTGACCAGTTCTGGAGAACCGGTAGTGGAAATTTTGAGTAGTTCAGAGGTGTAAATACCACCTCTGACTGGCCCCACCCCCATCTATTCTCTGCCTCCTGAGTCCCAGCTGATTGGGAGGAAATGGGGATTTTGCACTATCCTTCTCCTGGAGTGGGGTGGGAATGGTGATTTTACAGTATCCTTCCCCTGCTACGCCCATCAAGCCATGCCCACCAAGCCACACCCACAGAACCGGTAGTAAAAAATTTTGAATCCCACCACTGATGTGCACATATACTCTTTGGAAATAGGTACCTGGGAATATGGAAAACCTGGAGAAGATTGGTGTTAAGAAGTGACTCTCAGAAAACCCAAAAAAGGACGTCAGAAACAGAATAGGTGCCCACACCTATTTCCCACTGTGCTCCGACCTTTACTTGATTTACCCCCTACCTACAATGTGACTGCTACTGATTTGCCTCTGAGACAATGCAGGCTTTGACAAACAACAAAAAAAGTACATTAAAGATTGATCAAATAAAGCACAACTGACTGAATTTCCATAATACACAAAGCCATAAACCATGTTTTACAAAACATAATGGCTGGGTATGCACAGCATGCTGTCTCTACACTAAACAAAGCATGTGATTGATACTTCCTGAAATTAAAGATAGGGTTTTTTTCCCCATTCCTATCAAGCGTGGCATCAAGGCTGATAACATTGAAATAATATTCAACATTCAAAATCATCCCAAGCATGTTATTTGTCAGTGAGCCACAGCATTTCCAGCACAGAGATTGTATCTAGGATTTTCTGAATATTGACTTTTGCCAATGACTTATGGCAAAACTCTCGTTCTACCATTAAATAGTTGCTTTTTTTCTGGTTCATTGCTCCCCCAAATGAGGCGCAGTGGCTCAGTGACCTAATGATGCTGGAGATGGTATTTACTCCAGAGGTTTGAGTCTTAGCACTATTTGGTGGGATGAGCTCCCCTCACTCAGCTCTCCTAGCAGTTTGAAAGCATGTTCTGTGCAAGTAGATAAATAGGTACCACTTCGGTGGGGAGACAAGCTGGGTGCTTCGTGTGGATAGTTGGAATCCTGCTGGTGCTGGACCTTCCCAGTTGCAATGCCTTTTTTGTGAGATGGCTTTGGTGGAAGGAGAGGGCCCAGGATAAGGTAGCAGGAAAACCAGTCTGGGGCGGAGCTAGCTTGCCTCCTGGGGTGCACCTTGGGAAGTGCAAGAGCATGAACCAAACAAGGTTAGCAGTTTCAGGCATTTTTTGTCGGGCCCTGAAAACCTATTTATTTCAACTAGCTGGGCTGGCTTGAGTTAAATTTTAAATTGATTTTAAATTGGGTTGTTTTAATTTACGGCCAAATATTTAATTATTTTAATACTGTTTTTAAATTTTGTATGCTCTGTTTTTACCTTGGCTGTGCACCGCCCTGAGTCCTATTTGGAGAAGGGCGGTATAGAAATTTAATAAATAAATAAATAAATAAATAAGAGGAGCCCCATCTTGCTCCATGTGCCCCAAAATAATAAGTGGTGTCAAAGAGTCCACTAGGCTGCCCTTCTAATTCTTGTTGTAAATGTTTACATTTCTATGAAGCTTTATTAAGCAGACACAGAAAGGTCACCCTTAAATCTGCAGAGCCACTGAAAGCATAGTATGGAAATTAGGATAAGGGAATGGCCTTAGATAAATTTGTATGTCCTGTTGGCATCATGATGACAGTTAAAGGGTCAAAGGGTAAGATGCCTTGATCATGAAAAAAATATGTCCGTCTTTAATCATTGCCCTTCAAATAGTTTGGTGCCAAACATGTTCTTCTAAAGATGAAAGCAAGAGAAAGACTATCATTTTGCACTGAGCTAGTAAAATGTTAATTTCATCCTATTTATGTTTTGCATCTATCTCTATCTCTATCTCTATCTCTATCTCTATCTCTATCTCTATCTCTATCTCTATCTCTATCTATCTCTATCTATCTATCTATTTATATCAGTGATGAAATCCAAATATTTTTACTACCGGTTCTGTGGGCGTGGCTTGGTGGGCGTGATGTGGCTGGGTGGGCGTGGCTTGGTGGGCATGACAGGGGAAGGATACTGCAAAATCTCCATTCCTTCCCCACTCCTGGGAGAAGGATATTGCAAAATCTCCATTCCCACCCCACTCTGCAGTCAGCCAGAGGTGGTATTTATTTATTTAATTTATTTATTTATTTATTTTTGAATTTGTATACCGCCCTTCTCCCTGAGGACTCAGGGCGGTGAACAGCCAAATAAAAACATCAAATACAAATATTAAAATACAGTTAAAAATATATATATAAATTTGGCCCCATTAATTAAAACAATAAACCAAACAATTAAAAAACATGTAAAAAGAATTAGGCCAGCCCGGCTTGTTGGAAAAGGAAGGTTTTAAGGGCACGGCGGAAGGCACTGAGGTCATGGATTCTCCTTATCTCAGGGGGCAACTGATTCCAGAGGGTGGGAGCCCCCACAGAGAAGGCCCTCCCCCTGGGGGTCACCAGCCTGCATTGTTTGGCTGATGGCACCCCGAGGAGGCCCTCTCTGTGGGAGCGCACGGGTCGATGGGAGGTCATCGGTGGCAGCAGGCGGTCTCGGAGATAGCTAGGCCCTATGCCATGGAGCGCTTTAAAGGTGATAACCAACACCTTGAAGCGCACCCGGAAGACCACTGGGAGCCAGTGCAGCTCGCGCAGGAGCGGTGTTACATGGGAGCGCCATGCTGCTCCCGTCACTACCCGCGCTGCTGCGTTCTGGACCAGTTGGAGCCTCCGGGTGCTCTTCAAGGGGAGCCCCATGTAGAGAGCGTTACAGTAATCAAGACGAGAGGTCACGAGGGCATGAGTGACTGTGCACAGGGAATCCCGATCAAGAAAGGGCCGCAACTGGCGGATCAGGCGAACCTGATAAAAGGTCCCCCTGGTTACAGCCATCAGATGTTCCTCCAAGGACAGCTGTGTATCCAGGAGGACTCCCAGATTGCGAGCCCTCTCTGTGGGGGCCAAAGACTCGCCCCCAATAGTCAGTGATGGAGTCAACTGACTATATCGGGATGCCGGGAACCACAGCCACTCAGTCTTGGAAGGGTTGAGCCTGAGCCTGTTCCTCCCCATCCAGATCCGTACAGCCTCCAGGCACTGGGACATCACTTCAAGGGCATCATTGGGGTGGCCTGGGGTGGAGATGTACAGCTGAGTATCATCAGCGTACTGATGGTATCTCACCCCAAAGCCACGGATGATCTCGCCCAGCGGCTTCACATAAATGTTGAACAGGAGGGGCGAGAGGACCGACCCCTGAGGCACTCCACATATAAGAGGCCTCGAGGTCGACCTCTGCCCCCCTGTCAACACGAACTGCGACCGGTCGGAGAGAAAGGAGGAGAACCACCGTAACACGGTGCCCCCCATCCCCAACTCTTCCAACCGGTGCAGCATGATACCATGGTCGATGGTATCAAAAGCCGCTGAGAGGTCTAACAGGACCAGAACAGAGGAGCAACCCCTGTCCCGAGCCCTCCAGAGATCATCAACCAACGTGACCAATGCCGTTTCCGTGCTGTGCCCAGGCCTGAAACCAGACTGGAACGGATCCAGATAGGATGTTTCCTCCAGGAATTGCGGAAACTGTCGCGCGACCACACTCTCAACAACCTTTGCCAGAAAGCGAAGGTTGGAGACAGGACGATAGTTGGCCAATATTGCCGGATCCAGGGACGGCTTCTTGAGGAGGGGCCTCACCACCGCCTCTTTCAAGGCCGCGGGGAAGTAACCCTCACTCAATGAAGCGTTGATAACACCCTGGAGCCAGCCTCGTGTAACCTCCCGAGAGGCCAGTACCAACCAGGAGGGACACGGGTCCAGTAAACATGTGGCCGCACTAAGTCTCCCCAAAATCCTGTCCACATCATCGGGAGTCACAGCATCAAACTCCTCCCAGATAACATTCTCAAGACTATTCCTCGTCACCCTGCCCTGATCTACCCAGTCAGAGTCCAAGTCCCCCCGGATCTGAGCGATTTTGTCATACAGGTATTGTCCGAAATCCTCCGCCCTGCCTTCCAAGGGATCCTCCCGCGCTCCCAGATGGAGCAGGGAGTGGGTTACCCTGAACAGGGCTGCCGGACGATTCCCTGATGACGCAATAGAGGCGGAAAAGTAATTACACTTTGCCGTCTTTATCGCCACTAGGTAGGTCTTAATATGCGACCTTACCAGTGTTCGGTCAGATTCAGCGCGACTGGCCCTCCAACCGCTCTCTAGGCGTCTTTTCCGGCGTTTCATCTCCCTCAGCTCCTCGGTGAACCAAGGAGCCGCGAGGGATCGACAGCGGGTCAGAGGCCGCAAAGGCACGACTCGATCCAAGGCCCCACCAGCCGCCCGATCCCAGGCAGCTACCAGGTCCTCGGCCGAGTTGTGTGCCAGATCATCAGGAATTGGCCCAAGCTCCGTCTGGAACCTATCAGGATCCATCAGGCGCCTGGGGCGGACCCATCTAATTGGGACCGCCTCCCTGCGGCGGGGTGTAGCGGTACGAAGGTCCAGACGAAAGAGTGAGTGATCTGACCATGACAAGGGTTCCATGTCTATATCCCCTATAACAAGATCACTCAACCACTGGCCAGAGACAAAAATCAAGTCTAGAGTGTGTCCCCCCCCGTGAGTGGGGCCATGAACTAACTGGGTCAGGTCCATGGCCGTCATGGAAGCCATGAACTCCCGAGCCATCCCAGACGTTTCACCAACGGATGGCAAGTTGAAATCACCCATGACCATAAGCCTGGGTGTATCAACTGCCACCGTGGCTATCACGTCGAGTAGCTCAGGCAGGGCTGCTGCCACGCGGCAGGGAGCCAGGTACGCAAGCAGCAAGCCCATCTGAACCCCATGACCCCATCTCACGAAGAGGGACTCACATCCGGCAGTCTGAGGCACAGTGGTCTCCCTCGGACCAAGACCTTCTTTAATAATAACCGCCACCCCCCCGCCCCTCCCCTGGGCTCTCGGCTGATGGAATGCTCTGAAACCTGGTGGGCACATCTCGACCAGAGGGACTCCTCCCTCCGGTCCCAACCAGGTCTCCGTAATACCAGCCAGGTCCGCTCCCCCCTCCTGGATAAGATCGTGTATGAGGGGGGCCTTATTTACCACAGACCTAGCATTGCACAACATCAGCCGCAGGCCCAGGTCCTGAGTATCCAAGCCACCTAGTATCCGAGGGGAGCTTTGAGGGCCGGGGCGCGCAATTGCTCTCAAACAGCAAGTGCGCGTCCCCAACACATGATGTGGCCCCCTGCTCCCGCCATATCTGCCCCTCCCAACCACCGTGCTGATGGTATTTCCCTCATTGGGATAGCCCTCCACCCCCTCCCCATTCCCTCGTCCAGTGTCCTCCAAACCGTTACCCCGTGCCGGGCTCGGCTCTGACCTTGGTGGATTACCCCCCCATCCCCTTTGGTCGTCCTCCCGGTTCCCCTTAAAAAATTATTAAAAACCCTAATTAAAAAACCCCTTAATCCCCGCTTTGAAACATGCCACCTCTCAGGGCTCCAAAACCCGTCCTTAAGGTAGGCCTTTGATAACATGGAAGGCCATCGCCGCGAGAGGGGGGCATCTCGCAGCGCAAGCAGGTCTGCTGAGGTATAAGCCATACATAGATGAGAGGTAGAAAGTCTGGTCAGGAGTTTGATGAATAGTCTAAGGTATTGGAGCAAGATGGACCTCAGAGTCGGTGGGCTGGACTCCACTGCTCTCTCACTGCAGTGGGAGGAGTCCCATGTCAGTTCATCAGAATTGGAGGTAAGGATCCAAGCCACCCTCTCACGGTGGCTAGCCCAGATGGAAAGGGCTTGGGAAAGTTAGATGGTCTATTCCTCCGTTGGTGAAAGGCAACAACTCCCTCAGCTCCCGCATGACAATTGCCCAAACACCCTCCAGCTTGGGGCACAAGATGGAAAAGGAGCCAAACCATAGAGGAATGATGATATTGATATTAGCCGGTTCTCTGAACTACTCAAAATTTCTGCTACTGGTTCTCCAAACTGCTCAAATATATATATATATATATACACACACACACACACATATTCCCTACCCTCCTTAAATTGGTCTATTTGATTTAAAGTTGGCATAAAGCAAACACTTGAAGTATGTCTAAGATCATTGCATATCGTATATTGGATTGAATTATAAAGGCTTTTGAAAATATGTAAATAGAAGGAAATATTAACAATTTTAGCTCCCCTGGGTTATAAAATAACATTTTCTAAAATTTGGCTGCTTTGTAATTATGGTTTTAATGCTCTAAAGTCTGTTCAAATTAGAAAGAACAAAGAGTCCATATAATTAACAAACAATAAAATATGTGTTCAATGTTAAAGAAATAATTGGGAGAGGGGAAAACACTGAAGCATGGACTAAGATCCAAAGAGGCATGTGTCCAAGGACATGGAAAAAAAGATGCCTTCCAAACTTATGATTTTGTTTTCTAATGTAGTAAGTTCAAAAACAAAACACAGACAACAACAAAAAATGACTTTGAAAAATTGTTGTCTTGAGTTGCGTGCCAGGAAAGAAGGAAGTAAAAGGATGCATACATTTTTGACTTTATGAAATGTTAATTTATTGAATTCAGAAACTTAGCCAGGCATAATATTTGGAAGCATGTTTCATTGTAACAGGTAACAATACCAGAGTTGGAAGGGACCTTGGAGGTCATCTAGTCCAACCCCTTGCTCACGCAGGAGACCGGTACTAGGGATTCGAACCACCAAACTCCCGACCTTTCTGATCAATAAGCTCAGTGTCTTAGCCACTGAGCCACCTAGTCAGGCTTGAGCCACCTTGTCAGGCTTCACTTCAGATACTCTTATTCCATTCTTCAGACTGGACATCATTGTGTCTAATTCAAGTTTAAGTTTAAGTTTATTAAAATTTATATGCCGCCCTTCTCCCAAAGGACTCGGGGCGGCTCACAACAATAAAACAACAATAATAAATACGATTAAAATTAACAATTAAAATTCAGTTTAAAACCCACAATTAATTAAAACTCCCAGAACAGACTCAGCCAGTTTGCTTAAAGAACCATGTCTTCAGGTCCTTGCGGAAGGAACGGAGATCAGGGGCCGTCCGGAGCTTGGTGGGTAACTCGTTCCAGAGGGTCGGTCCAGCCACAGAGAATGCCCTCATCCTGGGCGCCGTCAGCCGGCATTGTCTGGCCGACAGCACCCGGAGGAGGGCAGCTCTATGTGAGCGCACTAGGCGGTGGGAGGCCGGTAGGAGGTGATACTGCAAATAATATGATGGTTGCAATTTTTAGCCCTAGCAACCCTGACACTTTCAGTTCATTTCAGGAGGGAAGAGGCCCATTAAAATATTTTTCCAATTATTAACATTTCCTGCAACGTCTAGACACTAGGATGTTACCACACACTGTTTGTGTGTCTGCCTTGTCTGGATAAATGAATTTGCTTTCAGCAAAATATCTCAGGTTCTGCTTTCAACTACAATATAACCTTTATTTATCCTCCCACCTTCGCTTCCATCCCCAATCGAAGTCAGGAAGAAAAGGGTTTCATTTAAGCCTTTGATTTTGCTGGACTTGGAGTCAACTTCCCATTCTTCGCTCCATGTCCTTTTCCTTAAGCTACTGAGACAAGAACAAAAGTGAGCCAAATGAATGGGTTGTTGTCTTGAGCCTTAAACTGAAAAGCTTGGTTAGCCAGCCCAACATTTCATCTCTTCCCCACCAGTTCCAATTTCTGAAAACCAGAGCGTGTGTTCAAGGTCACAGCAGCTAAAATGATGAAAAGGAGGGTGGAATCGAGACAGGCAAGGTGGAAGGTATCAGGATATTAAACAGTGCTCTTCAGGAGATCTGGCTGCAGTACAAGCAAAAAGTGACTATTTTACAACGAGAGAGCAAACAATATAGCATAGAAGCTGCTGCTCTTCATTTCTTTTTTTAAAAAAATAATCTTTATTTACATTTATCAATAAAAAAGAAGACAACACACCATATAAATGACAAACAGAACAATAAGACAAATAACATATATGCCTATAAGTAGTACCTTAATAACTTAATATTCGGTACAGTATATCTATAATATATTCCGAGGGAGATAGAACAACCAAATTTACATTTATAAATCACTTAGGTCTATCCGATCTCACTTTACTTGTATAATATAAATTTTTCAATAAATACAACTCCTAATCTGGTTTGGGTTTTATTTTTCTCTTTGATAACCAAGTATATAGTTTTTCCCAAGATAAACATGTTTGTGTTTGGTTTCTATCTTTCAGTTTTTTCGTCAATTTATCTGTTTCCGCACAATCCAAAATCTTCTTTATAATTGCTTCCTCTGATGGGGTATTTTTATTTTTCCAGAATTGAGCATATGTTAATCTCGCTGCTGTGATAATGTGTAGCGCAAGGTACCATGAATCTTTTTTAATATTTTCCGGTTTGGAGCCGAGCAAGCATGTCTCTGGTCGCCATTCAATCTCTTGATCTAAAATCTCGTTAAGCCACTTTTTTATTTTTCCCCAAAATTTTACTGCTTCTGGGCACGTCCACTGCTGCTCTTCATTTCTTTAATGCATTTGACTCACCACTTATTGTATTAGTCATCAGCTGAAGTCAAAAGAAAGACACAGCAAAAGTAGCTAAAGTCCAAGAACGTTGCCCTTGAAACATGTACGCTTCAGGTTTATAGGTCAGTCTAGGTCAGTGATGAAGAACCTTTTCGGCACTGAGTGCCCAAACCAGAATGTGTGTGCATGTGCATGGACATGCCGGAGTGCCGGAAACCAGAAGACCAGCTGACCAGCTCACGCATGCCTCTTTATGGCCATTTTCGGTCTCATTCGAGACAATGATGAATCTGCACACAGACAGGAGGTTGAACAACTAGCCTCGTGGTACGACCAGAACAATCTGGAACTGAACACACTCAAAACCATAGAAATGGTGGTGGACTTTAGGAGAAACCCTTCCATACTTCCACCTCTCACAATACTAGACAACACAGTATCAAGAGTAGAGACCTTCAAATTTCTAGGTTCTACCATATCTCAAGACCTAAAATGGACACCTAACATCAAAAACATCATCAAAAAAGCACAACAAAGAATGTTCTTTCTGCGCCAACTCAGAAAGCTCAAACTTCCCAAGGAGCTGCTGATACAGAGATACAGATACAGTTCTACAGAGGAATTATTGAGTCTGTCATCTGCACCTCTATAACTGTCTGGTTTGGTTCTGCAACCCAACAAGACAGACTCAGACTTCAGAGGATAATTAGAACTGCAGAAAAAACAATTACTACCGACCTGCCTTCCAGTGAGGACCTGTATACTGCACTAGTCAAAAAGAGGGCTGTGAACATATTTACAGACCCCTCGCATCCTGGACATAAACTGTTTCAACTCCTACCCTCAAAACGACGCTATAGAACACTGTGCACCAGAGCAACTAGACACAAGGGCAGTTTTTGCCCGAACACCATCACTCTGCTAAAAAAATAATTCCCTCAACACTATCAAACTAGTTACTAAGTCTGCATTGCTATTAATCTTTTCATCGTTCCCATCATCCATCTCCTCCCACTTATGACTGTTGTTGCTGGTATCCTTAAGATTTATATTGACTGTTTCCCTATGACTATCATTAAGTGTTGTACCTTATGATTCTTGATGAATGTATCTTTTCTTTTATGTACACTGAGAGCAAATGCACCAAGACAAATTTCTTGTGTGTCCAATCACACTTGGCCAATAAAGAATTCTATTCTAATCTATTTTTGGCCATTTTCAGGCCGTTTTTTGGGCCATTTTCAGGTCAGATTTTGGGCCATTTTTTGGGCCGTTTTCAAGCTGTTTTCTGACGCTCCGGCATCCACAAAGACCAGTAGGCCACCAGAAAAGCAGCTGGTGATGCGCTGGAAACCGAAAGAGCAGCTGGTGATGGCGCTTGTGCCCACAGAGAGGGCTCTACATGCCACCTCTGGCACTCCTTCCATAGGTTCGCCATCACAGGTCTAGGTTATCTGAGACGCCAGGTTATCTGAGGAACCATCTGAGAATTGGCCTGTCCCACTTGTGCTAGCAGAAAGGGCATATTGCAAACAAAGAATTCTGGCTGGTAGGATCCAGGAGAAGAGCCTTTTCTGCCATGGGTCCTGCCCTCTGGAGTATGGCAATCCCCCCAACGTGTGATCTGTACCCATCCTTTTGGCTTTCAGCTTGAAAACCTGGCTCTGCCAACTGTCCTGGGGACCCAAGGAGAACATGTCCTACTCAGAGGTGGGTTTCAGCAGGTTCTGACCAGTTCTGGAGAACCAGTAGCAGAAATTTTGAGTAGTTCGGAGAACCGATAAATACCACCTCTGACTGGGCCTGCCCCCATCTATTCTCTGCCTCCCAAGTCCCAGCTGATCAGGAGGAAATGGGGATTTTGCAGTAACCTTCCTCTAGAGTGGGGAGGGAATGGAGATTTTACAGTATCCTTCCCCTGCCACATTCACCATGCCATGCCATGCCATGCCACATCCACCAAACCACACCCAGAGAACCGGTTGTAAAAATTTTTGAAACACACCACTGGTCCTACTGGAGTTGGTTAATGGACTGAGATAAATCCACCACCACTCTCTGTGTATATTGCTCTCTTCCTTGCCATCTTTGTTAATTTTAAGTCAATATTAACATTGCTATTTGTTATCTTTACATTTTAATGATTAATCTTGTTTTTCCTGGGTTGTAGGACGCGGTAGCTCAGGTCGGCAGTTCAGTGGTTTGAATCCCTAGTGCCTCGTAACGGGGTGAGCTCCCGTTACTTGTCCCAGCTTCTGCCAAACTATCAGTTTGAAAGCACATAAAAAATGCAAGGAGAAAAAGAGGGACCACCTTTGGTGGGAAGATAACAGCATTCCATGTGCCTTTGGTGTTTAGTCATGCCAGCCACATGACCACAGAGATGTCTTTGGACAGCGCTGGTTGTTTGGTTTTGAAACGGAGATGAGCACTGCCCCCTAGAGTTGGGAACGACTAGCACATATGTACAAGGGGAATCTTTACCTTTACCTTTAGATTGCCCAGAGATGCCTTTTGCTGAGATGAGGGGCATCTAAATTTATTAAAGGAAAAGAATAAATAAAGAGGATTTTTCCATGATAATGAAGACCAAATTGGGAATCACACACATTTGTTTCAGTACAGACAACATTTTAAAATGTTTTGGCAGTCACACTATAAATGATAGTGCAAGAATGTTTCCAAAGAGCAAAGTTTCTCCTAGTATCCTGTAGATTGTGTTACATATGTCAGAATTCTATAGAGATTTAGATAGCAAGCACACTTCAAAACTCCGTGGTCCAATTCACTTTGATCAACCCTTCAAAATAGACTCTAAAGAGCTAATTCGTCTGTCAGTTCCACCTGCTAGGAGCTTTTCTTCTCTCATTACATTTCGAAATCAAACCTCTCTTGCCATCCTTATAAAACTTTCATTTTCTTAAGCATCAGTAAGTCTCTGCATTTCAAAGCTCTTTATTCACTACAAAAGATAACACATTCTATATTTTCCCAATCAAACGTGGACCAAAAACGAAGAAATACGATTGTCAACAATATTTGTGGTCGCAGGGGAAAAAAAAGTTAAAAAGAGAAAGAGAACATAATTATTCAGACATCAAACCTCCACTTTTCCTTCATCTTTCATGCAATATTATAGAATTGTTGAAAGCTTAGTCATGTTTATGCCTCTCCTAATAATCAAGGTAAGAGATTAAGAGTTTATTGAATTTGGCATCTTGTTTGAAAAAGTAAAGTATTTCTTGGTTTGGGCTGCATTTATAATCAGATTTCTGGTTCAGAAATATTGCAATTTGCATTCTTTCCTCTACATACATAAAATGTGGAGGATGGTATTGTCATATCAAAAGAAAAACAACAGCAAATATGACCACTAATAAACAAAACAAAGCAAGCAAACAAAGAGAATGGAAAGAAATCCTTAACGATCCTGAAAATGAGCTGGAAAAACAGACATTTCTGTCTATGGAAGAAAAAGCTTCTGTCGAATAACGAAGCTGATTTTGGCACACTTTTATACTCCATATGGCTGCTTGGGAATGGAAACAAAACTAGGGAAAACATTTATTTAATGCTGTTACGTATCATTTTCTTTTAGGCCATCCAAGGTGATTTATTTTGCTAAAATTAAAAAAAAAATAGACAGAAGCTGGCTTAGGTGTATACTGGCAATTGATTTGGGCTGTTGATAGATCCTTTCCAAATATGTGTGGATTACATCATTGTCGCCTTCAACCAGGACAAAGAGTTTTTATATGATTGCATGAGAAATGTAGAAAAGACTCTGCTGCAATCCATTTTCAGGAGCTGATGCCATAACCTGTGCCGATTCACACTTGTCTCTGCAAACAGGCCTTCTGGAACAAATGGGGAAGGACTGTAAGAGGTACCAATAAAGGGGAATATTTGTAGCTCAGGGTTAAAAGGAGGGATCCTTGGTGGGCTCTGAGCTTGGTTGTTTTCTTATAGAAATTTATTACCCTCTTAGGTTACCTCATCAGTGCTAGAAAGGAGTGGGGTGTGTGGAGAGGAGGAGGAGATGGGAGAGGGGGGAGGGGGAGGAGGAGGAGGAGGACAGCTATGGGGTCCTTGATGCTCTCTGAGTTTTCTTGCAGACATTTCATTACCCAAACTAATAATAATAACAGATCAACAGAGTTGGAAGGGACCTTTCAAAAAGAGGGCTGTGAAAATATTTACAGACCCCTCACATCCTGGACATAAATTGTTTCAACTCCTACCCTCAAAACGACGCTATAGAGCACTGCACACCAGAACAACTAGACACAAGGACAGTTTTTCCCCGAACACCATCACTCTGCTAAACAAATAATTCCCTCAACACTGTCAAACTATTCACTAAGTCTGCATTACTATTACTATTAATCTTCTCATCATTCCTATTATCCATCTCCTCCCACTTATGACTGTATGACTGTAACTTTGTTGCTTGAATCCTTATGATTTATATTGATTGTTTCCTAGTATGATTTTATTGCTTATTTGTACCCTATGACTATCATTAAGTGTTGTACCTTATGATTCTTGACAAATATATCTTCTCTTTTTATGTACACTGAGAGCATATGCACCAAAGACAAATTCCTTGTGTGTCCAATCACACTTGGCCAATAAAGAAATCTAATCTAATCTAATCTAATCTAATCTAATCTAATCTAATATAATATAATCTAATCTAATCTAATCTAATCTAATCTAATCTAATCTAACCTAATGGTTACTACTGGGTGAAACCCTGCCAGACATATTTGCTCCTTTGTCACATGCTTATTCTGGGAAGTATTTCAGGAGGAACTACTTTCTTAATGAAGAGGCCCCATGTGGCTACGAATGCATGGAGCAAATTCACAGGAAAAATGCTTTTTATTTGTATTTTTAAAAATATCTTTTATTTTCATACTGCTTTTCCTCTCAGAATTTCTCAGGAGGCTTTACAGGAGAACAGTCTTTAAACAATTTTAAATAACTTCAGCAAATATGAAAGCAACAATGATTATCAACATCAGGAGAAGAACATAAAGTGAAGTTCATTTAAAAAAAAAAAAAAGCAGAGAAGCAAAATAGTCTCGTCCTAGAGTAGTATTTATCCCATAACTGTCTAAGTGAACAGTTGAACAGTGCACAACATGAAAGAAGATAGTATGGGGGCTGTCTCACCAGCACTTCATAGATCTGGGGAAAAAAAACCAAATTGGCTTGTTTGGAAGGTAGAACATGAATTTTAGTCAGACGCTGTTGCTGCTAGCACTGATCTCACCGTGGGCCGATTGAGAGCAGACATCTGAATTCATTCTCAGAATGTTCCATGCCAAGCTTCTCGTACATCTATAACTTATCACTGCCTGGATTACTACCCTTGTAACTTTGTTTATAGAGAGTTGGAGGCCCAAACGTGTCTTGCAAATGGAGAAAGAAGAAGGTCTCGTTGCAATCTGCACCTGCATGAGAGGAATCGCGTGATTAAATTAGAAGGAAAAGTCATGAAAAGCAAGGAAGTGTGTTCCCATGGTCTATTCATGTGTTAATGTACCGCTATGCTTTAGAAGCACTGCAAATGGAATGCTTAAGATGACCTTTTCCCACCAGGTTGCCTCACTTTCCAATAAGAAACCAGCAGGAGTGAAATTCAGAAGGTTCTGATAGATTCTGGAGAACTGGTAGCGGAAATTTTGAGTACTTCAGAGAACTGGCAAATACCACCTCTGGCTGGCCACAGAGTGGGGTGGGAATGGAGATTTTGCAATATCCTTCCCCTGGAGTGGGGTGGGAGCAGAGATTTTACAGTACCCTTCCCCTGGAGTGGAGAGGGAATGGAGATTTTGCAATATCCTTCCCATGGAGTGGAGTGGGAGCAGAGATTTTACAGTACCCTTCCCCTGGATTGGGGAGGGAACGGAGATTTTGCAATATCCTTCCCCTGGAGTGGGTGGGAGCAGAGATTTCACAGAACCAGGGCTGTAGAACAACTTAGTTTACGTAGGTAAAACCTGGCTAGAAAGAATATGCACATAAAAGCCTACGAAAAAGGAAAAAAGACACATTGTACCTTTACAGGGAGGATATCTGAGAAGTGGGTGTGGCTCACTGATGATGCCTTAATAGGCAGAAATAGCTATCTGAGTCTCCCAGAGAGCAACACAGAGTTGCAGTTTGTCAGCAGAAAAAAGGCCCAGAAACTTGTGAATGAGATTTCACAGAACCAGGGCTGTAGAACAACTTAGTTTACGTAGGTAAAACCTGGCTAGAAAGAATATGCACATAAAAGCCTACGAAAAAGGAAAAAAGACATATATATATATAGTATTTCTGTTCTTCTCTCCTTGTATTTATTGTTCTTTATTGATAGTATTGAGCCAATTATACTATTTATTCCATATTCTGTAATAATATCTGTCTCTTCTTTTTCTTTAATTTCTTTTGTTAATCTGTCCATCTCAGCACATTCTAAGATCTTATCTATCAGTTCTTCTTCAGTTCAAAAAGATTTTTAAAATGTATATAATCTTGGACTAGAGATTCTGACTCATAATAGGTATTGTTAGATCATATTCGTAAGTCCTATTTCTTTAAATTACTCTTCTCTCCCATGTGTAAGGAGTTATTAGCCTTAGGTGTGCTGCGGTACAATTTTGAAAGTAAGGCATTCTTTTAGGTCCATAGAGAAGCAAGCTGGAAATGGCTTAAATGTTTTTCTTTGGCTCCTTTCCCCCCATAAAAAAAATCTACTTTTTATTCCTGCATCTCCTGGATTCTCCCTTTAGGATAGTTGTACAAATAAATGTATCTTCACATTTATGGCTCTTTCTACTTCCTTTCGCAACTGTCCAGAATATCAGGTTCTCAATAAACAAAGGCTGACTAAAAGATCAATGAAAGTTGGTCTGGTAAAACTCCAGACTGTACAAGCATGTCATTCTGAAGAACTTTATTTAAAAAGAAAACGTGAAGGGCATACACATGAGCCGGCAATCTTGCAACACTTGTGCAGGAGAATGAAAATGACTTGATAGCACCTAATGTCTTATGTGACATTTATGTGAAGCACATGATGTCATTATGGCTTGTACGGTATATTATGTATAGCGGCTATTATTCTTGAGAAACTTTTTATACATACAAGTTAGTGACTTAATAATGTATGGTATCTATATTCTAGGGCTATATACTGTCTATATACTGATATATACCATATACTGATCCCAAATATTCTCCAGAGCATGTAGATATAGGATCTGTCTGAAGCTGCTTAAAGCAGCCATGTCACTATTCATACAGTGTGCTTAAAACGTAAAGGTAAAGGTTCCCCTTGCACATATGTGCCAGTCGTTCCTGACTCTAGGGGACAGTGCTCATCTCCGTTTCAAAGCTGAAGAGCCAGCGCTGTCCGAAGACGTCTCCGTGGTCATGTGGCCGGCATGACTAAACGCCGATGGCACACAGAACGCTGTTACCTTCCTGCCAAAGGTGGTCCCTATTTTTCTACTTGCATTTTTTTTTTAATTTGATTTATATGCCGCCCTTCTCCGAAGACTCAGGGCGGCTTACAATGTGCTCAGCAATAGCCTTCATCCTTTTGTATATTTATACAAAGTCAGCTTATTGCCCCCACAAACTGGGTCCTCATTTCACCTACCTTAGAAAGGATGGAAGGCTGAGTCAACCTTGAGCCTTGGCGAGATTCGAACCCTGCAGTAATTGCAGGCAGCTGGTCTTAATAAGCTTAATAACAGGGTGCCTTAAACCCCTGTACTACCAAGGCTCTTTTTTAATGTGCTTTCGAACTGCTAGGTTGGCAGAAGCTGGGACAAGTAACGGGAGCTCACTCCATTATGCATTTACATTGTATTACATTAATTACATTACAGTGCGCTTATCTGCTATTAAATGCTATTAAATGAATATGGCCACGTTGTTTTTTTCCCAAACCACAGGCAGGGTCTGTAGACAAATCAAAAGAAGGATACAGTTTTCAGTTTCTATTCTGGGATTTCAAAGTTTTACTCTAACGAAGAAGCTATTGTCTCGTAATATATTCTCCAACAGTCTAAGATTCCATTTTGTAAAAATTACTAGGGAGATTAAAGGCCAGTCTTCCCCTCCTGGAAGTGCGATGACTGATTTCTTATTTTACTAGATTCTGTCTGCTCCCTTCTTTAAGGCTAATTTCTTCTGAGAAGAATGATTGTGGTGGCTTCTTTAAGTAGAGCAAATCAATACTTCCTCTGGTTGGAGAGGCAATGAATGCTGATGAGGAATCAGTAAAAATTACCAGGTTGAAATAGGATGAAATTTGAAACACAAAAAACTAGTTTAGAATCCTCTTAATTAATATGATGGAGTAACAGTGTGTGTTTTTTAGTGACTTTAAAGATTTAGAATGAAAAGTTTAATCCTGAAAGACATGAAATGATGAAAGTGTTTTTTGTAAAGTGATTAAAAATATTGAATGCAAATACTTTGATTCCATAGCTATTTACCTCGATTCTGGTTTTTTTTCTCTTGTCTTCTGACATATTTTGTTGTAGTTTCCTGGGAAAATGGATCAGCTCTGATACTGTCCAACTGGTTATTGCAGATTATGGATTTGTTTTGATTCAGATATGTTGATCAATTCAGAAAATCCAGTTGAATCAATTTATCCAATTTTCTTTAGGTAGATATAGTTAGATATTTAAAGGCTCTACTCCAGTGGTGGGTTGCTCCCTGTTTGCACCGGTTCGCAAGAACCAGTAGTAAAAATTTGTAGTAGTTCAGAGAACTGGTAATAACATTGGCTGGCCACACCCCCGAACCGGTCCCCCGCCCGGTTGCCACTTGCTTACCCCACCCACCTCATCAGAAGCTTTTTTTAAAAAACTTTTAAAAGCATTTTTTCTACAACTTCTTCAGCTGAAGAGGGGAAAAAAATGCCTTTAAAAGCTTCTGACGATCCCAGCTGAGTTGCCTGATCATCAGAGGCTTTTAAAAGCATTTTTTCTGCAACCTCTTAAGGTTGTAGAAAAAATACTTTTAAAAGTAAAAAAAAAAAAAGTTGGCCATGCCCACCCAGTCACATTACCCCCCACCAAGCCACACCCACAAAATAAGCCACTCCTACAGAACCGACCGGTAGTAAAAAAAATTAGAACCCACCCCTGCTCTACTCATATACAAAACAATTGAAGTGGTTTGACGCTCTAATTCAACTTTGAGGTACCATCAAATGACCTTCTAATTGAATATCAATATTTAAGCTTTTTATTTATTTACTTTAAAAAACTACAACAATAACACCCAAACACATCAAACAATGCATACATCATAAGACAGTTTTAACTAATTGGAATTCAGAGATGACAGTGGAAAGGGTGGAAAGAGATAAAATGTGTGAAAGTGTATAAGTGGTTACTGCAATCGTGCCAATAAATGAATCCTCAGCTTTCAAAGTGACTTCAGCTTTTAATGGGCATTTTCTTTCCAAGACCTATTTTGCATATATATCTTCTGGGATTACAGTGTTGATTACTTTCAAGAATATTTTACAAGTGAATCCTCTTGTCATTCCTATCTTACAAAATAAATCTAAACAAAATAAATACGTAGCATATTTTCCTTCCTTCCTTCCTTCCTTCCTTCCTTCCTTCCTTCCTTCCTTCCTTCCTTCCTTCCTTCCTTCCTTCCTTCCCAATCTCATCTCCTTCCTTCCTTCTCACTCCCATCTCTCTCTTTCCTTCCTTCCTTCTTTCCTTCCTTCCCAATCTCATCTCCTTCCTTCCTTCTCACTCCCATCTCTCTCTCCTTCCTTCCCTTCCTTCCTTCCTTCCCTTCCTTCCCAATCCCATCTCCTACCTTTGTTCTCATTCTCACCTCCTTCCTCCCTCCCTCCCTCCCTCCCTCCCTCCACCATTTAAACATGTACACCATTCTGTTTTATTATTTTTTTGCTTAGATTTTTTAAAAACTCACCTTTATTATTTTTATAATTATTTCAAGGTGGTGAACATAATACTACTTCTCCCCCCACCCCCCACTTCTCAACAATAACACTGAGATGAATTGTGTGAGAGAGAGAGTGACTGGCCCACAGACACCCAATGGGCTTTCATGCCTAAAATGGGACTAGATCTCCCAGTCTCCCAGTTTTTAGTTATAATCACCAGGTTCTTAATCCCAACAAAGAGCCTTGGTAGTACAGTGGTCTAAGGCACCCTGTTATTAAACTGGTTATTAGGACCAGCTGCCTGAAATTACTGCAGGTTTGAATCTCGCCAAGGCTCAAGGTTGACTCAGCCTTCCATCCTTTCTAAGGTAGGTAAATTGAGGACCCAGTTTGTGGGGGCAATAAGCTAACTTTGTATAAATATACAAAAGGATGAAGGCTATTGCTGAGCACATTGTAAGCCGCCTTGAGTCTCCGGAGAAGGGCGGCATATAAATCAAATTAAAAAAAAAAACAAAGTCTAACAAGGCTTCATCAAATATTGATCTTAATTTAACTTAGCATAGTTTTACACACTGTTTTATACATTAATATGACTTTTATTTCTATTTCAGTGCAATTGTCTGTTACTACCGGTCGTTCTTTTTCTACTTAGTTCTAATAGGTCTACAATAGAAATAAAATGGATTGATTGAAATACATCTCTGTATGCATGAATGAAAATGACAGTAAGGAATGGCAAAGGATCTCCAGCTATGGAGTGAGCTACTTAGCTGCTTTGTTTGCCAGCATGCTTCAAACATCATAGAATAAGAGGGTGAGAAATTTAGAACTTAAAGACATGACAAAACACTGCCGGGGAGCAATTGTTACTCTTGTATTTACTAAATCAAGAGTTTGCCAGCAGTCTGCATGATTTATAAAGTTCTTAAGTCTTTCTCATTGCTAGTAGAACATACAAACATTACATTGCCCATTAAGTTTCAATTCATAAACTCCAAGGACTAAGGCTGAATGAAAACAACTGGCCAGATAAGAATAGAATAGAATAGAATAGAATAGAATAGAATAGAATAGAACAGAACAGAACAGAACAGAACAGAACAGAACAGAACAGAATAGAATAGAATAGAATAGAATAGAATAGAATAGAATAGAATAGAATAGAATAGAATTCTTTATTGGCCAAGTGTGATTGGACACACAAGGAATTTATCTTGGTGCATACGCTCTCAGAGTACATAAAAGAAAAGATACATTCATCAAGAATCATAAGGTACAACATTTAATGA
This sequence comes from Pantherophis guttatus, assembly GCF_059756535.1. Classification (NCBI taxonomy): domain Eukaryota; kingdom Metazoa; phylum Chordata; class Lepidosauria; order Squamata; family Colubridae; genus Pantherophis; species Pantherophis guttatus. The sequence goes on from NC_142073.1 coordinate 13,246,348, forward strand.
TAGTCATAGGGAAACAGTCAATATAAATCTTAAGGATACCAGCAACAAGGTTACAGTCATACAGTCATAAGTGGGAGGAGATGGGTGATAGGAACAATGAGAAGATTAATAATAATGCAGCCTTAGTGAACAGTTTGACAGGGTTGAATGAATTATTTATTTAGCAGAGTGATGGTGTTCGGGGAAAAACTGTCCTTGTTGTTCTGGTGTGCAGTGCTCTATAGCGTCGTTTTGAGGGTAGAAGTTGAGGGTAGACAGTCTATGTCCAGGATGTGAGGGGTCTGTAGATATTTTCACAGCCCTCTTTTTGACTCGTGCAGTATACAGGTCCTCAATGGAAGGCAGGTTGGTAGTAATTGTTTTTTCTGCAGTTCTAATCATCCTCTGAAGTCTGTGTCTGTCTTGTTGGCTTGCAGAACCAAACCAGACAGTTAAGACAGCAACAAGTAATATTTTAGTTCAAAATGAATATCCCAAACCTGATGCACCATCAAGGGATTGATGTATTTGTTTATTCAGAATTTCTCTTTTGGAAACGTAAGCAGCAAGATTCTTTTTTTTGTGTGGATATATTTTTTGAGAAGGAGGTGAAGGAACTTCAGAATAAAGTAAGCTTAAATTTCATTTATATATATAAAAAAACCTTCTCGCCATTTACATCATGCAGATATTTATTTAGTAATTCAATTTAATGTATTTATTTATATAAGAAAAAAGACATTATCCGCTCTCCCTCCAGGCGACTTACAACAACCCATTGAAACAGCCGTAAGAAGAGTTATTAAAAGATAAAACAAATTACAGCAATAAAAAAATAAAGCAGTTGTAAGAAAGAAAGAAAAAAGCCTAGATAAATAAGTTGGTTGCTTCAGCTCGCAGCAAGATGTTATTTCCCAGCACAGCCTCATGAAGGGGAGAAAAAATTATTGTTAATAAATGTATCTGTATTCGAACCCTCGAAAGAAATCCTTCCAGTGTGAGTGCAGGGAAGGTTTTACATCAGTAAACATTCCTTTGGGGGAATGTTTCGACCTATGCTTACATTTAAAATAACATTTAAATTAAGTGAAGAATACCATTTTAAACCCCTAGATCCATTCCCCAAAGTTTGCATTCAGATTTCTCCCCCTTCTGTGAGAATAAATACCCCATCTTTAACAAGGTTGTCAAATTTGGGGACTGAATAAGAGAAGATTCATAGATTCATAGATTAGATTCATAGAGTAACAGAGCTGGAAGGGACCTTATAGGTCAACCACTCCAAGCCTTCCTCAAGCAGGAGACCCTACACCATTTCTGACGAATGGCAGTCCAATCTCTTCTTGAAAGCCTCCAGTGATGAAGCTCCCACAACTTCCAAAGGCAAACTATTCCATTGGTTGATTGTTTTCACTGTTAGAAAATTTCTCCTTATTTCTAGGTTGAATCTCTCCTTGGTCAGTTTCCTTGTCTGGCCTTCAGGTAGCTTGGAAAACAGCTTGATTCCCTCCTCTCTGTGGCAGCCCCTCAAATATTGGAAGACTGCTATCCTGTCTCCCCTGGTCCTTCTCTTCACTAGACTAGTCAGGCCCAGTTCCTGTAACCGTTCATCGTATGTTTTAGTTTTCAGTCCCCTAATCATTCTGGTTGCTCTTCTCTGCACTTTTTCTAGAGTCTCAACATCTTTTTTAAAGTGTGGTGACCAAAACTGGATGCAGTACTCCAGGTGTGGTTCTTACTAGAGCTTTATAGAATGGTATTAGTACCTCCCTTGATCTTGATTGTATCCCTCTGTTCAGTGGTGGGATTCAAATAATTTTAACAATCGGTTCTCTGCCCTAATGATTTCTTCCAACAACCAGTTCACCAGACTGCTCAGAAAATTAACAACCGGTTCTCCCAAAGTGGTGCGAACTGGCTGAATCCCACCACTGCCTCTGTTAATGCAATTGAGGATTGCATTGGCTTTTTTGGCAGCCACTGCACACTGCTGGCTCATATTTAGCTGGTTAAAAATGGCAGGGACAGGCTAAAAATAAATAAATAAACTGTATTCAAATGAAACGATTGTTACAACTAGGTTATATGCATTAAATGCTAGAATTTCCTTTTTCAGATTAAAAAAAAAAAAAACCCTAGAATTTGGTATGACCTTAGCACCATGGCTATGCAGTTTAGATTTCACAGTAGGTAGACGAGATATAGACCTTGATGTTCCTTCTGCAATTAATTAATTGCTTCCACAGACATTAAAGGGTCTCGGCTTATTAAAAGCTAGCATGTCAGAGCACAGCTGGGCTAGAATCTCTTTGGGTTAGATAAAGGCAACTCTGTCGTTTTCATTTTTCCATGTTTCAAGCATATCTTTATCCAAAGTTGGTTAGACAAAAAGCTGAGAGATAAATTGAGCTTTAAAGCGAAACCATTCATTTGCTGAAATTTCTGTAAGCTTTCTCTATTCCTTCTGAACACATCTCATTAAAGCAAAGTGGGAAAATGGGACTTTTAATTCAGTGGTGGGTTCCAACCAGCATTACTACTGGTTCTCTTCGTGCATGTGCTTCGCGCGCGAGCCAGAGCTGTCCGAAGACATCTCTGTGATCATGTGGTCGGCATGACTCAACGCCAAAGGCACACGGAACACTGTTACCTCCCCACCAAAGATGGTCCCTATTTTCCTACTTGCATTTTTTAAGTGCTTTCAAACTGCTAGGTTGGCAGAAGCTGGGACAAGTAACAGGAGCTCACCCCATTACGTGGCACTAGGGATTTGAACCGCCGAACTGCCATCCTTTCAATCGACAAACTCAGCGTCCTAGCCACTGAGCCACCGTGTTCCTGTTTCAAAAGGACATTTTAATCATAGCTATTCTGCATTCAATAAAATTTCTACACTCTGGAAATTTTAAATGCTGTTTGCAGTAATACAGTAAACATTTAAAGTAACCCTTTTCACTTGCCTTCCAAGCAGTCTGGATAGATGCTGAGACTTTAATAGTTGAGAGGCCACCAACCAAGATGAATTCTCCATGGTTTTTTTCTGATCAACCCATGTGTTCTTCATCATCTGAGTCATAATAATCATATATTTACACTGCAATTACAGTGGTCTGATAAGAAAATGAATAACAAAAAAGAGGCTATGCAAGGAGTAAATACTACACAGAGAACAAATTATTCACCCAGGGGGTGACTAATTCAGTTCCTCGAGCATCGTGACCTCAATGGAGAAATGATGGGGATTTAATTTTGAGAAATGGCTGCAGAAAACTGACTTGGATAGTGGTCTAAAAGCATAGGGTCATTTTAATGCTGACTTTTCCTGCAACGGATAATGTCCAAAGCAGACAGAATCATGTTAATTCTGAAAGCATTCGACTGGCTTTCTGTATGTTTGAAGTCTTCGTAGCAGCCTGTAAAGCCCTGAAAGGAAGCCCAGCATATAGTTCTGTCTGTCACTATCTCTCATCATGTACACCAGGGGTGTCAACTCAATTTTGTTGAGGGCCGCATCAGGGTTCTGTTTGACCTCGTTGGGGAGTGGTGGAGGGGACGTGGCCAGCTCTATGTCACTGATAGAGGCTCTGTTTTCTACCATGACGACCTCCGGCAGCCCTCTGCCAAAAAAACCGGAGCTGTTCTGCCCCAGCTACGGACCCCAAAGAACGCAGCACACACAAAGTCTGTACAAACCTTAGTTTACTAAATTAAATCAGTCTTTTTCAAACAAAGGCTGTTAATTAACTTTCTTAACAGCCTGCAAAAATCCAAAGAATAAATAATCGTAATCTTTCTAAGGTTGGCAGAAAGCCCAGAAGCAATTTGCAGGAAACTAAGATCCAGACGCGAAGGAGAGTGAATGAGGTTGTTCCCTGCAAATTGCTTCAGTCGTTGTCCTTCCTTAAATAAGCTAAGGGAGTGGCCAATTAGCCTTACTCTTGAGGAGACCTCCTCCTGAGGAGGCACTCCTGCCTTTTGGCAGCTCTGCGTGCCCGTGCATCGAGAAGAGGCTCCTCCTCTTCTTCCTCTTCACTTATGGGAGCTTCTGGAGGTTCTGAAGGCCCTGGCTGAATCCCCGCCTCTGGCACCACATCTTCTCCAGCCTCCTCATTGTCTGTCTCGAGTGCCAGCTGCACAGGCTGCTGGCGCAGCACCACACCAGCCTCCTCGCTGTCGGAATCAGCTACTAGCTGCACAGCCTGCTGATGGGCCACAACAGGAGCTTGGGGAGGCTGCGCATGGCCTACCCAGGTTCCGTTTTCACTGGCCGGGGATCTCGGACCGGTCCTTCACTGTTTCCAGGGCCCGCAGGCCAGATCTAAGCACCCCACAGCCAGATCTGGCCCAGAGGTCCTGAGTTTGACACCCCTGATGTACACTATCCATGGCAGAGGGACTATTACAGGTAGTCCTTGACTTACAACAGTTCATTCAGTTACCATTCAAAGTTACAACGGCACTGAAAAAAGTGACTTATGACAATTTTTCACCCGTACAACATTTGCAGCATCCCCATGGTCACGTGATCAAATTTTGGATGCTTAGCAACTGCCAGGTATTTATGACGTTTGCACTGTGCCAGGGACATGTGATCACTTTTTGCAACCTTCTGACGAGCAAAGCCAATGGGGAAGCCAGATTCACTTAACAACCATGTTGCTAACTGAACAACTGCATTGATTGACTTAACAACTGTGGCAGGAAAGGTCATAAAATGGGGCAAAATTCACTTAATGAATGTTTCACTCAGCATCAGAAATTTTGGGGTCAATCGTAGTCATACATTGAGGACTCCCTGTGCATATTATTAGTTGGCACAAAGCAGTTTTCAAAATTCTTCCTCAAATTTGTGGACAGAGAAACTGAATAGATGAGCTCTGTAAATCTCTTCTTAAAAACCTCCAGTGTTAGAGACCCGCACAACTTCTGGAGGGAAGCCATTCCACTGATTAATTCTTCTCAGTGTCAGAAAAATTCTCCTTAATTCTAGATTGAATCTCTCTTTGATAAGCTTCCATCCATTACAGTGGTGGGTTTCAAATTTTTTTACTACCGGTTCTGTGGGTGTGGCTTGGTGGGCGTGGCATGGCTTGGTGGGCGTGGCAGGGGAAGGATACTGTAAAATGTCCATTCCCTCCCCACTCCAGGGGAAGGATACTGCAAAATCCCCATTTCCTCCCGATCAGCTGGGACTCGGGAGGCAGAGAAGAGATGGGGGCGGGACCAGTCAGAATTTTTACTACCGGTTCTCTGAACTACTCAAAATTTCCGCTGCTGGTTCTCCAGAACTGGTCAGAACCTGCTGAAACCCACCTCTGATCCATTACTTCTTGTCCTGCCTTAAGGTGCTTTAGAGAAAAGGTTGACCTTACCCCCCCTTCTTTGTGACCGTCTTTTAAATTTTGGAAGACTGCTATCATGTCTCCCCCGGTCTTTCTTCTGTTAGACATACCCAGTTCCTGTCACCACTCAGTGGTGGTTGCCAGGTGTCCACTATTTGAGCGGACAGTCCGCTTTTTTCACATTATGTTCACTATTTTTTTTCACAAAATAGTGGACATTTTTTTTATTCAAAAGCTTTATGGTGAAATGGTACGTAATCTAAAGCTGTACAGTCTAAGAGAATAAGGATAGGAGAATCGTGTTTTGTCTTTTTTTTTCATAAGTTAGAATGAGACAAAGATTGAATATCCATTGAACTCGATTCTCCCAAAAAATTAATGATGAGATTAAAATAAAAATATATTATAAAATTATGTACAGTTCACATTTTTAAAATGTATTGTAGCTTGTGTCAACCAACCTAAAATGGCGTGTTAAAATGTTTGTAAGAAAATATATAATTTAATTGTAAATTTTTTTTTCATTTTTTTACTACTTTAACCCCCCCCCCCACTTGTCCGCTATTTTTTGGAAGCAGACCTGGCAACAGAGTTCTATACAGATGTCTTTCTTTGGGATATATCCCAAACTCTGCAGTTTGGGAAGCTGCAGAGTTCTGGAGGGAGGATTGGACAATGAAAAACAGAATATTTCACATGCCCCCCCTTGACCCAACTTCTCACTAAGTAAAGAACACTCTATACTGTCTGGGAATAATTAATCAAAAGTTCTCTTTCATCCAGCTGAATGAGAAAAGCAGTTCTTAAAATTGAATGGAGGAAGAAAAAAATGCAGGGAAATTCCTCTGCTCTGTTCTGATATAAATTATCTTCCATCGGACATTTGAACAACTTCAGATGCTTTGTGCTTCTTGGATGTCAGTCCACCAAGCCTTCTCTTTTTGGACGCTTTCTCTTTCGAGCCCACCCTAAAGAAATTCCATCAAGTGTTCTAATTAGTTGTATTTGTTTCTCAGGAATGTTAGCTGTAAATCAGAAAGCTGAAATAATTTCTTCTCTAAGACCTTCATTGTGCAGACCTTGAGGGAACCAAAGATACACAACACAGTCCAGGGATTTGTGTTGAAATAAAACAGATCCAACTTTAAAAATAAATAAATAAATAAATAAATGGGGTACCATTCAAAAGGTTGATTGCAAGTACAATGTAATTAGTGTGGCTTGAGTATCCACTGTTAATTGGTGCCTGCCATCACAATGTCTGGGCATTCGTGAAACAGTCCCTGTGTTTGGTTTTAATTACTGAGAGTTACAAACAACCCTCCGTGATGACTAAACCCCAGCAATGGAAGAGGTGTGTTTGTTTGTTTGTTTTATATTTTATTTTAAAGAGAGCATTTTATTTTATTTTATTTTAAAGAGAGCATGTATGCAGCAGGGGTGCTATTCAGCAGGTTCTGACAGGTTCTGGAGAACCGGTAGTGGAAATTTTGAGTAGTTTGGAGAACCGGCAAATACCACCTCTGGCTGGCCCCAGTGTGGGGTGGGAATGGAGATTAGGCAATATCCTTTCCCCAGGAGTGGGGAGGGAATGGGGATTTTGCAGTATCCTTCCCCTGAAGTGGGGTGGGAATGGAGATTAAGTAATATCCTTCTCCCAGGAGTGGGGAGGAAATTGGGATTTTGTAGTATCCTTCCCCTGGAGTGGGGTGGGAATGGAGATTATGCAATATCCTTTTTAAAAAAAAATTTTTTTTTTATTTATATGCCACCCTTCTCTGGAGACTCAGGGCGGCTTACAATGTGTTAAGCAATAGCCTTCATACTTTTGTATATTTTTACAAAGTCAGTTTATTGCCCCCACAAACTGGGTCCTCAATTTACCTACCTTAGAAAGGATGGAAGGCTGAGTCAACCTTGACCCTGGCAAGATTCGAACTTACTTTAATTGCAGACAGCTGGAGTTAAATTACAATGCATTAGTCTGCTGAGCTATCCAGGCTCTGTTGATGCAATCTAGGACTCATTAGCTTTTTTGGCAGCTGCAAGACACTGTTGGTTTCTACTTCAATAATGGTCTACTAGGACACTTAGATCTCTCTCAGAGTTACTCAGAGTTGAGCCAGGTACAACTAAATTCCTAACTTTCCCTTATGTAAGGACCAGCTTCTCCCCCTTTCCAAGAAAGTACGAACTCTTGAGAACTTTGTATTTCAAAAGGAACCTTTTATTGGAAGGGATGAAAGCAAGTCAAAACTCAACAGACAGACCTCTGTAATTTAAGACCACCTGTCTGCAATTAAAGTAAGATCGAATCCCGCCAGGCTCAAGGTTGACTCAGCCTTCCATCCTTTCTAAGGTAGGTAAATTGAGGACCCAGTTGTGGGGGCAATAAGCTGACTTTGTATAAATATACAAAAGGATGAAGGCTATTGCTTAACGCATTGTAAGCCGCCCTGAGTTTCCGGAGAAGGGCGGCATATAAATCAAATTAAAAAAAAACAAAACTCAAAGCAGGCTCTGGGGTCCCTCAGTTTAGGATAAAGGAAATTAGGAACCCCCACCCCACCTTCCGATGTGGATTCCAACCAATCAGCCGGTGTGAAAATGAATTGTACCAACCTCTCTGAGAAACAGACACGAAGAGCTTCTCGGGGTCCACTCGTACAATCCACTCGTTTCCCCCCTCCCCTTTCATTTCCCGAGGTGTGAGAATTCTCCAGGCATTCCTGGCACCAGGCAACGGTTATAAATCAGATTAAAGTTTATACAAAGAGGACCAGGCAAGAAATTGGATACTTAGGACACATAGGAAAAGAACTAAATGTGACAACTCCAAATCCTCACCCCCCCCCCCCACACACACACTTCTTCCACGAAGAATAGCAGATACATGGATCTGAAAACCCTTCCTATTTTGGGAAGTTTTCTGGATAAACAAAAAAAATCCGGTCAAGAGAAACAGTGGCTCTAAGCCACTGACAAAGTTTTACCTTGTATATAGTGGACATGTATAGCACTCTCATGCTAAATGTTTAAGAAATATTCTTTGTCCGATCTTTGGGGGAGCTTTTATTTCGGCCTGATATAATTTTTTTTTTCTGTTAAGGAAGAGTACATTAAGTTCCTATGCATAAAATAATTTGGTCCAGGCCATTTTCGGAGTAAATAGAAGCAGTTTCACACATTCTCTTGCAATGCCCTTGTACACAATTGGGTGACCTAAATTAATAATATCTCTCTTGACCGACAACCATTCTGGTGTGGAGGAGATTTTTGCCCCCTCCAAATGGACAAATCACCAAGTATCTCCAGAAGGGTCATGATATTTGTTGAAATTGCTATTGCTGTTAGACATTTAATTGTCTCTGAGTCTTGGCTGTTTCTCCCTCCAGCTGATTTACATTTGATGTATATTTTATTCATCACTTTTTGACTGTTTTTAATATGTGGGCTTCTTTTGGTTCCTATGTTTTGGTCTTGCACCATAAACATCAATAAAATAAAATAAATCAGTGCTCCCTCTCTAATCTATAATGTTGACAAAAGCTTCCACATATTCTGACATCTTGTTTTACTGCTGTCAGCTAACATCTAACCAGTAATATCATCTGAGGAAATGTTATGACACAAAATAATGATGACAAAATACCTTGCCCAAGGATATAAGATGACTCTGAAATCTAATAACAGGGATGACTCAGAACTGAAAACTAATTAACAGCTGTAGATGCATATGACCTAACAACCAGGTAGAGCCAAATTGAGTTGAATTTCTAGAATTCTTTTCAGTCCTGTAGTGGCAGTTCCTCCTTTGGAGGAGGAACATGACCACAAGGGAAGTAGGAAAGGCATTTGACAGCATTTGGAGTCACTGCTCACTGCTTCTTCCATAGGGATGAATTGGGTTTTGTTTTCCCCTGGATTTTCTCCCCATTGGAAAAAAAAGGGCTCATACGGATTGGGTTGAGTGGTGGAATCCAAATTTCTTTACTACTGCTTCTGTGGTGGGCATGGCAGGGGAAGGATTCTGTAAAATCTTCATTCCCACTCCACTCTGGGGCCAGCCAGAGGTGGTATTTGCTGGTTCTCCGAACTACTCAAAATTTCTGCTACCGGTTCTCCAGAACCTGTCAGAACCTGCTGGATTTCACCCCTGATTGGGTCCATTTTCAAACATTTTTCTCTTGCCAGATTCTTCCTTTTTCCAGCACCGCTACCACAGTTGATCCCATTCTGTCCATTTTTGGGAGAATTATCACCCTGGTGGGTGGAAAGAGTTTCCTTCACATAATTTCTTTCAGGTCATGGTTGTCCCAATGGAGCTTTTTCAAAAGGCAACTGGACTTTTTTTGGTTTTTTGCTTTGAAGACATTTTGCTTTTCATCCAAAAACCTTCAGACTGAATGGTGGGGAATGGAAGGATTTATATTTATTGCAATCACCCGGTCATAGGTACTCTCTGAGAGAGATTGAAGCCATTTGGAAATTTATCTGGGCCCTCAGGCTCACCTGAATGGTGAGAAAATGAGTGTGGAACCTTCTTGGAACTGCTGAAAGGACTGTGTTGTAAACAGGAGGTAGATAGTGTATCCCTCCCTCCCAGGGATGGTATTCACTTACCTTCTCTACCTTCTCTACCAGTTTGCAAATGTGAGCATGCGTGGAGGACTTCCGTGCATGCATAGAACGTCAAAAATGGGATGTGATGATGACTGGGCAGGTAGGCAGAGCCTCCCGCAGCTGCCACTACCAGTTTGCCCGAACTGGATAGAACCGGCTGAATGCCACCACTGCCTCCCCCTCTATTGAGAGAGTGCTGTTTTAATGAGAAGTGAAACATCTTCAAAGAAAAAAAAATATTCTCCAACATTTCCAACCTTGCGTTGATTGGAAGGAATCCAAAGCATTTGCCGTTCTAAAATATATATTTTTTAAAAGACGTTATCCCTCATCTGCTGCTGCCACCACATTTTTTTGTTATTTGAAAGCTGAGATGGACCTGTGCCACTTGTACTCCATCACTCAATAAATATATACAGTGCTTTTGGTACTTTGGTAATACCAAGATGCTGTCTGTCTCCGTGACCCCTCAGTAGCATAATTGACACCCAAAGTAGTTGTTTTTTAATTGGCCATATTATATGATTCCCCCCCCCCTCAAGTGAGCTGGCTATTCATCTGTGTCGCATGATTATGTCAATCATGTCACCTCTCACAAATCATATCATACCGTAAACCCGGTTACAAATGTACCAGCAAGTACCTTGTTATATGAAACATCCACCTTTCTGCCTAGCTTTGGATCCGGTGGATGGGAGATATTTGTAAACCAGCAGATACGTTAAGATTCTTTTAGTAACAATAAGGGTGCACATTTGGTATGCATGTGTATTCTCCCTCAGCAGAACAGTCAGTTTTGATTTCTGTGGAACAGCTCTGTGAGTCCCCACCAAGTGGAAGATGATTGACAGAATTAAAAGAGAAAAAGCTGCTCTGTATTTTTCCCTACAGGCATATATAAAACATGCAAAACCTGATGGAGTTGGCACAACATCATACATTAATACCAATTTACTGGAAGCTTAGCTCCTGTCTCACTGGTGGTGTCTGAAGCGGGCATGGCTGAGAATTTTAGTAGCTCTGCAGCTACAATGTTTAGGACAATATTTGAGCGAAGAGTGATCAAATGTATCTCTGAAGTTTATAGTCTGGCTCTAGAGGCTGATAGAGAAATTCACACATTATGCTAAATCATACTGTGTTTTGCTTGGATTTGGCTTAATGCGATGTATAACTAAACTATTGTGTTTCGTAAAGTATATGGAAGGATGGCATTAGAGAGCTGTGGAACAGCAATGTAGGGTAACTGTGTGGTTCTCGGAAAGGATGCAACTATTTTAAAGAGTGGCAAATAGTTGTTAAGTTTATATTGCCCCACATTAAAGCACTTTTTGGAACTGAAAAAAGAGCTGCTGATCCAGTTCTACAGAGGAATTATTGAGACTGTCATCTGCACCTCTTTAACTGTCTGGTTTGGCTCTGCAACCCAACAAGACAGACATAGACTTCAGCGGATAATTAGAACTGCAGAAAAAACAATGGCTACCAACCTGCCTTCCATTGAGGACCTGTATACTGCACGAGTCAAAAAGAGGGCTGTGAAAATATCTACAGACCCCTCGCATCCTGGACATAAACTGTTTCAACTCCTACCCTCAAAATGATGCTATAGAGCACTGCACACCAGAACAACTAGACACAAGAACAGTTTTTTCCCGAATGCCATCACTCTGCTAAACAAATAATTTCCTCAACACTGTCAAACTATTTACTAAGTTTGCACTACTATTAATCTTCTCATCTTCTCATTGTTCCCATCACCCATCTCCTCCCACTTATGACTGTATGACTGTAACCTTGTTGCTGGTATCCATACGATTTATATTGATATATTTTCCTGATTGCTTATTTGTAACCTAAGACTATCATTAAGTGTTGTACCTTATGATTCTTGATAAACGTATCTTTTCTTTTATGTACACCAAGAGCGTATGCACCAAGACAAATTCCTTGTGTGTCCAATCACACTTGGCCAATAAAAATTCTATTCTATTCTAAAAAAGAAACTGGAGTATTTCGCTAACCCAAGAGGTATCATAACAGTCAACCCAATAAAGCTTCTCTTAGTATGGACAGGATGATAATCAGAAGTTTAAAAGCTCTGAAGTCAAACCCTAAGCTTTGATGAACAAATTGATCAAATATCCCTTTGCCATTTTTTTCTATTTTGTGGATACACTTATTTTGGATAGATTTACAACCCCACAGAACCTCAGTAATAAATCCAGGGGTCAGTCTTTTGCTTCTTAAACCTTTTGCTTCTTAAACCTGTTTTTCTGTCTCATATGTTGAGAAATTCAGTGGCTTTAAAGATGAAGCTCTAACTCGGAGACAATCCGCGTGATAAATATTGGTGTCTGGTCCCTCCTTTGGCACTTGCTGTTTTCTTTCCCCATACTTAATTTTTTAACCATTCTATTAATGCAATTGAAGCTGGCCTTTTGAAGAATAAACATGATGACACCAGCATCCTTTTATTTTAAAGTGTGCACCTGGGTACCATAAAGACATTTGAAGGGGGGGGGAAACTATGATCAGGTGCTATAAGACAGATGGTGAGAAGCATCTTGAGGGCAAGCAGAATTCCTGAGGAGATTTTTTTGAGCTTTCTGGGGCAGACCATATCTCCATCCTGGGAATCAGATGGCTTCTGTGGACCCTATTTTGAGAGTGTGCCCATGGCATTTATCAAAGATTCACATAAGTTTACCAGTCTCCAAAAAAAAAAGAAATAAATAAAATCATCCAAATCTGATCTGGCAGTAAGATGATAGGCCACGTCTCCTTAGGCTGAACTGGCTATTTTGACCCAGCCAGTTCCCCAAACACGACAAACCCTCTGAGGTGAACTCGAAAGATTCCTTTATTAGGAGTGCCAGCAGCCCCGGCAAAACATTTCTCTCGCAGGCTAACAAGTCGGTCTGGCAGAGAGATGAATAGTTGTCTGCCACACCTTTCTGTCTCTGCCCCCTGCCTTTTATCCTCCGGGAGTCCTCCGGGAGTAGGGCGGTATAGAAATTTGATAAATAAATAAATAAATCCCCAGAGCTAGGGTGGGGCTTCGCTAGCAGCGGTGGCTCTTCCATCCCAAGGACCAGCCCATATATTTCCACTGCTCTCCTCTTCTCTGCATTCTGCACAGCCGCGCATCAGGCACTGGACCCAGCTGTTCCTCCTCTTCCTCATCAGCCACCTCCAGACCTGGGGACTATTGACTCTCCATCTGAGGGCTGATAGATGGACCAGGCTCTGCCTCTGTCTCTCTCTGTACCAGCTCCATTCCCTCTTCCTCCTCGGAGCTCCCAGGTTGCCCTGATGCTGACTCTGACTCCCACACCTCCTCCTCCTCTTCTGATTTGGCTGCTGGAGGGGCTGGCGACTGACAGGCCACAACACATGTTGAGTGAGCAAATAAACCTTCACTCCTCTAAGTCTGTGATGGCGAACCTATGGCACGCGTGCCACAGGTGGCACGTGGAGCCATATCTGTGGGCACGTGAGCGTTGCCATAGCTCAACTCCAGCACACATGTGCATGTTGGCCATCTGATTTTCAGGCCTTCCAGGCTCACCGGAAGTTGGGAAATGGGCTGTTTCCAGCCTCCAGAGGGCCTCGGGAAGGGGGGGAGGCTGTTTTGGCCCTCCCCAGGCTCCTAGAAAGCCTCTGGAGCCTGGGGAGGGTGAAAAATGGGACTACCTGGCCCACCGTGCCATCACGTGCCAAGAGCGGGAGGGGGAGTCACACACACATGCACAGGGGGGTGGGACGCATTGAATTATGGGTGTGGGCACACATGAGAGACACACACCCCCGTTCTCCCCGCTTTTGGCACGCGACGGCAAAAAGGTTAGCCATCACTGCTCTAGGTAATATATTGCCTTCCAATGTCAATCACATTTGAATACACTTCATAGTTATGTTATGCCTACTCTTCTGGAAACAGACTGCTTTTTCAACAACATCCACTTTTATAGCTGAGTTGTAATCATAAATGAATATCAGCTTAGCCTCCTCTTATCTATATTTATTGTGGAATTGCTCAGTAAATAACACTCCTTTTGCCTTAGTTTGTTGCTTTTTGAAATGAAACTTCTTTATTGAAGATAGTTAAATTATTGGAATTGCAACTGTTCAGAGGGTGAGAGAAAGAGGGAGGAAAATAAAATTACTGATAATTGGACTTCATATATTGGCACCAAAGTAGATGCGATAGGAACAGGTTTGCATGCACTTCTTTTCTTTCAGTTTTACAAAGCTCCAGATGAACAGATCTCTGCCTTAGAAAAACAGCAACACATAATAATATTGGGAACAACACCAATGGGTTATTTAAAACCAGCAATTGAACAAGGTCCAGCTAAGAGTTGAACCAAATGAGTTTGTCAACATTCTCTTCCGTATTACTCCTTCTGCAAATGCTGCTTATTCTCTCCTCACTATTCACTGAATAAATTAAAATTTGTCTTCAGTGCCCATTCCACGTCTCTCTAAATTACCAATAGTTCTGTTGAACTGGAAAGTAGCAGAAAAAAACTTTTTCACTGTGGTTTTTTTTTCACTTTAAAAAAAGAGGATATTCTATTAGGTAATATGCATGCTCTTAATTAGAGATACAGATAGAAAGATAGATATGGGTAAATGATAGATAGATAGATAGATAGATAGATAGATAGATAGATAGATAGATAGATAGATAGATAGATAGATAGAAGATAGATTTTATGTATTTATATCCCACCTTTAATTTTTTTTAAATAAAAGAAAGCTGTGAGCACACCCAACACACCTTCCTCCTCCTATTTTCTTCACAACAACCTTGTGATAGAGGTTGGCCTGAGAGAGAGAGTACCTGGCCCAAAGTCCCTCAGCTGGCTTTCATGGCACTTGAATTCACAGTGTCCCACTTTCTAGCTTGGTGCCTTAACCGATAGATAGATAGATAGATAGATAGATAGATAGATAGATAGATAGATAGATAGATAGATAGATAGATAGATAGATAGATACCGTATTTTTCGGAATATAAGACACACCTTTTTCCCCCCTAAAAGGGGGTGAAAATTTAGGTGTGTCTTATACACCGAATGTAGCCCTGCCCACCCACTGGCACCTACCCCTTGGCCTCTGCCTCCCAGCAGTTTACCTCCTTGCAGCAAGCAGCAAGAAGAAACAGCTCGTTTCAGCTTCAGCACAGCCTAATTAGCACAAGTTGATTGGATCGGCCTCCCAACTCTCAGCTGTTTTGCTCTCAGGTGTTTTGCCCGGGCCTCTGCTGCTTGCTGCAAGGAGGTAAATTGCTGGGAGCAGATTTTTTTCCTTGTGCTAATCAAGCGATGCTGAAAATGAAAATGAAAGTAAAGCAGGCTGTTTGCTGTTTGCTGCAACGAAGCAAAATTACTGGGAGGCAGAGGCAGAGGCAGATTTCTTTTTCTTCTTTTCCTCACCAAAAAAGATAGGTGCGTCTTATAGTCCAGAGCGTCTTATACTCCGAAAAATATGGCAGATAGATAGACAGACAGATAGACAGTCAAATTTGCTCTTGTCCTAATAACCTTATACTAACTGAATCATCCCTTGAGTATTCACTTGTCTGTAACTCCTGCCTTGAATTCCATCATGCTCTGCTTTCAGGTTTTTCTTCCTTTTTTATAAATTGGCTGTTCCCAAAAGGGCAGCTTTCAGAAAATCTTAATAATATTAAAAAACAGACATAAATGCTTTTATTAATTTTTTAAAAAAAAATACCGATGTAGTCATTCCATTAAAGAGATTAAAAGAAACTTGCTTGGGAAAGCACATTGGAAATCAGACTTTGCTGCTGTTGGGAGACAACCCAAGTCTTTTGAGCCGCTGCTAGCATCTTCCCGAAAGATACCTGTAGGGGTGGGTGATGGGATGCTTGCCTGCACTATTTCATATTTTTTATACAGATGAGATGGTGTACGAGTGGAAGGGATGATTGAGCTTCATTTGATAACTGGAAGGAATCTGAGTTGGACAGAATCCATGCCACAATCTTATGGTATGGGAAGTATGCAAATCTTTATTTTAGGAGATATAATGGCTTGCTGTACTTGCTTTTGAAGGATCATTTCCAAACTACTCCTACTGAGAGTTAAAGGGAGAATCTAATAAAAACATTCCAACTTTGCTTAGCTTGAGCTATGATTTAAATAAAAATAGAAAGGATACTATATTTCTTGCTGCAAAGACAAAATCCAGATGTCTGCTAATTTCAAGTAAACACCATAACTGAGGTCTGTTCAACATTGATCTCCTCTATATATATTCTTCTTCCAGTTCCCAATTTTAGTTAGAAGATGGATAGGTTATATATATATATATATACAATATATATATATATATTGTGATGGATGTCAAAAATGGGCCAAAGTTTCCATCTTGCTGATGCATGGCACACAAATCCTCAGGTTGAGCATTGACTTTTCAAGTGAATGGCTTAGAAGGTAGATGTAGATATGTCATGTCATTCTAAAATGTGAAATACTGCCAGTACCATAATATCAATACACTATCTATGTTTGAAAAGAACAACATACATATCATGATGTCCACCATACAAATTTAGGTGTCTGTATCAGATTTCAAGACCAAATTTATAACTGCATCATGCGGACATTCAGATATCATCACGACTTGATAAAAACGCCTATGCTGACTAGCACTTGATCTCAATATGTACAATATCCTTTACATGCCAGTACTCTAAGATAGCCCATTGTCAAGCATGCAAAGTTGGAAATGATTGATGTTATGTTGTCTAAATGAAGTCAAGTGGTAGGTGACTGTAGTTATTGTTTTGCAATTGTATACGTTGTTGTATTTTGTTTTAAAGTTGTCCTTATGGTAGTAGAAATGGTAATAAATGACACCTAATTTGGAGAACATCTAGTTAATGTTAAAGAATAAGATTCATACAGAAAAATCTAAACTAGAAAATTGGAAAGCAATTTTAATTTTCTTGCTTTGAATATTATACCTAGACCCTAGCCCTAGAACTAATTTGTCTGTCTTCCATAGCCCTTCTCCTCCTCCTCCTCCTCCTCCTCCTCCTCCTCCTCCTCCTCCTCCTCCTCCTCCTCCTCCTCCTCCTCCTCCTCCTTCTCCTCCTCCTCCTTCTTCTTCTTCTTCCTCCTCTTCTTCTTCTTCCTGGAATAGCTTGAGGAAGACCCATTACATTCAGGACTCTGCTAGATCTAATGAGGTTGGTTGCTAGGTGTTGCGGGTGATGTCACTTGAAATCTAACCTCAGAAATGAATGCTTGTACAGAGCAAGAATCAGGTCAAAACCTCTTCTCCCTTGTTCCAGAGAGCAGGACAGACCGTAATGGATTTGCAATAAGGAAAGACAGATTCTGATTGAAAAACATTCCAGCAGAAAGAACACTTTGACATTGAAACCAATTAACCAGAGAAGTCCTGGGCTGCAGTCAGTGTGTTTAAACAGAGGCTGGACAGCCATCTGCCAGGGATGGTTTAATTTTGGATGATTGCACTATCCAGGAAGTTGAACTTGATGGTTGCAGTGGCTCCTTCTAACTCTAGATTGTGTGGCTTTAACCAATGGAAAACACAAGCATTTCATGAACATTGTGAAATAAAGTTTCAACAGCTTGAGTCATGTCCCTTGAATAAGACTAATGGTGTTGAATGCTACTTCTGCCTAACTTTGTTGTTGTTGCTTAGAGAACATTATAAAAACCTATGGACCACATCTGAGTGGGAGTAACTGCTTTTCTTATAATTCACTCTTCTATAGCCATTACCCCTATACACAAGCTGTAATGATAGGTTTGATCATCTGTTTCCATGGAAATATTTGCAATGCCACAAACCCCAGTAAATGTGCTTATTGGAGTGATTAGATTCAGTGTATACAGAAGCAGAATATTTCCCGCTGCATATTTTGCAAAGGAAATAGATTTACAAAATCCATGGAAGGTGGGTGGGGGTGGGGGTGGGGAATCACGTCAATAGAGAAGGACGAAGGGAAAGACAAATAGCAACTTCAACAAGTCAAGATTGTGCAGAGCGACTTCTAAAAAGTAAACTCTTTTATACAATTGCTGATTGGGCAAACTTCTATGGTTTCCAAATAATGCTGTGCCCCTCCTGCTCTTTGTTTCCTGAATTAGCATGGCGGGTCATCTTATCCAATTCATGCCAAGGTGTTGTCAATGTGATGCATTGATATTGCCCAAAGTATATGAATAATATCTGTGATCCAGATAGCATTGCAATTGATCTGGCAAGAAGGAAGTACTTAAAAGCTAAAGTTAAAAGCTGATGGTTAGGGTCAGCTAGGGAGTCTCTACTTATGTTCTCACAGCTGGTCCAACTCACAGTGCAGTTGTTGTGTCTAGGAATAGACACTACTCAATGGAGGCATTGCAATTATGGAACTTCCCCCCAGGAAATGTATAGTTCCTCCTTACATATCTCATTTTTAACTGGACAGCCAGTTGGTTGTCACTTGTAAAATTTGGACTGAGTGGTTCACATTACGTCCAATCTCAGTCAAGGAATTCATCAGATGAATCAGTTGGATCGATCACTCGAGCTTCATAAATGTGCTGTTGTAAAGTTCATAGAAAGAAGATCCCCCTTGAAATCTTCTTCAAGTTCTGCAGAAAAGGCAAGATATAAATATAACAAAGTTCTTTTGTACTGTTGTCAAGAAACAAGATGCCAGTGTAGTCACCTGGAGCCAAATTTATCTCCAGGCATCTTTTTCTTTTAATCTCTGCCTTGATGTGAGGATTACTATCTATGGAGGGTTTCAGGGATTGCAATAAATGCATAGATGTTTCATGTACTTATGAATTCTTAAAAAGTTTTCTGAGCATGCTAACCCATAACAGTTGACAGCACCTAGTCAACCTTGACACCTATCTTCAAGGTCAGAACTGATTAGTTCTTGAATGGAAAGTCCTGTAGTTACAAAACAGACTGATGTATTGAAAAATACCCTGGAAGAAGACAGTCAAACTATCTTATTTTATGGCAGGTGAAGTCACTTTTTGTACTAAAAAATGATTTAAAGCACATTTCAACAGGGTAATGTATTATTATTAGCACATGGCATTGTTTCATTAGCCAGAAGACCATAATGCTATTGCAGAGTAGTAGTTTGGCTTGCCAAGGTACCAGGCCTGTTATAGGACATACTTGTGCGCCTCCCAAGATGTGTCACAGGAGGGTAAGCTGACTTTGCACCAGAGGAAAAAAATGAGCAGCTCTTCCTGCAGCATCACCCAAGGCTCATTATCTTTTGGGAGCTGCCTCACAACCAGGAAGATTCAGAGCTGTCAGGAATCTGACTGCCTGTACAGAGCACCAACTCATCTTCCCACCAAAGTGGTACCTATCTATCTACTTGCATAAACATGCTTTTGAACTGCTAGATCGACAGAAGCTGGGGAGAGTCACAAGAGTTCACCCTGCTACATGGTGCTAGGTTTCGAACCACCGGAGCATCATTAAACCACTGAGCCACCACACCTCCAATTAACAACTGAGAGCAGTTTAAACACTCAAGGAATTACACAAACTTAGTATAAACTTTTCACACCTTGTGAAAAGTAGTAAGATATGATATTCCTCAATCCTCTTAGTAGATATTTACAAAACCTGTAGGTTTGTAAGGCCAGAGGACTCCTGAAAGCCTTACAGATAATCTAGGTGGAAAGACAGATAAGCAGTGGGACTTAAAAATAAAAAAGACAATAAGCATTTCTTCTTTTATCTAAGGCCAAACAAGAAAGACAGAGCAGATATAAGATATAATGTTGTGATTTTCCTTTTGTTCTTAGTAAAGTGGATTTATGAATTTAAGGGATGGATGTTCCAGCTATGACTATCTAGCAGAGGAAGTATTTACTCTTTCTTCTCATTGTAGATGCCACTGCAATTAATAGAGAAATTCTTGCTTGGCTCAATAAACTTCCAGAATGATCATTAAAATATCCAATCTATTCTATCCACATTGCAATGGAGCTCCTTATCACAGTCACATTACTATCCTGTTATTCTGTTTAGTGCCCTCAGACCACTTTACCTCCTCCCTTTTATATCCTCCCTTTAATGAGTCATTAGTAAACTTTTTTTCCAGTTGAAACCCAACTTTTTTCTTTAATGATTCCTTGAAAGTAAGAGAGCTGATAGTGTTACACAGAGAGTGACTTACGGGCTCTGGATTTCATAATTATGGGTATGGCAAAGAAAACATACACTCTTTATGGAAATCCTCTTGAGGATGTAGTTCTCTATTAAACATTAGATTTTATAACTCTGGGGATATTTTCAGGAATGGAAGCTTGCTGTTCTACTCATTTCTTTAATCTTTTTTTTCTCGACAAAATTAAATTAGAACTGCAGAAAAAACAATGACTACCAACCTGCCTTCCATTGAGGACTGTATACTGCACGAGTCAAAAAGAGGGCTGTGAAAATATTTACAGACTCCTCACATCCTGGACATAAATTGTTTCAACTTCAACCCTCAAAACGATGCTATAGAGCAGTGCACACCAGAACAAGTAGACACAAGGACAATTTTTTCCCGAACACCATCACTCTGCTAAACAAATAATTCCCTCAACACTGTCAAACTATTCACTAAGTCTACATTACTTTTTAATCTTCTCATCGTTCCTATCACCCATTTCCTCCCACTTAGGATTATATGACTGTAACCTTGTTGCTGGTATCCTTAAGATTTATATTGACTGTTTCCCTATGACTATCATTAAGTGTTGTACCTTATGATTCTTGACAAATGTATCTTTTCTTTTATGTACACTGAGAGTGTATGCACCAAGAAGAATTCCTTGTGTGCCCAATCACACTTGGCCAATAAAGAATTCTATTCTATTCTATTCTAAAATAAAGTAAGAGGTGTGTGCAGTCTGAAAACGTGAAGCATACCGAGAGGGGGCTTTCCCAAATGGTGACTTTTTCACTCATCTGGTCTTGATTATGCCAGAGAGAGGGCAAGAAAAGATGAGAGCCCACAAAATAATAATAATAAAAAAAATCAGATGAAACTAGAGCTGTGTACGAAGTATTTGTTCAGCACTCCAGTTTGCTGATGCTTAAATGATCTGATACTGTTACAAAGCATTGATTTCTTTGCTGAGGTTTTAAAAATAATTTCATAATAACTTAGGACTTGCCAGCTAGGCTTTTCTTAAGACGAGCTAATCAAAGATCAAAAGAAGAATTCTCTTCAAGGGGAAATTCTTCCCTTTGCCAATTAATTTAGATAAGGAAGGTGAGAGTAGCTAACAATGGGAAATTTAATCCAACCCTAGAGATTTCTCACCATTCTGTTTTCCCTGTCTGAGGTGCGGCAATCTACATAGATGGCAGAATCTGCATGACTGGAGACCTGTCAAAGGGTACTTACTGCTATAGACTGTCTGTCCAGATTTTGGTATCCAGCTATAGTAGCCCCCATCTTAGGTCTCTACTACTTAAACTTTCGAGAAGGCGAAATAAATAGCATGTTGGGAAATCCCCAGCCAGGCAAGGAGCAGGGATCATGTGGGGAGTTAGCCTTTGAGTCCTTGTGTAGCCACAAGAGACTGAGGGTTGACCCTCCATTAAATTCCATCTTTTGTTCCCAAGGGAAGGTGAGCAGCTTGGGGAGATCCTTGTACTATAGGTAAGATAAAGGTAAAGGTTCCCCTCACACATACATGTTAGTCATTCCCGACTCTAGGGGGTGGTGCACATAAAAAATGCAAGTAGAAAAATAGGGACCACCTTTGGTGGGAAGGTAACAGCATTCCGTGTGTCTTTGGCATTTAGTCATGCCAGCCACATGACCATGGAGATGTCTTCGGACAGTGCTGGCTCTTCGGCTTTGAAACGGAGATCAGCACCGCCCCCTAGAGTTGGGAACAACTAGCACATATGTCCGAGGGGAACCTTTACCTTTACCTTATCTTACTTCTGTATGTGGGAAGACAAAAAGACATGTTATTTCTTACATTAGGATACACTATATTTATTTCTTAGCTTTCATTCTACCTTTCATTCAGGAACTCAAGAAATTGTACAGAATACTATTTTCTCTCACAACAGACCCACAACTTAGATTGTGCTGGGAGAGTGTCTGATTCGAAGTCACCCAGGGAGCTTGCATGACTGAAGATGGAATAGAATGTCAGTTTTCCTGTTCCTAATCTAACACCATAACTGCTATATCACACCGACTCTTAGCACAACATAATTTAATGTCATGCAAGCTCAGATTTCTTTCATGCAGAGTCAAATCTTATTCTTAACAAAATGATTTACTTATGTGTTCAAACATTTATAAACAACCTACAGTACTTCAAAAGAAGTGCCAACAACTAATCTTATTATTCCTGCTTGGAAAAATAAAATAAAATGTATGTCTACTCACTTACCTGGGAAAGAGTCACATTGAGTGTCCTTCTATAGGTACAAGCCTGCATTCAGATTTTCCACAAAGAAATATTTCCAATGAGATTATATTTATATTTATTTTTAATTTAAGAACTGGAGCAAACATACCTTTCTCATTTTATATCCAGGCCATCCTGCATTATTGTAAATTAATTTCAAACCAGATAATGTGATATTAAGGGACATGGTGGCTCAGTGACTAAGACGATGAGCTTGTTGATCAGAAGGTCAGCAGTTCAGTGGTTCGAATCCCTAGTGCCGCGTAATGGGGTGAGCTCCCATTACTTCTCCCAACTTCTGTCAACCTAGCAGTTTGAAAGCACGTAAAAAATGCAAGTAGAAAAATAGGGATCACCTTTGGTGGGAAGGTAACAGCGTTCCATGAGCCTTTGGCATTTAGTCATGCCGGCCACATGACCACAGAGACATCTTCAGGCAGTGCTGGCTCTTCGGCTTTGAAACGGAGATGAGTACCGCCCCCTAGAGTCAGGAACAACTAGCACATATGTGCGAGGGGAACCTTTACCTTTTAATGTGATATTTGAGATAGTTTCCTCAAGTATCTTTTTTGGCTTTCTTCTTCGATAACAATTGTCTCATTGTTGCAGTGCTTCAACAAAAGAGAGAGAAAATTGGGCTATTTTATTCCCTATCATTGGGAAAGGACCAGGAAAATTTGGGCAGCTAATGAATGTTTTGTTTTATAAGTAGTTGTATGCAGGGGTGGGTTCTACTTACCTTTACTACCGGTTCGCAGATCAACTTTGATGCTGTCCAGATCAGTGGGTGGAGCCTCCCGCTGGTTTTACTACTAGTTCTTGCAAACCGGTCTGAACTGGGGACAATCCATCACTGGTTGTATGTGGTTTTTGTCAACTATCAGTAACAATGGAAACAAGTAAAGAAAAAGTTCCTCAGACTGGGAGTAATGAACAATTTTCTACTGGAAGCCTGGCAGTGCAAACCCATAAAAACTCCCTGGATATTTTAATCAATAGAATTCTAGCCTTAAAATTTCATTGTTGCAGCTCACATCACTTTGTCTGCCTCCAAGGCAGCCTGGGGTAATAAGCCAGAATGAACTGGTGGCTTTCATGTCCCTTCTTATGTTTAGCTATCTCTGGAGTATTCTTAACTAGCAATAGTTAATTCTGAAGCATTAATACTGCTGGACCATTCAGTTTCAATCTGATGAAAAAATAACTTATTCTCAACATTTATTTTCAAGGAGAAGGTATTTTCAGGAGAGTGTAGTTTCTTGTACTAACTGAGTTACAGACTTGATAGTTTATAAATGAAGATCCTGGCTTTTGTTGAATATTTCTAGTAGCATGGAGTCTGCCCCATCTCTGAATTTCCTATGCTTCTTTTCTGCCCCAGAAAACTTCATAAATTAGAACAGTAGATAGAATAATTAATCACTGGAACTGCTTGCCTCCAGACGTTGTGGATGCTCCATCATGGAGGTTATTAAGAAGAGATTGGATAACCTTTTGTCTGAAATAGTATAGGGTCTCCTGCTTGAGTGGGTGTTTGGACTAGAAGACCTCCAAGTCAGGGGTGGGTTCTACTTACCTTTACTACTGGTTTGCAACAGGATCATGCGCATGCGTGAGCATCTCTCGTGTGCGCACCTTGTTTCTGTGCATGCGCAGATCGCCAATGATGACATCCAGGGTGATGGGCGGGGCCTCCCACCGGTTTTACTACCAGTTCTTGCGAACCGGTCTGAACCGGGGGCAACCCACCACTGCTCCAAGTCCCTTGCAACTCTATTGTTCTGTTAGGTGACAATCCTTCACATTGAGCTGCCAAATATGTACAAGAAAGATATGTTTGCTCCAGTTCTTAAATTAAAAGTATCCAGGGGAAGGATACTGCAAAATCCCCATTCCCTCCCCACTCCTGGGGAAGGATACTGCAAAATCCCCATTCCCACCCCACTACAGGGGAAGGATACTGCAAAATCCCCATTTCCTCCCCACTCCTGGGGGAAGAATATTGCAAAATCTCCATTTCCACCCCCCTTTGGGGCCAGCCAGAGGTGATATTTGCCGGTTCTCTAAACTGCTTAAAATTTCCACTACCGGTTCTCCAGAACGTGTCAGAACCTGCTGGATTTCACCCCTGCTCCAGATGCCTTATGGGTGAGGAAGCCTTGAAATTATCCTTAGTGATATATACTCCCATATATGTACAAAGAATAAAACAATACCAGATCAACTTCTATTTCTTTTTTCAAGAATTGTTGCATCTTGAATGTTGTTAATGTTAGCAGATTAGCTGGGAGATTGCTGTTCCATATTGTGTGAGCCATGAATAATTAAGATTCATGGAAGTGAATCTAGAAAAAAAATTGCTGTATCTTGAGACATCAGCTACCTTCATTCTATGAATTTCCTAAATTGCTTTAGGCAAGTTAAAGCTTCTTATCCTGGACATCAACTTGTATTTTTTTTAGCTTGTTTGTTTGTGAAGAGATCAGAAAAAGACATTTCTTATAGTTTTTCTAAAATGTTGTATTCAGTTTGATTTCAAATAACTCCGTTGCACCTGAAGAGTTAGGTTTCACATCTCCCAGGTTATTTCATTGCTTCTTTATTTTACTATTCCTTTTCCCCTCCTTCATTTAAAAACATTTTTGGTAACATGTAGATTTTAAAATAACTATTATAACCTCTCCAGATAATTTCACTTATTATGGAGATTAGAAATACAATACTACTACTAACAACTGTAATAATAAACTAAAGCATTTGCATGCTTCAGTTTAGAAATGCGGAGTAGCTTTCAAATGGGACAAACACAACAACTATTAAGGCACTAAAGGTAAAGGTTCCCCTTGCATATATGTGCTAGTCGTTCCTGACTCTAGGGGGCGGTGCTCATCTCCGTTTCAAAGTCGAAGAGCCAGCACTATCCAAAGACGTCTCCGTGGTCATGTGGCTGGCATGACTCAATGCCAAAGGCGCATGGAACGCTGTTACCTTCCCACCAAAGGTGGTCCCTATTTTTCTACTTGCATTTTTTACATACTTTCAAACTGCTAGGTTGGCAGAAGCTGGGACAAGTAATGGGAGCTCACCCCGTTACGCTGCACTAGGGATTTGAACCACTGAACTGCTGACCTTTCAGTCGACAAGCTCAGCCTCTTAGCCACTGAGCCACCACGTTCCATCTAGGACTACATTAAGGCACTAGACAGCCCCATTCCCAGTGTTAGAATGTAAAAGATGTGATTTCAAAAAGAGGAGGGACAGGGGAGGAATGAGAAAAAAGCAATGCTGGGCATTAAAGGTAGAGGTTTCCCTGTCTAGTGATGTCTGACTGTAGGGCACAGACAGTACTTTGCATGCTTTTGAACTGCTGGATGGGCAGGAGCTGGGGAAGGAACGAGAGCACATCCTGTTGCTCAGTGCTTGGGTCTCGAACCCAGGTCAGAATCTTTAATCACTGAGCCATCACTACTATTTATAATTTATTCCTTATTATCCTTCTCTTATTGGTATCATTATTGTGATTATATTACTTTATTGTTTGTATGTATACTAAGAGCTTATTCATCGGAGACAAATTCCTTGTGTGTCCAATTACATGTGGCAATACAGGATTCTATGCCTATGCCTATGCCTACTCTACTCTACTCTACTCTACTCTACTCTACTCTACTCTACTCTACTCTACTCTACTCTACTCTACTCTACTCTACTCTACTCTACTCTACTCTACATTCTATTCTATGGTATTTTATTGTATTCTATGGTATTTTATTGTATTCTATTGTATCCTATCCTATCCTATCCTATCCTATCCTATCCTATCCTATCCTATCCTATCCTATCCTATTCCAATTCCCACGCCCATGCCCATGCCCACTCCCATTCCACTCCACTCCACTCTACATTCTATTCTATTCTACTCTATTCTATTCTATTCTATTCTATTCTATTCTATTCTATTCTATTCTATTCTATTCTATTCTATTCCCACTCCCACTCCCACTCTACTCTACTCTACTCTACTCCTTAAGGTGACCAGCTAAGGTGATGAAATTTAGGTAGCTGAATGATAGAGGAAAGAAAAATAGGGAAAAAAATAGTTGAAATCAAGCAATGAGTTAATCCTTTTGAGACTAACATGGATTGAGATAAGGCTACAATGGATGGTAGAGATCAGAAAAATCAAGTTGTTAAATGCAACCACAAGACTGAAACCTCAACTTAAAAAAAACAACTACTATGATTGACTATGCCTCTGTCTGTGTATCTACCACTAAATTAGCATTGTGCTGCTCTGGAAATTTAGCACCCCCAAAAGTGGAAGTGGATCTCAACAATTGGATAATGAATTGAATAGAAGTGCTACATGTTTTCAGGCATTTTAACCCCTACTTCTCTTTTACTATGTGGCTGGTATAGTTTAATTAGCAGTTCACCATGCCTGTGAAAATCCCTTAAGTTTGTTGACTTTGTGTTTCACTCCCGCTGAGAAAAATCATAGGATGGCTGTTTTATCTGGCAGTGCACGAGAGGTCCCCTGGCTCAGAATAAAGGAAACTAAAGTTCAAAACATGCTATCTCAAAAGACTGCAGTAAGAGAGAGAAAAGGAGCATCAACATCACCACAAAAAAGAGGGATATTAAACCCCATGGTGATTCTGAAATAGACTCTTGATTTTCATCCGAATAATTTTAAGCTTCTTGTCGCAGAAGTCTTGAATTTCTGTAATTGGGGCTTCCTTTTCCAGTAGAAGTTTCTCACTTGTTTTTTTTCTTTTTAAAGGCCTCAGTCTGAATAGATTGAAAGCATTGGGAGATGAAAGAGTAAAGAAAATAATTTTCCATTGCTTGTTTGTTCAGGTTTCAACCGAGATCTTGCCTCCGCTCACCAGTTACTGTAACCTTGCGTTTGGCAGTAGCCTTATCTGATGAACTAAAAATGATACATGCATTCCATAAATGTAGCAGACAAAATACCAATTATTCAGATAAATTTCTGTTTATCCTGGGGAGGAAAGAAACTTAGGGGTGAGTGACACTTTTTTAAAATTACAGTGACAACTTTCTCTTTGAGCCGTCCACATTGATAAGTAGCGTATTTGTGTGCTGTACACTTAATGGCAAAAAGATTTTGTTGAGTCTGTGATGGGGAAGTGATCTAATGAACTCCTAAGGAAAAAAAAAGAAAGAAAGAAGCAAATAGCAGTTAAACCATTGCCCTCTTCTATTGCTGGAATTTAAACATGTCCATATTGTGCTTAGCATTGCTGCTAGGATTAAAACACACAGCAGAACATTTCAGGAATTTTTCAGTAAGGGAAGACGTGGAAGATACAGAATATTGGATGTCTGTAGGGAAAAGTGGGAGGGCAAGCAATGTTATATTCATGATGACATCATCATACAAATCACACAGCTTGCATAATTTGCACTATAATATAATACACCTGTTGCAGAGGTGGGTTTCAGCAGGTTCTGACCAGTTCTGGAGAATCAGTAGTGGAAATTCTGACTGCCATCTATTCTCTGCCTCCCAAGTCCCAGCTGATTGGGAGGAATTGGGGATTTTGCAGTAACCTTCCCCAGGATTGGGGAGGGAATGGAGATTTTGCAGTATCCTTCTCCCGGAGTGGGGTGGGAGTGGAGATTTTACAGTATTCTTCCCCTGCCATGCCCACCAAGCCACACCCACCAAGCCATGCCCTGCCCACCAAACCACACCCACAGAACCCGATAGTAAAAATTTTTGAAACCCACCACTGATCTGTTGTCATTGTGGTTCATACCAGATACTTAAGTAAGGAAGGAATTGAGAAATGAAGTGTCCTTGGTGAGCTCTGAGCTTGGCTCAGAGTAGTAAAACCGGTGGGAGGCCCCGCCCACTGATCCTGACATCATGAAAACACTTCTGTGCATGTGCAGAAGAGCACGTGCGTGGCCCCGTTGTGAACCGGTAGTAAAGGTAAGTAGAACCCCTGGACTGGACAGTCACTTGTCTGGAGTGGTATTGAGCAGAGGGTTGGATGAAAAGACCTCCAAAGTCCCTTCCAAATCTGTTATTCTGTTGAAAATGGAGGAGAAAATTAGGTAGGTTTTGTGCACAACACTAGTTAAGACACGAAGAAGTAATTTGAAATGTGATTCCTCCTTAACTTTACAGTGAAGATATGAGAGGCTTTACATATTAAAAGCATATGGCTAAAAAAAATATATATCTCCCTGCTGCAAACTGACAGCCAGCATAATAGAGAGAAGACTCAGTGAAAATGAAGAAAATGCCAAATATTTACACATACAAAGCATTGAAACGCAACTTAGTTTTCTTTTACAATATCTATGAAAAACCTTCACATTTTTCCTGCGTGTACATTGGTTTGATTTCAAGAGTTCTAACAGGTTTAAAAAAAAAACAAACAAACCATGTTTTACATACTCTTTTTAAAATTTAACTGAGAATGGTTTTATTTCTCCAATTGATTTTACCCCGCAGTCATTTGTGCAGCTGTTTATAAGAGTGTGATTAACTTCACAATACTATATATTAAGTCATTATTTCTAGGGTTCTCACTAAGTTACCTTATTGTTGTTTTAAAAAGAGATATAAGCATTTTGTTTGGCCGATTATTTTCTTATAGGTTATGATTAGCTTGTTCATTTGTATAAATCTCTTGGTCTTTAGCCGGTTCATAACATAAACAGATGAAAATGAAAAATGAGGGCTGGTTAAAGGGAATGGCATTAATCCTTTCTGATTTCCCCTAACCCATCAATTGATCTTTCCTCAGCAATTTGCTTGGCTGAAGGGTGGTCGATTATGACAATGTAGCCAGTTGATATTGAAAGGTCAGAATCTCCCTTAGTCAAAGATGACACAACAGCAAAATTATATGTCAGATTCTTTCTACCTCACTGTGAAGAGAAAAGACTCCTAAATTCCATCAGTTAGGAATTTGCTTGGGAAGAATGTATATTTAATTTAATTTAATTTAATTTATTTAATTTATTTATTTTGTCAAGCATATATAAGATTACAGATAAAAGTATAAACATGATTGTGAATACATGACATGTATAAACATGATTATGAATACAGGAGATGGTTACGAATACATGGGGACATTAGGACAGGGACGGTAGGCACGTTGGTGCACTTATGCACGCCCCCTTTACGGACCTCTTAGGAATAGGATGAGGTCAACAGTAGACAGTCTAAGGTTAAGGTTATGGGGGTTTGGGGAAGAAACCACAGAATCAGGTAGAGCATTTCATGCGTTGACCACTCTGTTGCTGAAGTCGTATTTTCTGCAATCGAGTTTGGAGCGGTTTACCTTAAGTTTGTATCTATTGTGTGCTCGTGTATTGTTGTGGTTGTAGCTGAAGTAGTCATTGACAGGTAGTATGTTGTAGCAGTTAATTTTGTGTACTATGCTTAGGTCAGACCAAAGGTGGCGAAGTTCTAAGTTGTCTAAGCCCAAAATTTCAAGCCTGGTGTCATAAGGTGTTCTGTTGCGAGCAGAGGAGTGGAGGACTCTTCTCGTGAAATATCTCTGTTATTCGCTCAATTGTATTAATGTCCGATATATAGTGTAGGTTCCAGACAGATGAGCTGTATTTGAGAATTGGTCTAGCAAAGGTTTTGTATGCTCTAGTTAGCAGTACAATATTACCAGAGAAGAAACTACGCAAGATTAGGTTAACAACTCTTAATGCCTTTTTGGCAATGTTGTTACAGTGGGCTCTGGCACTTAGATATAGATGTCAAGCACAAACAACCAAAGCCATACGTTAAGTTCCAATTAAACTGATGTATTGCTAAACCACCTATGCAGACAAGAATCTTATCAAGTAATGGTTAGATAAAGGTGAAATAAGGGTTAATTGAATTCAAGAGAGGTTGGACTTAGTCCGTTTATGGCTATGTAGCTACTCTAGGCTGATTCCTTTTTTGACTCCTTCCCCCTGATGCTTTGCCATTTCTCCTACAATATAAGAGCTATTGCTGTTGAGAATTTCTGAATATCCTGTTAAAAGAGTGGAGAAGATATTTATATTTTGTTTGACATTTTATTCTAGGAACTCAAGGCAATGTACATGGTCTACTCTTATTTTATCCTTTTACAACAAACTCAAGAGGAAGATTGGCTTAATGTTATTGAGTGAGCTCACTAATGAAATGAAAATGTGAGCCTGGACTTATCTAGTCCCAGCCCAACAGTTTAACTACATAATTGTATGATATTGCTTTGCATTATTGGCCATTTGTTAAACTATTAGTTGAGTAAAGATTCTGGAAATTGTGTGTCTTTGCTTGGGGAAGATATCAGTTGAAAAACATTCAGAATTATATATATTTGCTAGTTTGTTTTTACTGTCCACTTAGACAGCAAATGGAGGATTTAAATGGATTAATTCAATGAATTATTTAAGTAAAGGCCACCTCGTAATTTTATTTAATTCAGTATTAATGTAGCTCAGGCATAAGGCTCCTGATTTTATGCAGTTTTTGCATCCCTTGCATTTTTTTTTAGGTCACTTACGGTGTCATAATTTTTCACATTCACTTACTAAAGTATTGGAAAAAGTTCCAAAATTGTGTTTATTTCTTTGATTTATACCTTTGATTTATATAGATCCTCCCATCTCAAATACATAACTCTTGGAAGTATGCTTGGATATACTTGGAAACAATTGTATTTTTTCACGATTGCTTATGTTCTTTCCCCCTTCATGACTTAAAAAAATAAAAAACCAAAACCGTTTCCCCTAACTGAAGTCTTAGATGTTCTGCAGGAAGGAATGAACCAAAATTCCAGGAACAAGACCTATTTTCCCATATTAATGCATTAACGTGCTAAATAGGAGACTTATTATATGCACATCTTCTAATTGAAGTACCATGTTTTCCCGAAAATAAGACATCCCCTGATAATAAGCCCATCAGGCTTTTGAGCGCATGTGCTAAAATAAGCCTCCCCCTGAAAATAAGCCCTCCCTGAAAATATTTAAACGCAGAGCTGGAAATCAGGTAAGATGGCAAGAGGAGCCCCATCTTGTTCCATGCGCCCCAAAATAATAAGACCTCCCTTAAAAAAAAAGGCCAAGTTCTTATTTTGGGGTTCAAAAAAATATAAGTCAGGGTCTTATTTTCGGGGAAACACGGTACTTGCAGCTATTTTATTATTTCAATGAGACCTTCAAATATTGGTGATGAGCAGATGTCATCACCACGTAAAGCTTGGGGTTACTTTTTTTTTTTTTTTTTTGGAATGGAAGGATTTAATTCAGCTCCCTTTAGGCAGTGAACAGTTTTCAGCCGCGATAGTGAGCCATTGGATTTTTGCCGATATTCACTTTGATTTTCAGAATGACTGCTGTGATGCTGTGAACGTCAGCACAACGAGCTATGACTACTTTGTTGTCCTTTGCCTTTATTCCCCTCTCCAGCTGCTATGCTCAAATTCTGAGCACACTCTTGAATGTCACATAGATGCCTCTTTGATTAAGGTGTGCGGCTGGCCAAGTCTATCAAGCCGAGGATTATGGCTTGGGTGACGTCTCAGTTGTAATTGAATCATAAAGTCTGGAAGAAGGCAATGCAGATTCTCACACACGGATGATAAAGTTCAGAGTGAGCAATCCAGGAAAGAACAGAAAGGCAAAGTAAGTGCTGTGGTGGCGCAGTGCAGTGGTGGGTTCCTCCCAGTTCGGTCCAGTTCAGCCGAGCCGGTAGCGGTGACGATATGACATCACCGAACCGGTTCTCCCCCTGCCCTCCCCCCACCCACGTTATTCTTACCTTTTATTTGGTCCCACCCACAATCTATTGCTGCCTCCTGAGTCCCAGCTGATGACTAGAGGGAAAAAACCTGTTTAAACTCTTGGCGCGGGGCTTCAAAGGGCCGTCCTAAAGCTGATCAGTGTTAAAAGCAAACAAATGAGTCGGGTCGTAAGTGTGAGGACTGGTCGTAAGTTCAAGGACCTTCCAGAAATGACTCTGACCAGCTAGCCACGCCCACCTAGTCACATGACCTCCTCCAAGCCACACCCACAAAATAAGCCACGCCCACAGAACCAGTAGTAAAAAAATTTAGAACCCACCCCTGGCGCAGTGGTTAGAATGCAGCATTGCAGCAGAGGTGGGTTTCAGCAGGTTCTGACCAGTTCTGGAGAACCGGTAGCGGAAATTTTGAGTAGTTCAGAGAACCGGTAGTAAAAATTCTGACTGGCCCCACCCCCGTCTATTCTCTGCCTCCCAAGTCCCAACTGATCAGGAGGAAATGGGGATTTTATTTATTTATTTATTTATTTAATCTATTTTTTTATACTGCCCTTCTCCCAAAGGACTCAGGGCGGTGCACAGCCAAAGATAAAAACAAGTACATATATAAAATTTAAAAACAATTTAAAAACACATTAAATAATTTGGCCCCGACGTCATTAAAACAAAAACAACCCATTAAAATTAATGTTTAGGTCAACCCAGCTTGTTGGAACAATAACGTCTTGAGGGCATGGCGAAAGGTGCGCAGGTCAGGGATCATCCGTATCTCCGGGGGCAATTCGTTCCAGAGGGCAAGTGCCCCCACAGAGAAGGCTCTCCCCCTGGGTGTCGCCAGTCGACATTGTTTGAACAACGGTACCCTCAGGAGTCCCTCTCTGTGGGAGCGCACTGGCCGGTGGGCGGCTATCGGTAGCAGAAGGCGATCTTGTAAGTACCCAGGTCCTTCCCCTGGATTGGGGAGGGAATGGAGATTTTGCAGTAACCTTCCCCTGGAGTGAGGCAGGAAGGAGGTTTTACAGTATCCTTCCCCTGCCATGCCCCACCAACCCTCACCCACAGAACCGGTAGTAAAAATTTTTGAAACCCACTACTGCCCATTGCCAGCTGTTCGAAGTTGACTAAGACTTCCATCCTTCTGTGGTTGGTAAAATAAAGACCCAGATTGTTGGGAGCAATATTCTGAGTAAATCGCTTAGATAGGGCTGTAAAGCTCTGTGAAGTGGTTGAGAAGTTTAAGTGCTATTGCTATTGCTATCTTCAAAGTTACTTACCACCATGACTTTATTGACACCATGGCACCCCTACCCGAGATTCCATCCAGGGTTTTCTTTTCAGAACTCTTGCAGAGAAGAATAGATAAATCCAGTGTATTTGACTGAAGTAGACAATAAAAATGACGGTCCATTGATTGTTCTAATGGCTTTTTATTAAAAAAAAAACCTCAATATTTCTTCTTTAAAATAACATTCTTTAATGTCTGTAGTCTTAAACCAAACTCTCAAGAAACATTTTTTGGGGGGAAACTCCTATTTCTCAATTCTTTTTATGTCAACCTCCTCCCTTTAAACATTTTAGACCCACATTTCCTGATGCAACGTTCATTCTTATATCACTATTTTTTGATATACAACTTTTGGAAACATGCCTTATTTTCATATTCTCTCCTCCTCCTCCTCCTTTACTTCCTCTTTTACCACTTCATATGTTGTAAAAGGTAAAAGGTAAAGGTTCCCCTCGCACATACCTGTATGTGCTAGTTATTCCTGACTCTAGGGGGCGGTGCTCATCTCCATTTCAAAGCCGAAGAGCCAGCACTGTCTGAAGACATCTCCGTGGTCATGTGGCCAGCATGACTAAATGCCAAAGGCGCACGGAACACTGTTACCTTCCCACCAAAGCGGTCCCTATTTTTCTACTTGCATTTTTTACGTGCTTTTGAACTGTTAGGTTGGCAGAAGCTGGGCAAGTAACGGGAGCTCACTCCATTATGCGGCACTAGGGATTCAAACTGCCAAACTGCTGACCTGATCAACAAGCTCAGCATCTTAGCCACTGAACCACTGCATCCCTTTTCATGTGTTGAGGCAGATGAAAATTTTTGGTTCTTGCTCTTCTGGAGACCTCAACCATTGTTAATTGATTCTACTGTAGTGTGTCCCTGATGTTGCCTCTCCATCTTCTTTTGGATCTGCCTTTATTCTTTGACCTTCTCCTCTTTTTATATGTGCCTAGGATGATACGGAATCCCATCAATATTTTCATATTGATCTTTCTAAAACACCAAGATTTTTGTGCTTGTCTATAGAGATTCAGTCCTGAAGGAAGATGGGAGTTTTCTGGTGAGGCTTTTTCAGTGGTGATGTCCTGCCCTTGAGAAATTGTCCAATAATTTCTCTTTCTTGAAGGAATCTTGGGAAATGCAGTCAGTCAATTTCTTTGCCCAATAATTTGGTGGAGATTTTTAGAAGGCTACTTGTGCATAGCTCTATTTAGGATTCCCGGAAGCCTGTTACCTGTCTATGAAGATAACCAGTGGTGAAATACATTTTTTTTTACTACCGGTTCTGTGGGCGTGGCTTGGTGGGAGTGGCTTGGTGGGTGTGGCAGGGAAGGATACTGCAAAATCTCCATTCCCACCCTACTCCAGAGGAAGGATACTGCAAAATCTCCATTCTCATCCCACTCCAGGGAAAAGATATTGCAAAATCCTCATTCCCTTCCCACTTCTGGGGGAAGGATATTGCAAAATCTCCATTCCCACCCCACTCTGGGGCCAGCCAGAGGTGGCATTTGCCGGTTCTCTGAACTACTCAAAATTTCCACTACCGGTTCTCCAGAACCTGTCAGAACCTGCTGGATTTCACCCCTGGAGATAACGCTGTGTTTGATGAACCAAATCCCCTTCTCAGGTTCCTCTCTTAATTAATAGTTTGTAGGGCACTTGAATCTTTTTTTTTTTTTTATATTTCCTGAGTAGGGTAAAAAATTGGGGCCTGAGATGCAGGAGATTAAAATGAATTATGAGAATGCTGTCAAACATACAGGAAAGCAAATGTCTTTTGAGATCACTCCATAGATTTAACGAGTGCACTAATGCACCTCTGTTCCATCACATTTGGTGTGTTCAACAAAGACACAATGATGATGACAGCATCAACAAAAGAAAGAACACCGCAACCTTGAAGACTGTGCCAAAGAATTAATAGGAAAAATAAATGGTTAAAAAGAGGGGCTAGCAACAATGTGCACTTGAAGAATCACTTAATGTGGAATTTATTAATATATGGAAAGCAACACAGAAGGCCTTGAATTGGTAACCTTCTAAACATTAAGTAAAATAAAACAAGACCTTCTGTTTTCCTTTTTCTTTTCTTTTTTTAAATGACAGAATGTGGGGCCGAGAAGTTGCTCTTAAATAAAACCTCTCGAAGTATTCTTGAAAGCATTGCATTGAACTGAGCCCAAGTTATTTGATATTGGAAACCTGGAGAGAGGCCAGTGTGAAGGATTAGGCTTTCTTTTGCTTTAAGACAGACATGTGCTTGCAGATCTACAAAAAAGGATTTGCAATTGTTGCTTAGCCACAAAATTCACCGTCTGAGTTGTGGGTAGGTGGAGGAATTAATTGAATGATACCAAGTTAAGAAGCTATGGAGCTTCAACCTGTCCCATCCTAAGCAAATCTGCAAATAGACCTCAGGAGGGTCTATGACAGTGGTGGGTTTCAAATTTTTTTACTACCAGTTCTGTGGTGTGTGGCTTGGCGGGTGTGGTATGGCTTGGTGGGCATGGCTTGGTTGGCGTGGCAGGGGAAGGATACTGTAAAATCTCCATTCCCACCCCACTCCAGGGGAAGGATACTGCAAAATCTCCATTCCCTCCCCACTCCAGGGGAAGGATACTGCAAAATATCCATTCCCTCCCCACTCCAGGGGAAGGATACTGCAAAATATCCATTCCCACCCCACTCCAGGGGAAGGATACTGCAAAATCTCCATTTCCTCCCAATCAGCTGGGACATGGGAGGCAGAGAATAGATGGGGGCAGGGCCAGTCAGAATTTTTACTACCGGTTCTTTGAACTACTCAAAATTTCTGCTACCGGTTCTCCAGAACTGGTCAGAACCTGCTGAAACCCACCTCTGGTCTATGACAATTCGCCATGGTCAACTCGTCACAGCCAACTTGCCATGGCCAACTCACCTTGGCTAACTTGCTTTAGCCAAGTCGCTAGAGGACAGCTCGCCACAACCAACTTGCTGCAGGAAAAGAGTTACACTAATAATCAAAAAAATAGTAGAATGGAATCATCAAAGAAACGATGCAAAAGGAGGAACAGCGTGAAATGTGAATGGCAATTTTTAAAAAAAATTTTTTTAAAAATTAAAATTTATTTAAATAATTAAATAGAATTTTTTAATTGTCCTACAGGAAGTTGTCCCATGGTGAGTTGTCCTGCAACGAATTGGCCATGGTGAGTTGACTGCAAGCTATGGCAAGCTGTCCCATTCTGACCTCTGGAAGAACTCCAGATGTCTGGGTTTCACAGCCAGCTCCAGCTACCAAGAGAACCTTGAAAAAAAGATCTAATGCCAAAGTTTTCTCTGCCAGTTGAGATCTTTGTGGCTGGTTCAGTTAGCCATGGTTATTCATAAAACTTCTAAAAGGAAATCAACCCTGACTGTTCTTTGAAGGACAGATACAGGAGCTGTAGCTCAAATACTTTGGCCTCCAAATGAGAAGAGAGGACTCCTTGGAAAAGACCCTGATGTTGGGAAAGATGGAAGGCAAAAGGAAAAGGGGATGGCAGAGGATGAGATGGTTTTCTGTTGTTAGTTGTGAAGTCATGTCCAACCCATTGCGATCCCATTGACAACATTCCTCCAGGCCTTCCTGTCCTCTACCATCTTCTGGAGTCCATTTAAGTTCACGTCTACTACTTCAGTGACTCCATCCAACCACCTCATTCTCTGTCATCCCCTTCTTCTTTTGCCCTCAATCTTTCCCAGCCTTAGGCTCTTCTTCAGTGAGTCCTTCCTTCTCATTAGGTGGCCAAAGTCTTAGAGTTTCCTCTTCAGGATCTGGCCTTCTAAAGAGCAGTCACGGTTGATCTCCTCTAGGACTGACCGGTTGGATTGCCTTGCAGTCCAAGGGATTCACAGGAGTCTTCTCCAGCAACATAGTTCAAAGACCTCAATTCTTTGGCCTCAGCCTTTCTTATGGTCCAAATGAGATTGTTAGATAGTGTCATTGACACAGTGGGCATGTGTTTGGGCAAACTCCAGGAGACAGTGAAAGACAGGAGGCCTGATGTGCTATGGTCCATGTGAAGAGTCGGCCACAATTTAGCAAGTGAACAACAATGGATTCATAAAACCAAGTCTTATGGGGAGGGGGGTGCAGCAGGAGAATGACATTCTGTGGGAGAAAAAAAGTAAAAATTGTACACTGCTCAAAATTGCTTTGCACAAAATGGGCAGCCATATAAATGTGATAAATAAATAAGTAGCAAAGATGCAGAAATCCTAGCCAGGAGACTGTTTGCACTTAAAGTTCACACAGCCTGAAGGATCATCAACTTGTAAAACAACATGCCCTGCTAAACTTTATTTTGCAGCTTATCTGAAAAACAGCATGATTCACACTGAGAAATGTACTACGATCAAATTTTCTTTCATTGGAGAGTTCCCTGTATCAGCCTTCCCCTGCCGTTTTTTCTATTCACGCCTTCTGATGGCTTTTCTCTTTGCGCAACAGTGTTTTCCTGTCCCTCCCACACATTTATTTTTTTTCTTTCTTTTTTTCTTTTTTTAAAAAAACTTATGCCAAACTGACCAGATTTAGGAAATCCACAGATTAAAAGGCACATACGGAATACAGTGAGAAGTTGATCAAAACTCAAAGAGGACTACAGTTGAGAACATTATTAGTTGGGAAAATATATGTTTGGTTATACAGTGAATGGGCTTAATTGAATTGGTACATGTTACTAATGAGACAAATCTAATCCTGACGGAATTTTCATCCATTAAACCTCACTTGAAAAAATAATGAGGAAATGCTAATCAAGGAATAGGCTAAGAGTGCTAGCTAGAAAGTAAATTGCTCTGAGGTTACAAAAATTACTTTGGCTGAAACTGAAACATACGATTCGCAAGATCTAGATTTTCCTACGTTTTGGAACAAAGTTAGGTCAGAAGAATCTTTCTCTTTATGCTGCTTGTCCTTTTTCAACTTGGTTTTTTGTCAAATTGTCAAGGGCTAAAAAACATCCTCATCTAAGTATTGGGGGTTTTGGTGTAAGAATTGCTGATGCATATGAATGAGAAAGAAGTGTGGATTATATTTCTGCTTCTCAGATTCCCAGAATTTTTACATTAATTCACTAGAAAGAGATTGCTGAATTAGATTGACCACTAAAATACAGGTATAAATTTACCCGTCTATCTATCTACATAGATAGATAGACGGGTAGATGGGCAAGCGGGCAGGCAGTTCAGCTTTTATATCTCAACCAGTGGTGGGACCCTCCCGATTTAACAACTGGTTCGGTGATCGCACACGCTTTGCATGCATGAGCAGTTTGAAGAAATCTTCACTTCCACGTTTCTTTGGAGGAGAAACATAGATGAGGCATGGCAATCTGCTCTGCTCCATGAATCAGCTGAGAAGATAAAGGTAGGAAAATAGCTCAGGCAGAAGGGTAGGCCCATCTGATCGTCAGGATGAACCGGTTCACTCCCAGTTGATCTCCGGAGCTACTGGGTTTCCCGAACTGGTAGAATCCCACTCCTGATCTCAACCCCTGATCTCAACCCAAGTCTTAACCCAGCCATTGTGAGTTGTGAGTGGTTTTTAAGTTGTGCAATATGGCAATCCATCCAATTTTAATTTAGCAATCCTTTGGTAAACAAACCATGGTGGATTGCACAATGGTAACCCAGCTACTGAATTTCATCTCTTATTTCAGTTGGTGTTGAGCAAAAACAGTTCTCCAGGATATTTCAAGGAAAGTTTCACAATAAGGTCCATAGTGTTTTCCATAGTTACATTTCGGTGTCGAAAGTTTTGAAAGCAGAAACTTCAGGGAATTAAATCAAGTGATTGAATCATTCATCAAATGACCAAAGCTCTTCATAGAATACCTGGTTAACAAAAAGATTTCCGAAGCAATAAAATAGAATTGTATATATTATAACATCGGAAGGATTTGATTGTTTTTATTAATGAAATGAAATACTGTTTATTTGGCCAATGACCAAAATCAAATAGATGAACTAAAATACTAGCATAACAAAGATATTCTTCCTACTCTGTATAAATATGAGCTTCCCTGATTCAAAAGTCATATATACTTCTGTAATTGTTTTTATTAATATGATTTGTTCTATTGTGGAGCCTGCAAACTGAGCCAGTAGAAATCTCAGTAATGTTCATGCCAAGACTGCTGTAATATTCTCGATTTCAGCTTTCTATCAGATTAAGAGCTGATTCAGTTCTTCAAAAGCAGAAGACAGATCTGAGACCTAACCGGTTGTTGTGGTTTTCAGACCCAGAGGGTTAGACACTGCATCTTTGTCTCAGAAATGTTAGGTGCAATTTGATATCGGCAGCATGTACTCGTGATTAATGGACTCAATCTCCAATCTCTAGATTAAGACTGACTATAGTGCAAACATCACCGCTAAAACATCGGCCCTATTTTGTGACTTTTTTTCTAAATTCCCCCCTAGTCTTTATTGCTTTGTATCCCTTTGTCAAATGAACCATTCTACTGAATTCCAGATCTACTGTAGTCTTCTGTGAAATTTGAATTCAGTTGTTGCCCTCCTTTGACTTTTGAGTTTCTTTCTTTCTGTTCTTGGAAATGACATAATATGACTTTCTTGTATGCTGCACCATTATTAGTCTCATGGTGATTAGTCCCTATGGAGTCTAATACCGTCTAATGAATTTGTGGCCGAAAAAAAGCAGAAATTCTTGGCTCACAGTGGAGTCATTTAACTATTATAGCATAATGGCCTTGGAAATACATCTATGGCAGGTATTGTGAACAGAACATTATTGCATAAAACCTTTTCATGTATTTCCCATTGGAAATCCAAAATTTGTAGAAAAAGATTCTAGGATCACATTCTGCTCCATTCTGATTACATGGACTGCTAGAAATTTTGTTTATATAAAGCACCACATAGAGCAAACAAAGAGTACACTCACCATGTGCTTTACTGCTTAATTGTTTAACTGTAACAGGAAACTCTACTCAGAACAAAAGGGCATAAAGTATATACCATAGATCCAAACTTGTAAATACCGTCATCTACTGGCTAGAATACTACTGTAGTTGTTGCATAGAAATACATTCCAACAATGAATTTCCAACATGAACCGAATAGATATTTGAGAAGTGATCCTTGAGATTCTGAAATGCAGATTCCAGCAGTCTCTGATAACAAAGCTCCTTCCCGGTTAGGAGCTCATGCTTTTGAGTGAATGAGAGGATAAACTGGGGAAGAGCTATATGTTTTGTGGGTGGAGGCAAATATATGAGCCCATTGCCCCTTTTTGTACACAGAGAGAGAGAGAGACAGAGAGACAGAGAGAGAGTGTGTGAGAGAATGTATATATAAATAAAATGTGTCTCTAGGGTTCATAGTAGATCCAAGTTTCTAGACGTCTCTTCTTTCTCTTGCCTTCATGTATTGTGATGGATTGAGGAACATTTCTTGAGGAACATTGGGAGAAACACTGATATATTATTACTGTGATGGATTTGCACAACCTCAAATCTTTGCTCCTCACCTTGCCCAAGGTAATCCTCCCAGGAGTCCAAATTGGATCATTTTCACAATTGTGCCCATGTGTCCTTGGGTAGAGATGGAATAAGAGTGAAAATGACAATATCCCAACCTACCACGCCAAATAGATTGAAAGGTTCAGCCATGCTACTTCCAATAACTTCAACATGTCATTTACCTGGTCTCTTGTGGTGCCTCAAAAAAGTCAAAGGCTGAGTCATGTCCCTCAGTTCTTCAGAAGATGCCAACTCTTGGTTTAGACTGAATTTCTCCAATCTTTTCAAGATTTCCAACTAGTTTGCTGAATGGCAAGGATCTGGCAAATTACATTTAACCCATGAATAGCACATCAGGCTGCCTATTCCCAAATTAAGAAGATGTATGAAGCTGTGGTGCTGGAGAAGACTCCTGTGAGTCCGTTGGATTGCATGGCGATCAAACCAGTCAGTCCTAGAGGTTCTTGATGAAACTCAAATACTTTGGCCAACTAATGAGAAGGAAGGACTCACGGGAGGAGAGCCTAATGCTGGGAAAAAGGGGGACGGCAGAGAATGAGGTGGCTGGATGGAATCACTGAAGCAGTCGGTGTGAACTTAAATGGACTCCAGAGGATGGTAGAGGACAGGAAGGCCTGGAAGAATGTTGTCCACGGGGTCGCAATGGGTCAGATATGACTTCACAACTAACAACAACAACATAAAGCCGCCTTATAACTGTCACCAGCAGTTCACACACATTAAAATGCAAAGCACAGGTTTGCAACCCTACCAAGGGTTACATTAAAAAGAGAAGTTGAGTTGATCCAACTGCAGAACTCAGCTCTGTTGCTGAGTTGTGATTCCTCAGGAAATATGCATTTTCAATGTCTGGGGAAGAAAATGCCACGTACCCACAAAACAACAAAACACACAGGGCATTATACCTTGATTCTGCGATCAACTGCCTTTCTTTAAATTGCAGATAGCAAATGCAATTTAGTACTGGCTTCATATTTAATGCTGCCCCTATGCTAGGAATGAATACCGTTATGCTGGAAGCCCATCTGATGTTTCCTTACCCAGCACGTTTGCCAAGCTATGTTAATCTCTGTTCATAGACAACTAGAAATAAGACAATCCAATGACAGCTGGATATATTTTAATCCTGCTCTTAAAGTCTTGCTTACAATTTTCTGGT
This sequence comes from Pantherophis guttatus, assembly GCF_059756535.1. NCBI lineage: Eukaryota > Metazoa > Chordata > Lepidosauria > Squamata > Colubridae > Pantherophis > Pantherophis guttatus. The sequence goes on from NC_142073.1 coordinate 13,288,501, forward strand.
TCAGATGGCTGAAACACAGTTTCTGCTGAGCTCTGTGCATTAGCTTCTGGATTTATAACCCTTTTTAGGAGTTTTACCGATCTCGGTGCTTACTCCATGCCGACTGCTTTATTACTCTCAATAATCGGTTTATATACCCTACGATGTAAGAATGTTTTTTTTTGTGTGTGTGTTTTTTGTTCAAAATAATTTTGAAAAGCTATTATAAACTGAACGGTGATTTTGAACAGCATGATGGAATTCCCCATCCTGTTGTAGGTCAAACTCAAGAGGCAAATGGGGATTTCTGGAAGAAAATCCAACCTATTGTCCTTGCAGTATGTCACAAATAATGCAGCCCATTTCCAAATCTGTTCCAAACCCTTTCCAGTTGTGAATGACTGAGCTGGTTTAAAAATGAGAAAAAGATGCTAATAGCCCTAAAGGTCGATGATCACTGATGGTCAGGTATGGGAAGTGTTGCCATTTCAGACAGGAAGCTGTGCAGAGAGTAGTGCGGACAGCAGAAAAGATTATTAGATGTTCACTTCCTTCTATCTGGGACAAGGCAAATAAGAACTGCTTGATTAGGGTCTGCAGTATTGCCTGGGATGCTACACATCCTTTCCATGACTGGTTTTCTTTGTTACCTTCTGGGAGGATGCTCCATGGAATCTGAAGCAGAACATCTAGATTCTGTAATACCTTTGTACCATATAGTATCTATCTTGTTAACACTCAAGACTCTTTTTTTCTGCTATGTGTTTGTTTGTTAGATAGATAGATAGATAGATAGATAGATAGATAGATAGATAGATAGATAGATAGATAGATAGATAGATAGATAGATAGGCAGGCAGGCAGGCAGGCAGGCAGGCAGGCAGACAGACAGATAGATGATAGATAGCATGCAATGTATATATGTGTGTGTGTGTGCACACACACACATTCTTTTGAGAGCAGGCATCTGAATTTCATTTATAATGTGTGCTAGTGACAATGAAGTTTTTCTCTAAAAAGAAGGGAGGGAGGGCAGGAGGGAGGGACAGAGGAGGAAGTGAAGAAGGAAGAAGGAAGTGAAGAAGAAAGGAAGGAAGGAAGGAAGGAAGGAAGGAAAAAAGGAAAAAAGGTTTTGATTCATTCCTGTTCCTTACTATTATTTATTTATTTATTTATTTATTTATTTATTTATTTATTTATTTATTTATTTATTTATTTATTAATCACATTTCTATACCGCCCTACTCCCGAAGGACTCAGGGCGGTGAACAGCCAAGATAAAATACAGATAATACAAATATTAAAAAATCCCTTAAAATTATTAAATATTTTGGCCGAAACACAGATTAAAACACATTAAAACACCCAATCTATAAAATATAGATAGACACTTGAATAGATACATTTAAATAAATAAATTACAGTTGATCTCTTGAGAAAAAAGGAATGCTTTACTACATTGCAATTTTCATGGAAAATTGTTTTTTTTTTCCCTTTTAAACCACAGATTTTATGAAACACAGTAATTCAATATTTTGGCTTGGAGTTTTGGAAAAAAGGATGACATCTATAATAAACAATTCCTTTGTCATAAGCCTTCTTTTAAACTTAGGAAGAAGTAGGAATTTTAACTGTGGTTTTGTACAATAATTTGAACATGTATTCTGTCGCATTAATGAGAAAATTAGATCTTGGGCAATGTCCTGAGTCCATGCACTAATCTCAACTACAAAATTGTATTGTTTTAATGCAATTAGCAGCAGAATTTAGTGGAGATGTCAACATGCTGGAAAATTAACCCTAAATTTAACCAATGGGGAAAAAAAGCCACTTTGTTAGATATTATTATAATCAGTTCAGGCAACTATATATGAATTGAAGAGGACTATGTATGATTTAGCAGTCTGTCCTCTGATTAATGAAGTAACGGATTATATTTTCATGGCTATTTGGTGAAATTTATTCAAGATACGTTTTTTCTCAAAGTGGTCCCTTGGTCTATATACCAAATGAATGAGCCATTGGGTTCCCCATATCAAAACAACTTACTTTATGTGTGGCCAGAACTTGAAAATAACATTTAACACAGCACAGTACTTAAATAAAATGGTTCAGCTGAGATCTGCATACATGAGACTGATTGGGGTAGATTGTAAGGGTGACACCAAAATATAATTTTATGTTATTTTATTCTATTTTGCATATTTATATATTAAATTATATTGTATCTTATCCTTTAACTATTGTATTTTACCCTACTCTTATTTTAAATTGTTTCTATAGGATTTTATTGGTAATATGTGTTTGACCCTTATGCTTTGATATGGCCTATAGCAATGATGGCTAACCTTTTTGCCATCGCGTGCCAGGAGGGATGGGTGGGGGTGGGGATTGCACATGCATGTGCCCACACCCATAATTCTATGTGCCCTGTGCATGCACGCACGACCCACACACTCCCCCCACTCCTGGCATGTGATGGCCCGGTAGGCCTGTTTTTCTCTCTCACCTGGCTCCAGAGCCTTTCTAGGAGTCTGGGGAGGGCAAAAACTGCCTTCCACACACTCCCGGAGGCCCTCCAGAGGCCAGAAATGGCCCGTTTGCCATTTGGAACTAAGCTTGCATGCCCACTGATATGGCTATGTGTGCCACCTGTGACACGCGTGCCATAGGTTTGCCATCACGGGCCTATAAGCTAATCTATCTATCTATCTATCTATCTATCTATCTATCTATCTATCTATCTATCTCAACGTGGCAAGGTTTTGATGGTTCTTATTTCCCTTTGCAAAATGCTAATAAGGCAACCAAAAAAGTTTTTTTTTTTAATCTCACAGAATGAAGAAGCAATAACCAATTGCATAATATGAGGGTTTATCAAAGGCATCGGAGTTCAATTTTAGCATCGTTTTAATTTTTTTGCAATCCGATTTGAAGAAATTGGACATTATGTTAATAGCACATTATGAAGAAAGTATTGTTACATTCCTTAATTATTCAGACCGCTAACCATAGACACGATTCTAATGTTTCATTCTCATTGTTCTCAGCACTTCCTTAATAGGATGAAAAGTGGCTATCTGATTTTGTTCCTGCAGAATTTCTGAGAGTGTATATTTACTACTTCTTTTGTTTCTGAGATTTTATCCTATACAGCAAGATAATTCCGTATCTTTTAAAAGGTAATCCTTTTGTCTTGGACAGCAGGGTTTTATCCTTCACAACTTCCTTCTTTAAGAAGGATTCTTTAGTTTCTTAGATCAGCCCAATGGCCTTTCTTTTGAGTAGATGTTGAAAGGGACCGTGGAGATTTTCTAGACTAGTGGTGAAATCCAACTTTTTTTACTACCGGTTCTGTGGGCGTGGCTTGGTGGGAGTGATGTGGCTTGGTGGGCGTGGGCAGGGGAAAGATACTGCAAAATCCCCATTCCCTCCCCACTCCTGGGGGAAGGATATTGCAAAATCTCCATTCCCACCCCACTCAGGGGCCAGCCAGAAGTGGTATTTGCCGGTTCTCCAAACAACTCAAAATTTCCGTTACCGGTTCTCTGAACTGCTCAAAATATCCACTACTGGTTCTCCAGAACCTGTCAGAACCTGCTGGATTTCACCCCTGTTCTAGACCAACTCTTTGCTCAAGCAGGAGGCGCTATACCATTTCAGACACATGGCTGTCTAATCTCTTCTTAAAAGAGATGTCCAGGATTCAGTTAGATGCAATTGTATTTGATAACCTCAGAAGGGAAAAAGTGGGATTGTAGATTTTTTTAAAAAAATGGTGCTGGAATTTGAAAACAGAACACTTTCAATATTTACTTATTTGTCAATTAAACAATTTTAATAGCCATCTACCAAAAGAAATTCTAGGTGGTGAACAAGATTTAAAACTCGAATATTAGTATCAATCTCCATTAGAACAGGAAAAAAGAACAAAGCTGAAAATCTCATACCCATGGATCAAACATAACCACATATACCAGTTCTATTAATACCCTGGCCAGATCTTCATTTGCTCTTGTGAACATGCCAGAATAATTGTTGAACAATTAGCCATGAAAGAGAAATAAGGATTGCAATCTAACATAGAGTGTCATCTTTAAAAAACAAAACAAAATAAACCCCTTTCCTCTGGCATTAAAATCAAGCGTAAAAAAGAATCATAAAGATTCAAGCTGAGATATGAGTACGTCATACTTTTTCAATCTGAAAACCAGCTTCTCAAATTCGTTCCTCTAAAGAATATCGTATTTCTAAAAAAAAAAACAGGACAGGAAATAGGTTTTTTTGACTCTTTTTTGCATTTGTAGAATCCTGTTCCATAAATCCTCTGCACAAATAAAACGTTTCAAGAAACATGTTATGGAAAATAGGTTGCTGGACCAGTGTGTCTGGTTCACTTCAAGGAACTAATATTCTAGGTTTCATAGCTGCAAATATGCAAAACAGAAAACACAATTGGAAACTGAATCAAAGACACTTGCTTTGTTGGTGTGTTCTCTTCAGCAACTGGAGTCTTTTTTTTTTCCCCTTTCCAAATGAAAGAGTACTGTCATTCATATCTCTTGGAAGAATGGTTGTTAAATATATGGAAATTGTCTCAAGCAGTAGGTCAGTTAATTACAGCATTTTAATGCTTCCCTTGTAGAGCAGCAATTAATTTAACAGCATTTTGCTGGAATTTCTCTTTCTCTCTCTCTCTCTCTCTCAGCATTATCAGTTTTAAAATCATCATCATTTGAGGCAAATAGTGTGGTTTTATTTTATGTGATTGTTCCTTCAAAGATCTTTATTTAACAAATGTCAGGGCTGAAGGTCTTTTTTTTCTTTCTTTCTTTCTTTTTTAAAAATAATAACCGTCCTCTGCTTTATTATTAACAAAACCGGAGGCACATTGAGAAGCTGAACAAAATTGGTATGAGCATCCTGTTATGTCTAGATTGAAGACTTCAAGGAAGACATGAGAGAGACATGCCGGAGATCTCATTTGTTTTTCACTTATCTCTGGAATGGAGACAGGAGACATGGTAAATAGGTTGAACTAAGGGGCCATGACAGTATTAATATACATGCAGGCTTTGCAACATTTTTAATTAGCTGAAGTCAGCCTTCCTTAGCAAGGTGAGCTGGAAATGGCATCTCCTGCTGCTTAACTCTTTGTTTTGCCTTGTCCAAAAAAACAACCAAAAACAGATTCTAGAGGAATGCAGAGTTTCCTGGAAATTGCATACATATGTTGCATCAGAGAAATATATGGCTACAATTTGTTTAATGTGAAAGAAAAGTAGATCGCTGTTGCAATGGTTGGAAGATTAAAAGTATTTGTGGGGGGTCTTTCCTCTTCCCCCCCCTAAACTGGAGGAGTTCTCAAAATAGAAAATCCTTTTCTCTATATCAAGCGTGTCCAATTTATGCAACTTTTAAGACCTGTAAACTTCAACTTCCTGAATTCCTCATCAAGCTCTGTCTTGCACATTGGCAAATAGATAGATAGATAGATAGATAGATAGATAGATAGATAGATAGATAGATAGATAGATAAAAAACATAAAATACCAATTAGATGGACATGACCTTGTAGACGACCCTCACTCTGTCAAGGACCTTGGAGTACTCATTTCTAAAGATCTAAGTGCCTGAGCCCACTGTAACAACATTGCCAAAAAGGCATTAAGAGTTGTTAACCTAATCTTGCGTAACTTCTTCTCTGGTAATGTTGTGCTACTAACTAGAGCATACAAAACATTTGCTAGACCAATTCTTGAATACAGCTCATCTGTCTGGAACCTGCACTGCATATCGGACATAAATACAATCGAGAGAGTCCAGAGATATTTTACGAGACGAGTCCTCCATTCCTCTAACCACAATAAAATACCTTATGCCACCAGACTCCAAATTTTGGGCTTAGACAATTTAGAACTACGCCGATTTCAGTCTGACCTAAGCATAGTACATAAAATTATTTGCCACAATGTCCTTCCTGTCAATGGCTACTTCAGCTTCACCCACAATAATACACGAGCAAATAATAGATACAAACTCAAGGTAAACCGTTCCAAACTCGATTGCAGAAAATACAACTTCAGCAACAGAGTGGTCAATGCCTGGAATACACTACCTGACTCTGTGGTTTCTTCCCCAAACCCCCAAAACTTTAACCTTAAACTGTCTACTGTTGACCTCACCCTGTTCCTAAGAGGTCTGTAAGGGGCGTGCATAAGTGCACCAGCGTGCCTACCATCCCTGTCCTAATACTCCTTTTTACTCTTACTCTTTTCATGTATTCAAATTATGTTTATACTTTTACCTGTTATCTTATATATGCTTGGCAAATAAATAAACTTAAACTTAAGTCTGGAGAATTCTGGGAGATGAAGTCCACAGGTCTTAAAGTTGCCAAGGTTGAACCCCTGCTCTATATGGTTATGATTATTTTTCAACTGGTTGTGTGAAAATATTTAGACAGGAATTCCATAATATATTTTTTTTGAAAAGTCAGTAAAATCAATAAAGTCAGTGTTTAATTGCATAGCTTGTCCTATGTGATTCAAATGAGTAAAAAAATATTGGAATGGACAAATTGCACAGAACCCCAAATTAAATGTTCTCACTGTTAGGAAATGTCTCCTTAGTTCTAGATCAGGGGTCTGTAACCTTAAACACTCAAAGAGCCATTTGGACCCGTTTCCCACAGAAAAAAAAACCACCGGGAGCCACAAAACTCTTCCCGTGCCTGACTATTTTTTGAGCGGCCACAAAACTAGCATATGTAGTTGAATTAAACGTTCTGTTTTCTTCTGAAACTTTTCTTTTCTTGGATTTATCCATGGTTGGCCTACTGGGGGTTGAAAAGTTCAATAAATCACGTGCTGGCGGGTGTCGCACATTGGTGGTTGTGACGCATATTTTGAGTGATAGGGAGCCGCACCAGAGGGGTGAAAGAGCCACATGCGGCTCCAGAGCCGCAAGTTGCTGACCCCTGTTCAAGATTGCTTCTCTCCTTTATTAAAGGCTCAGTAATAAAATTGCTTTAATCTGTTTACAAGCTCAGTTTGTGGAGATAAGACCCACACTGGTTGTTCAAACATAAATGCATCTAAGGATTTAACCTTTTCTTCTTTTTCTTTTTAAGCTTCCTTTTGTTCTCTTCCCTTTTTAATGGATTTGGGCCATTGTTTAGGTAGGACTTTAGCTAGGCCCTCTCTCTCTTTTGAGGTACATGGTACATAAACAGGGTAACTCAGCTGTATTCCTTCTTTATGGAACCCCTGGATATTCCTACAAATCCTATCTTTCTGCCTCTTTGTAAACAGATTAAAACAATCTTATTACTGAGCCTTTATCTCCATCTGAACGAGGCCACTACGATGGTTTTCAATATGGGTTTTAATTAGTTGATTAATAATGGTTTGTTTTAATGCTTTGTTACTGTGCTACTGTTTGGCATCCAGAATCCATGGGGAGGTAACCTAGAAATGCTGTATTTATGTATGTATGTATGTATGCATAAATAAATAAATACAGAATTCCTTTTCAAAAGATCAGGATAATTTCCCTGCCTGCCAAATGCACACACCTTTTTTAATTGGGTGGATGGTGACTGACAGAAGCGAAAAGTGTGTAATAAGGGACACCCAGTTGGATTCGGATGTGTTTGCAAGGGAGAAGTCCGTGGCTTCTGTTCTCTTGCTTCCCCTTTGCTCTTTCCTTTGAAGCTATGACAGAACGGTAGCAAATGCCCCAAACAAAAGAAAGCAGACTTATTAGAAATCTTCCTCCAGCAGGGAACGACGCGTCTTCTGCCTTTGATTTAACAGGCTTCCTCCTGATGTCTTCTCAGATCTTCTGACCATGTGAACATGCCAGAATTTTGATGATGTGTTGTTGGTTCGACTGGGTTAGAGGAAATAAAAAGGGAGGGGTGGGGAAAACGCACTCAAGCCCTGAAATTTTTCGCTCTGTTAAGCGGCGTCATTGAAGTTTAGACTTTTGTTGATGAAAGTTGAGGGATCACCAACAATTATTATTTATTTATTTATTTTTATTTAGTTTGTCGATCATGTACAGGTATAAGTATAAACATGGACATGAACAAGAAATGAGTACAAATAAATGGGGACTGTAGGACAGGGACGGTAGGCACCAGTAGTGGGTTTCAAATTCTATCACTACCAATTCGCTTGTGAGCGTGCGTGCGCTTGATGCTTCTGCGCATGTGCAGAGACTTCCAGGAAGATGGGTGAAGCTTCCTGCTGCTGCCGCTACCGGTTCAACTGAACCGGGGTGAACTGGTAGCAACCCACCACTGGTAGGTGGAGGAACATTGTCCATGGGGTCACGATGGGTCGCACATGACTTCACAACTAACAACAGTAGGTGAAAAAGCAGAATTTTCAGAAGATTACATTTTAGTTATATTAACATGGGACATAGTAAGCATTTAGGAGAATCCCCAAAACATTTTTCCTAGACAAGCTCCGTATCAGACTAAGATCAACGATCTTTACATATGCTCCATCTTACTGCCTGTCAACTCTTCCATAACTAGCAGAGTGGTGAAGCAACAGCAATGGAACAAATGTCAGTCCTTAAACTTTTAGCAAGCATTACACTGAATGCATAAGGGATGCGGTGGCTCAGTGACTAAGACGCTGAGCTTGTCGATCAAAAGGTGGGCAGTTCGGTGGTTTAAATCCCTAGTGAGCTTCCATGACTTGTCCCAGCTTCTGCCAACCTAGCAGTTCGAAAGCACGTAAAAAATGCAAGTAGAAAAATAGGGACCACCTTTGGTGGGAAGGTAGTAGCGTTTTGTGCGCCCTTGGCATTTAGTCATGCTGGCCACATGACGACGGAGGCATCTTCAGACAGCGCTGGCTCTTCAGCTTTGAAATGGAGATGAGCACCACCCCCTAGAGTCAGGAACGACTAGCACATATGTGTGAGGGGAACCTTTACCTTTACACTGAATGCAACCATTAAATAGTTTCAAGAAAGAGTTGTTTTGAGACACTGCCCTATTGTTGAATATTTCTTCCATCATATATTCAACCCTGTTCATGCTTAATAAGTATTTCCAAGCACATTACATGACTTCTTTTCCAATTTAAGTATGCGTTCGTATTATATCAATTTTCATGAATTCCTAATTCATGAATTAGCAGGAACTTATGTTCCTGCTAATATTTTGGGCCTGTTTAAAAAAAAAAAATCAAAGGCAAGCTATCTAATCACTAATTTCCTGATTAATCGGATGGGCAACATTCCTCCTTTTTGACTGAAGCATGGTCCTTTAAGCCTGGGACTGTATTTTTTATAGCAGGAACATTGTTGCTCGTACTTTACATATAGATGGCATATTGCACAGGAAGAGCGCACCATAAAGTCCTTCATTGTCATTGGTTATGGCAAAAGGCAATAAATCATTCACGTTTTCCTTTATGAATTGTAAAAACTATCATAAGTTTAGAGATAACTCAGGCCAAGATGGTAAATTTCAGAGTTTCCCCCGTGAATTTATAGCGAAAGGTAGAAAAATGACTGCTTATGCAGCTTGGAACGGTGGGGGCCAGGATTCATACTATGATGTCAAGTGCAGTAGTTTGCCTTCAATTTGCACTCAGGACTCCCAGGGACATCAAGGACGGTACATAATCCAGGGAATAAATTTTCTGAAGAATGAGGAAGGAAATATGCATGAGAATTTGCAGTCATGTGAAAAACAATTTTACACAGTTTAAAGCTTCTTCTTCTTCTTCTTCTTCTTCTTCTTCTTCTTCTTCTTCTTCTTCTTCTTCTTCTTCTTCTTCTTCTTCTTCTTCTTCTTCTTCTCCTTCTCCTTCTCCTTCTCCTTCTCCTTCTTCTTCCCTCCTCCTCCTCCTCCTCCTCCTCCTCCTCCTCCTCCTCCTCCTCCTCCTCCTCCTCCTCCTCCTCCTCTTCTTCTTCTTCTTCTTCTTCTTCTTCTTCTTCTTCTTCTTCTTCTTCTTCTTCTTCTTCTTCTTCTCTCCTCCTCCTCCTCCTCCTCCTCCTCCTCCTCTTCTTCTTCTTCTTCTTCTTCTTCTTCTTCTTCTTCTTCTTCTTCTTCTTCTTCTTCTTCTTCTTCTTCTCTCCTCCTCCTCCTCCTCCTCCTCCTCCTCCTCCTCCTCCTCCTCCGCCTCCTCCTCCTCCTCTTCTTCTTCTTCTTCTTCTTCTTCTTCTTCTTCTTCTTCTTCTTCTTCTTCTTCTTCTTCTTCTTCTTCTTCTTCTTCTTCTTCTTCTTCTTCTTCTTCTTCTTCCCCCCCCTCCTCCTCCTCCTCCTCCTCCTCCTCCTCCTCCTCCTCCTCCTCCTCTTCTTCTTCTTCTTCTTCTTCTTCTTCTTCTTCTTCTTCTTCTTCTTCTTCTTCTTCTTCTTCTTCTTCTTCTTCTTCTTCTTCTTCTTCTTCTTCTTCTTGGCTAAAACATGTGAAGAACGGTTGCAGGAATGTCTAGTTTACTGAAAAGAAAAGCTAGGGGTGACATGATAGCAGTGCTCCAATATCTGAAGGGCTGCCACTATTCTCCAAAGTACCAGAAGGCAAAACAAGAAACAATGGCTAGAAACTAACCAAGGAGAGAAGCAGCCTAGAACTAAGGAGAAATTTCCTAACGGTGAAAACAGTTAACCAGTGGAATGACTTGCCTTTAGAAGTTGTGGGTGCTCCATCACTGGAGGCTTTTAAGAAGAGACTAGATAGCTACTTGTCTGGAATAGGGTCTCCTGCTTAAGCAGGGGGTTGGACTAGAAGACCTCTAAGGTCCCTTCCAACTCTATTGTTCTGTTATTGATTTCCAAGCCCTAAAGAAACTTTGAAATAATGAACTCTATTATTATAGTATTATAATAGAACATTTTAAATTAACTAATGCTTACTGTGAACTACAGGGTTTTTGCTATCACAAGGGAAATGGAAGGATATAGAGTTTGTTCTTGCCTTTTAAACTGGTCAGTCTCCTACGCAAGGATGCATAAAACTCATTTTTCCATTGAGACCTGTGTCGCTCTCCCCGTGAGGCCTCCTTCCACTCATATTTGACAAAGCTTTATGTCTGCAATCAAAAGCTCAGGAATTTATTTTTTTATTATCTTGGCATTAAAGGTTTTACAGCTCAGAAGTGGAAAACGGATCTTGCCGCTATTGTCTTTAAATACTGTTTGTTCTTTATTTACTAAGCATAAATTGAAAAAGAAACCACCATAATTTTAAAATTAGCCAAGATAAGTATTCAGAGAGCTGAGGGAGAAATATTATTTTATTTAATGCCCTGGGCATCCAGTTATTTATTAGGAGCAACATGTCAGCACATACCCAAGTGAAGTCAGCTCTGTCCCACGTAATTTACGGCCCAACTATGACCCTGTTTTCCCCCTCCTCCCAGAGTGTGTCATAAATCACATTCTCCAACGGAGCACTTTCGCGGGCTGTAAAGATCACATCTCTCCGTCTGGTTCCGGTAACCTGGGATACAGCCTTGAGAAAGGTACGCTTGGAATGTGCTTCTGGTTGTGGCTGCCGTTCTGCTCGGTCAGTCCTCCCCCCCACCTATGGCAACTCGAGAGCAGGCCAGGAATGCTTTACGAGTTGACACTATGATTCTCAGCCATGACTACCCAAAAAGGTGGAAGGCTGCTCTCTTCGGAGGTTAGGTACATAATAAGAATTCTGCTTATTGGAATTAGATTAGATAGACCCAAATGCTATCAATTGCCATATCCCTTTCCTACAACATTCTATCTCATGCTTCCAGACTGAGGAGTCTCAATTATTGCAAAACCACAGGAAAGGTATTGAAATATCTACTTCTGTAATACAGAAGAAAGGTGTCTAGCACCTTAACCTACCATACGAGGCTGAAAATACAAATGCCAGCCTGGTTGTATCAATCTGTACAGCCATTTATTCCCCAACTTTATCATGTGTCATCTTCTGTGTCATACAGTGTTGCCAGGCTCTGTGCAGCAGCACTCAAAATTCACCAGATGATGACCTGTGCTATAAACTAGATCTAATGAGCACCTAATTCATCATATTAGAGTGTTCTGCAATTTGATATAGTCTATCAATAGTATATGATGGTTAGGATCCTATACATACTTTTAATACTCCCTTACACCCTCTAGAAGGGACGCAGTGATTCAGTGGCTAAGATGCTGAGCTTGTCAATCGAAAAGTCAGCAATTCAGCCGTTCGAATCCCTAGTGCTGCATAATAGGGTGAGCTCCCGTTACTTGTCCCAGCTTCTGCCAATGTAGCAGTTTGAAAGCACATAAAAACTGGAAGTAGAAAAATAAGGACCACCTTTGGTGGGAAGGTAACAGCGTTCCATGTGCCTTTGGCATTGAGTCATGCCGGCCACATGACCACGGAGACATCTTCGGACATCGCTGGCTCTTCAGCTTTGAAACGGAGATGAGAACTGCCCCCTAGAGTCGGGAATGACTAGCACATATGTGCGAGGGGAACCTTTACCTTTACCTTACACCCTCTAAGGTAATAGGGTGGTGGGTGTAAGAGGGTGCCTTTTAATGACTGTACACCCCCACCCTTTATGCCATCACCTTATGGTTATGACTGTAATAAAGATTTGATTTACTTAGTGTGTCTTTAAAAAAACTATTGGAATATTCTTCTCATATACCACCTAGATGAGTCAACACAAGACCCCTGGTTCTTTTTCAATTCAGTTTTCCACCTTACAAGAGACCTAGCCATGCATACAGCCAACCAACATCTGCTATTGCTATTAATGATAATGATACTGCAAGAGGCAACTTTATTTGGACCAGCTTACATCCTGCAATGATACCTTTAAAACCATCAAACCAAAACATCTGCCTATCACAAGTCTTTAGGAAGGACTAAATAGATGAATAAAAATGCCAAATCCAGTCTAAATACCTGGTTGCAAGAACTGATAGGACGTAAAATAGAGAAAATCATGGAAAATGAAGAAGTTAAATTGCCCTGGGACTTTAGAATTCAAACAAGCAGGCTACATAACACCCCAGATTTTCGATAAAAAAGACAAAAATGTCGGGTTAGCAGATGTGGCAGTAACTGGAGACAGCAGAATGGAAGAGAAAGAAGTAGAGAAGATAACAAAACACAAAAGAAATAGTAGGAACAGAACAACAAAAGCAAGCAAAGGTAATGCCAATTGTATCCTGAAACAACTGGAGCACACCGTCGGCATTGACAAATTCACCATCAATTAATTTCAAAAGGTGTTTTTACTCAGAACAGCTTCCATCCTGTGACAATATCTGTAACACCACCAAATATCCACATCTGCCTATCCCTGGTTCTTCTAAAGGACTTGAAAAGTAGACAAAAATGCCAAATCCAGTCTGAACATCTGGATGACTGTGTGATGAATCATCATCATCATCATCATCACACCATCAATCATTATTATCGTCATTCTGTCCATCAGAAATTACATGGAAAATATTCAACATTAGGAAGAATTATCCATAATAATAAATGTACATGGAATAATATGTACATTTGGATGCTAATTGCTCAGTGGTGGAAGGAAAGGTGAAATAGTTCCCAGAGGGGACAATGCAATTCTCTCACTCAAATGAACTTCCTCCATTAATGAAAGATTATTCCATCATGAATCTATTCCATATTATTAACTCCACAACTGTAAATATAACTCTAATGGAAGCTAGAGATATATAAATAGCAATCAAGTCCAGTCATCTCTCTCTTCATTGTAATAATGATGATGACATCAAAGCTCAGTTTAAAAACCAAAAAACCAAAAAAAAAAGAACCTCTTTCAGTTCATATAAACAGACCCCTAACCACAGGAAATGTTTACTTCTTTTAAACATATGTCCTTTGATGTATTTATCAGTTAAAACAAATGTTTCACAGTCACATATGGAAGCATATGCAGAACAATATTTCTGTTTGATACAAAAAACTAAATCTGATACGTTGGGATTTTAGACTCTAGGGAGTCGATTAAGCAGATCGACAGGAAAATCTATTTTGTGTTGTGTTTTTATTTATTCGAGCTGCTAGGATGTGAATGTCCTCAGATTATTAGCCCTAATAACTAAGAATGCAATAAATTACAAACGAAGGAGGTATCCTTAGGATATCATCAAGCAGGGCTAAAGAGGCAAATAATGTAGGAAACATACATTCAAATGGATACAGAGGTAGATCAACCCAATGTGCCAAGCCATAATTTGCTTTACTTATGGCTTATTGACTAAATCAAAATTGGCTTCAGATAACATGCTAAGTCGTAAATCTTGATTTACAAATTTCATATGGCTCACTGAGATGTAGGAATCCCACCAATCCTGTCCTTCACTTTCCTGACACCCAGATACTTTAGGATTATAATTCCCAGAATTCTTAGGAAGCTGAAGTTGAACTGAACTCTAGAAAATGCTCTACATAAGACAGGAACAATTGAAAGCTGTATTTATAGGTTCTGTTTCATCCTCAGAATTATTTCTGGACTTAAACTGTCTCCAACAACATACTACATGTTATCTGCAAATCACCTTGATGAAGGCTCAGTTTATATATGGGGTTACAGGCATTTCAGTCAGTCTCTAAAATAATTCTAAATCAATAAAGGTAAAGGTTCCCCTCGCACATATGTGCTAGTCGTTCCCAACTCTAGGGGGCGGTGCTCATCTCCGTTTCAAAGCCGAAGAGCCAGCACTGTCCGAAGATGTCTCCGTGGTCATGTGGCCGGCATGACTCAACGCCAAAGGCGCACGGAACGGTGTTACCTTCCCACCGAAGGTGGTCCCTATTTTTCTACTTGCATTTTTTACGTGCTTTCGAACTGCTAGGTTGGCAGAAGCTGGGACGTAACAGGAGCTCACCCCATTACACGGCACTAGGGATTCGAACCGCTGAACTGCTAACCTTTTGATCGACAAGCTCAGCGTCTTAGCTACTGAGCCACTACATTCCTGTTCTAAAACAACAGATCTTTCTAAAGTTGCCAGTTGGATCTGAACTGACACCATTGTTAATTTTAAATAACGTGTGTGTGTGTGTGTGTGTGTGTGTGTGTGTGTGTGTGTGTGTGTGTGTAAGGAACAGAAATGTCAACTCTTTTTTTATGAAGTGCAATATTTCATGCAGATCAGCATCTATAGTTTGACAAATCTGCCAAGAATCCAAATTTGATTTAGAGTTTGCTTTTGATGTTTTCCGCAAATATTTCTCTCCACCCCCAGATGCTGGAGACTATAAAACACATTATATGCCCTTTTTTTCAAGCAAGGTAAAAAGTGGTCTCTCGTTCTCCAGGATTAAAGCTAAAACAAAACCAAGGAAACAAAGAAGAGTTGCAAAGAAGCCTTTGAAAAAGCCCCTGAGATTGCCATAAATCAGAATGATGGGAAATATAAACAAAATGTGTGTGTATTATGTATATTAAGTCCGGGGGAAGAGGAGTGTCTGGTCTTAGAAATGGAATATCCAATGCCAGCCAGAAATAGTATAATTCAATTACTTTTCTGCCAACTCAATCCTATTGAAATCAATGCTTATAATTAGAACCAGCCCCAGCATAGGAAATAAATTTGTTGGCTGAATGTAAACAATCCAAGCTTAAGTCTTTGTTTCATTATGAAACTTGGTAGATGATCGTGGACAGATCAGTATTGTTTATTCTAGTATACTTTCTAAGAGTTATTAGAATAAAATACTCTCCTAAATGGAAACATGTCTGCTTGATCAGAACAATGGTCCAAGCTAGTCTAGCCTTCAGATACCATAGGGATCAATAAGATGGATGGAAGGCCAACAAGCTGGACATGGGCATTGGAGCGTTCTCCAACTCACATATCTCAGGAACTTTGAAATACTGCCTCAGTGCTAGATGCCATATATTAACGTCATAATTAGCTACCACTGATAGCCTTGTGCACCCTGAATATGTCAATTGTAAAAGTTTATGGAGATTCTTATCATCCAAGTCATGGTTTTCCCAAAGGAGGACTGAAGAAGCTTTCTTTCTTTCTTTCTTTCTTTCTTTCTTTCTTTCTTTCTTTCTTTCTTTCTTTCTTTCTTTCTTTCTTCCTTCCTTCCTTCCTTCCTTCCTTCCTTCCTTCATTCATTTAATAAAAACAGAAAAAGTCCAGTTGTCTCTTGAAAAAAACCACTGTTTTTTTCAAACATAAAAGCCATTCAAAAATAGCCAACACAACATCATCTCATTAACAGATTCATTGGAAAAATGGCACAAGGAGGATAAGAATAAATGATTGTCTCAAATCCTCCTATCCTGCCCCACCAAAAAATAACAGTCTCTGCTTAACGGCATTCAATTCTCTCTCTTTTTTAAAAAAAAAAAAAACTTCTGCATAAAGGAAACATAATGCTGCTCTTTCTAATTGGTTGTTTCAAACGCTTCCCTTAGCAATATCAGCATATCTGATCTGATTCATTCTGGTGCATCTTGCCAAACTAAATATTTTCACATCTCTCTAGTCATTCTATTCATAAGTCATAGCTATGAGGGCAGGCAGGTTCAGGTGCATTAGCAGGAGGAGTGATGTCGCCAACATGTCCAATTAATTGATTCAAAACTCAGCATAATATAATATATGGTATAATGGTCAGAGGTACTGCATATTCACCCTCTCACCTAACCTTATTGCTCTTGTTACTCATTACTTTCTACATGTGTCCTCTTTCCTCAAATAACCCCATCAACATCTTCTGTTAGGATTAGCTGCACGTCAACGGGAATAAAAATTGAGTCTGCTTCTGCTGCTGTGATGCTGAACACACCGACAGAGGAGAAATGTAAACTTGTTATAGAAAGCATTTTGAAAACTAAATGAAAGGTACTGCAAATAATTGTCTGTCTGCTAAGGAAATCTACTACTGCTTCCCTTCATTCTTTTTTAATACCAAGTATCTTTATTCAGTGGTGAAATCCAATTCTTTTTACTACCGGTTCGGTGGGTGTGGCTTGGTGGGTGTGGTGTGGTGTGGCTTGGTGGGTGTGGCTTGGTGGGCGTAGCAGGGGAAGGATACTGCAAAATCCCCATTTCCTCCCTACTCCTGGGGGAAGGATATTGCAAAATCTCCATTCCCACCCCACTCTGGGGCCAGCCAGAGGTGGTATTTGCCAGTTCTCTGAACTACTCAAAATTTCCACTACCGGTTCTCTGAAGTGCTCAAAATTTCTGCTACCAGTTCTCTAAACTGCTTAAAATTTCTGCTGCTGGTTGTCCAGAACCTGTCAGAACCTGCTGGATTTCACCCCTGCCTTTATTTATTTATTTTTCAAACATGTACAAGATAGCAGGTGTAGGTATAAACATAAACATAGGAATTAAATACAGATAAATGGGGACAGTAAGATAGGGACGGTAGGCACGCTGGTGCGCTTATGCACGCTCCCTTTATGGACTTTTCTTGGATTTTCTTTAAATCCAAGAAAAGAAAAGTTTCAGAAGAAAACAGAACGTTTAATTCAACTACATATGCTAGTTTTGTGGCCGCTCAAGAAATAGTCAGGCACGGGAAGGGTTTTGTGGCTCCCGGTGTTTTCTTTTCTGTGGGAAACGGGTCCAAATGGCTCTTTGAGTGTTTAAGGTTGCAGACTCCTGGAATAGAATAACAGATTTGGAAGGGACCTTGGAGGTCTCCTAGTCCAACCCCCTGCTCAGGCAGGAAACCCTGTATCATTTCAGACAAATGGTTTTCCAATCTCTTCTTAAAAAATTCCAGTGTTGGAGCATCCACAACTTCTGGAGGCAATTTGTTCCACTGATTAATTGTTCTTACTGTCAAGAAATTTCTCCTTAGTTCTAGGTTGCTTCTCTCCTTGATGAGTTTCCATCCATTGCTTCTTGTCCTGCCCTCAGGTGCTTTGGAGAATAGCTTGACTCCCTCTTCTTTGTGGCAGCCCCTGAGATATTGGAACACTGCTATCATGTCTCCCCTAGTCCTTCTTTTCATTAAACTAGACTTACAACTGGTCCTCGCACTTATGACTGTTGCAGCATCCTCACAATCATGTGATCAAAATGTCATCATGTATTTACGATGGTTGCAGTGTCCTAGTGTCATGTGATTGCTACTTGTGACCTTCCCAGCCAGCTTCTGACAGGCAATGGGGGAAGCTGGATTTGTTTAATGGCCACATGACTTGCTTAATTGCAGTGATTCACTTAACAACCATTGCAGAAAGAGTTGTAAAATGGACACGACACACTTATCAAGCACCTTACTTAGCAATAGAAATTCTGGTACCAATTCTGGTTGTAAGTTGAGTACTACCTATATTGTGTCTTAGAATATACTCTCCAGAAATGCTTGTCTGGAAATCCTCATTAAGATAAGAAATGCCCATCTTTTAATAGAAAATTCGTTCAGGAATTGCTGCTGCAGATTGGTTTCTAAAACATTAGATAGGTTTTTCAGAACGGTTGCTAGTAATAGCTGGCTTGGAACCTTGGGATGACATTTGAGTAAAAATATTTGATTAAAAATGAGTATTTTTGAGAATTCCAGGAATTTGAAACTCATTCTTACGTTGGGATGTCTCTGGTATCTTCCTATGGTGACTGTATAGCTTTGTAAACGTGTTCAGCTATTTAATCCAAGCAGTGGTGAAATCTAAAATTTGCTACTACCGGTTCTGTGGGCATGGCTTGGTGGTGGTGGTGGTAATGTGACTGGATGGGCGTGGCCAATTTTATTTTATTTTTTTACTTTTAAAACCATTTTTTCTACAACCTCTTCGGCGAAGGGGTTGTAAAAAAATGCTTTCAAAAGGCTCTGATGATCCCAGCTGAGTTGCCTGATCGTCAGAGGCTTTTAAAAGAAAAAATGCCTCTGACAATCAGGTAACTCAGCTTGGATCGTCAGAGGCTTTTGAAAGCATTTTTTCTACAACCTCTGAAGAGGTTGCAGAAAAAAATGCTTTGAAAAGCCTCTGACAATCCCAGCTGAGCCATGCGATCATCAGAGGCGGTTTTTTTTTTTTTTACTTTTAAAAGCATTTTTTCTGAAGTGGTTGTAGAAAAAATGCTTTTAAAAGTAAAAAAAAAAAAGCCTCTGATGATTGTGTGGCTCAGCTGGGCATGGTGGGGGGGGGCAGGGATTTTTGCTACCGGTTCTCCGAACCACCCGCCTCCATCGCTACTGGATTGGGCAATCTGATCCGAACCAGGAGCATTTCACCCCTGAATCCAAGCTTTTTGAATAGAGGTACTGTGAGACTAGAGGTGTAAGAGGTAATGGGGAGGCTTAGAAAAAAGAGGAAAAAGAACAGAGACATAACACTGAAGAGACAGCATGTAAATTAGTGGACAGCTCAGCTTAGCCCAAGTGGAGAGAAAATTAGGAAGAAGCATTTGAAATCATTCAGAGAGATTGTGCCTTAATTAACTCACCATAAATGAGACTGATAAATTCCCATTAAGTTTCTAGATTCTGGATTTACTCCAGACAAGCATCAAGATAGCATGCTGACATTTATGTAGCTGGTTCCTTAGACGTGCCCAGCTGTGTAGGCCTTGATAAAAGGTCATTGGCTAAAGCTTTGCCCAGAATTATTCAAAATAAACCACAGTAATTGTATCTTTAGACCAGAAATGCACTTTTCTTTGAGCCAAGAATTGAATTTGGCCTTTGGAAAGTATGCCAGAAGCAATCGCTCAAAAAGTGAGTCGGTCTTGGCCAAAATTAGACATGATGTGATTTTGAATCCATTTTAATTTTTAATTATATTTATGAAATACAATAAATATGATGAATTGCTATACGTTTAATTCTACCCTATTAAAAATTAAACCTCGGTGGTAAGCTTTGGAGAATCCCTGGAGACAGAACAAATTCTCTGGGAAGGATACAAAGGATTCTGGGACCCTAGTTTATTCCCCTTTACTTCTGAAGCACTTTCTCCTTCTCCTCATTTCTGTTCTAAGAAGTTTACCTCCTAAAGAGCATTGAGGATGTTACTTAGTTTGGGTAATGAACCATCTTCAAGAAAACAACCACAAGATCAGAAAGCACCAAGAATCACACAGTCATTGTGCTCTTCCTCTTTCTCTCCTCCTCCTCTTCCTCCCCCCTCCTCCTCCTCATCTCCACTCCTTCTTGTACTGATGACATTACCTAGTTTGAGTAAAGAAGCATCTACAAGAAAATAACCACAGGATCAGAGAGCACCAAGGACCCCACTGTCCTCCTCCTCCTCCTCCTCCTCCTCCTCCTCCTCCTCCTCCCAAACCCCACTCCTTTTAGTATTGATGATGTTACCTAGTTTGGGCAAAGAAAATAAGCAAGGTCAGAGAGCACCAGGGACCCCGCATTTCAATCCTGAGCTACAAATGTTCTGCTTTATAAATTTACCTCCTAAATTCTCGGTCTATTTCTTGCTCCAAGAATGTAAGCAACAGATAGACCAGCTTACTTTCACGTTTACATTTTACACAAATCAATGGAGGAAAGCTCTCTGCCCAAATCACTTAGTAGGCTAACCTCTGCATCTAATACAAAGCCCGAAGGTAACAGATAGGTTTGACCTTTGGTCTCCCCCCGCCATCCGCCCCCCGGTCTTCCTTCACTTTTGTGATGAACATTTTTCTTCCTGCCTGCTGACTTCCCTATTCCCTCTGCATTTATATTTGGAGCTTTTCTGTTTGTCAGCATGAATGACACTTGACATGATTAGTGATTTATGGAAATACGCCAAGATTCTTAGAGGGAGCAACTTTCGCCTAGAGGCCTTAGAAAATCTATTGTAAAAGGCAAACTTCCAGACTTTCCCTGGAACCAAAGTGAGGTGATGGCAAACATTCAAGAACAAATTATGAATGAAAGGCAATGATCATCGGTACTGATTCTCCTCACAGTTTTAATTAGCCATCCGGTGTCTTCTCCATTTTAGTAGAATAGGAATTTCTTTTCTTTTTTTAAAAAAAAATTTTTTTTATTTTTATTATAACACAATATGACAAACACAAAACACACACACATATATACACTCTTTTTACAACCATTTTGTAGTGATCATCTTCTAGTATTTACATTCTCCCCCGTTTCCCTTTATACTATTCCATTTTCTTCTTGTCCCTTTCTCTTTTAATTACATTGTACTTCTTAACAATCATATTGATTTTATACATTCTATACATTATCATATTCATTCTTTCCATTTTCAAATTCACCCCTATTTTTATTATCCATTATTTCTAGTCTCTAGCCACTTATACCATTTGTTCCAGATTATATAATATTCCGTATCTGCCTTTCATTTGAGCTCTTTTGTTAATTTGTCCATCTCGGCACATTCTAGGATTATTTTTTTTATCAATTCTTCTTCTGTTGGTATGTTTTCCCTTTTCCAATTTTGTAGGTATGATATGCGTGCAGCAGCTTATAATATGTAAAATCAAATGTTTTATTTCTTTGATGTATTTTTCAGTAAATATTAGAATAGGATTTTCTTATTTATTAATCTAGTTGTCAGAGCTACTGTCTTTCTGAACCCCTAGATCGGGATACATTAAAATGGATACTTCTAGAAGCCAATCGTATAGATGAAACAATATATACATTTCCGAGGCTTAGTTTAGTAGGAAGAGAAATTTGTTCAGCTGGCGCTGGAACGCAATCACAATTACATTACCACTTGCCTATCAACATGTGATCTGATGTACAGCCATGCTTTGAAATGTGTACATGAATTTTGCAGCCTAGTTCTCCAATAAAAATTTGTCTACATGTACAAATCCATTTGTAGCTAATATTGTATTATATAAAAATTATGTTAAAACTTGTCAAAACTCATGTAGTAGGATAATTCTTCATGCAAATGCTTGAAATATTCTTGGAAAAGCAAAACAAAAAAGATTGTCATGGAAATGGTGCCATTTTCATTTGTTCCTTAGCTCTAGTTTTAGTTACATTTCATGTAGACCTATGGAAATCAATAGGATTTAAATTGGTCAGGATTCCAATAAACCCATTGACTTCAGTGAACCTAATGAATTGACTTTCTGGAATCTCTGCATGTCACTTCCTTTATTCTTGACTATAAAGAGTTTCACAATCCTATTTTTTTTTTAATTAAATGTCCAGATGAAAGAATAAGAAAACCTTTAAAACTAGATCAAACCAAACTCTTACATGACTCTACACTTATCTTGTCACATTATAGTGACCAGAGGTGGGTTTCAGCAGGTTCTGACCAGTTCTGGAGAACCGGTAGCAGAAATTTTGAGTAATTTGGAGAACCGGTAGTAAAAATTCTGACTGGTCCCACCCCCATCTATTCTCTGCCTCCCAAGTCTCAGCTGATCAGGAGGAAAGGGGATTTTGCAGTATTCTTCCCCTGGAGTGGGGTGGGAATGGAGATTTTACAGTATCCTTCCCCTGCCATGCCCACCAAGCCACGCCCACCAAGCCATACCACACCCACCAAGCCATGCCCACAGAACCGGTAGTAAAAAATTTTTGAAACCCACCACTGATAGTGACCAAGAAGAAATATGTGAGAAGATCACAAATCTGGACAGAAAAGTAATTGTTTGCTTCCGTTTGATGCTTCTTATCAAATTCAGGACTCAGATTCCATTGTAATACTTTCTTCTATCACTGATAATCTATTCTTCCATATTTAGTTTGTTCCCCTTTTCTAGCCGTTTAGACTGATGGCTAATGACATATTTGACGGTAGTGACTCCCATCATCTCACTAGATGTTCCGCAAAGAAATGTGTCATTGTACAGTTCTTGCATCTCTCTGTTTCCATAGAATTAACTTTTTGGGAAATCCAAATCAGCATATATTTGAATAAATTGTAGTTGTCTAACAAGCAGTATATTTCAGAGTTTCCCTTTATGCAATTTTCAGCCCATTTGTTTTTAAATGAACGCACTTTTCAATTCAAATAAAAGAAAAACTGATAAGACCATCATTAGCTTTAGGGATGAGCGCTGTTATTTCTTCCGCCCTACATCGGCTCGAGGTTTTCCTTTGCTTAAAAGAAACATTAGCTCATGCTAATAACTCCTGCAGCATCTTCATTTACATATTAGATGAGATAAATATCAAGCAAATTAATGTTGAAGATGAGCTTTCGTTCCACCGTTGTTTTCTTCAGATGCTATGTACACAGGGTATGTGCAATTTACATGAAAATGGTGGAAATCTATTTAATAAATTACTCTCTTTTTTTCCCCTCCCTGCCCCCCTCTTTCTGTCAAAATAGCAACAAAAGAATGGGGGGAGATCTAGTTTGGCACACTAATGCATTTGCTTTTGCATGCAAAGATAAGAATATATTTCCGTGCGCTTTCCACTTGTGTGTGCTATGAGTAAAATTAGGCTTGCAGAGACAGTAACAGCTATCCAAATGCATGGCTGGTTATTCCTGTCGAAAATAAAGCCACAGTGTGAAAATGCATGCCCACCAGGTTATTAATCTTAATCATGAGGCTGAAAGCTCCTCCGTTTGGAAAGCCGTGTTCCCCAGGGAGACAGCTGCCAAAATGTTGCTAGAAAGCTGAGGGAATCGTGCACAGAGGTGATGTCCTCCGTTCTGCTTCCCTTGTGAACTGAAATGTTGAATGAGGCTCAGAAGCTTAACATGCTTGGGGAAGGGGATGAAGTTGTGGCTATCACACAGCAGAAACACGGGACTTTATCTGTGGCAACTTTTTAAAATTCCTGTAATAATAGGAAGCCGAGTAAGCTTCAAGAGAGAGAAGTGAAATGGAAAACAAAACTCTCAGCTGTTTATACTGGGAGTTGACAACGACGGACAAGAGTGAGGGTTTCAGAGACACAAATTGGGCAAGATGGAGTTAAGGCAGAATGGATAGAATTAGGATTTTGTGATTATTATTTTTCAAACCTATTCCAGGTTTCAAACCCAGAAACAAACTGCGTTAGTGAAATTGTCATTACCCTGTTTCCCCCCAAAATAAGACATCCCTTGATAATAAGCCCAATTGGGCTTTTGAGCGCATGGCAATAAGGCCAAGCGCTTATTTCAGGGTTCAAAAAAATATAAGACAGGGTCTTATTTTTGGGGAAACACAGTAGTTTAATGAAAAGAAGGACTAGGGGTGACATGATTGCAGTGTTCCAATATCTAAGGGGTTGCCATAAAGAAGAAAGAGTCAAAGCACCTGAGGGCAGGACAAGAAGCAACGGATGGAAACTAATCAAGGAGAGGAGCAACTTAGAACTAAGGAGAACTTTCCTGACAGAACAATTAATCAGTGAGACAACCTGCCTCCAGAAGGCGTAAATGCTTCAACACTGGACGTTTTAAAGAAGAAACTGGACAACAATTTGTCTGAAATAAAATAGGGTTTCCTGCCTGAGCTGGGGGTTGGACTAGAAGATCTCCAAGCTGCCTTCCAATTCTGTTCTGTTCTGTTCTGTTCTGTTCTATTCTGTTATTAATAATAATTATCATCTTCCTAGTGTTGTTCCTGCAGAAGCAGGGTCTGCTTTTTGAATCTGTGAATACCATCTTACACGATCAAACACAGCATCTGGGTCATGTCTGCATTTTGATGGAGATCGCTGTAGATCTATAGGTTGTGGGGGGGGAAAACCCTGACTGACCAGCTTGTCACCTATGCCTGAGGTTGGTTTGATCTGTGTTCAACGCAGCACTGCCTTGGTGGGTGAGTAATATCCAGAGGGACCACTAGGAGGAGCAGACTTCACTGTCAACGTGTGTTAATAATAGGTCTTACGTTATAGTGTTCATGTGGGATCCAGGAGTGGGCTTCAAAAAATTTAGTAAGAGGTTCTCTGCCCAGTTGCTGGGTGGGCATAGCCATGGTGGGTGTGGCCTAGTTGGCCTACTACACCACAGTGGAGGAGGCATTTTTGCCCTCCCCAGGCTCTGGAGGCTATTCTTGAGCCTCTGGGAGGGTGAAAACAGCCTCCCCAGGCTCCAGAGGCCCTCTGGAGGCCAGAAACAGGCCCATTTCCGGCCTTCCCAAACTTTCAGTAGGCCCATTTTTCACCCTCCCTGAGCCTCCGCGCATGCCCTGCACTTACCTGCATCCAAAATGGGCCGCATGGGGACTCCTGGGAGGGGAAGGATAGGCGGGGCCAGCCAGGAGTGGGAATTGAGGGTTATCTGAACTGCACAGAATCTTATCTAGAGGTTCTCCCAAACCCCTGTGAACCCCCAGCAGCCCACCTGGTGGGATCCACCTGGTTGAACCTCTTGTTTCTGATAGTTATACACACTAGTGTATTTTGCATTTGGGGATACCTTTTGGATACAAACCTGCTCATACTGCTCTTGCTATGCTGACAAAGATATCTAATGAAAATGGAAAGTTAACATGAAAGCAATTTGGGATGAATTGGTAAGGCAAACAAACATCTGATTCCTGGAAAGAAACACAGGACTCTGCATAAAAGCCAAATCAGGTAACTGGGTCAAGGGAGAAGTATCTATACTTAAACATGCAGTGAGGTTTTGCATGTATTTGAATCAAAGGAAAGCAGAGATAGGGGTATTTTTAAATGAACACTGGATAGCAGAATTGTTACACGGGAAACTCTCTCTCGTGTCTGTCTTCCTGGGGATTTAGAAACATAGATTAACATTAGATTAGATTAGAATCTATGTTTCTAAAACATAGATTAGAAACATTAGATTAACATAGAGTTGGGAGGGACTTTGGAGGTCTTCAATTCCCTGCTTGAGCAGGAGACACTACACCATTCCAGACAAGTGGTTGTCCAGTCGCTTCTTAAAAGCCTCCAGTGATGAAGCACCTACAACTTCTGAAGACAAGCTGTCCCCCTGGTTAATTGTCCTCTCCATTACGAATTTTTTTCCTTAGTTCTAGGTTGCTTCTTTCCTTGGTTAGTGTCCATCCATTGTTTATTTGTAAAGTAATAGTAGAAAAATATCACTCAGCATCAGTTTCAAAGTTTGTACGATTGTTTTTGGATACTCTAGAGAGGGCAAAAATTATATTGGTTTACCGGTTTTGGTACCAGAAGGTGGGCACCACGATGGTACCAGAGGATGTTTACAGCCAGTGTGGAAGATATAAAAGTGGTAGTCTAGGACAAGGAATATCCAGATTGAAGCCTAGCTTCACCCCAGAGTGAAGTATTCAGCTGGTTCGTATCAGTTTCGGCGAACCGGTAGCAGCAACTGTAGCCGCCCCACCCACTCACCCACCCACTCTCCTGCCCTGGCATAATGTTGTCCTATTTAGCCACATTTTCGAGGCTGGGCGCATGTGTGGAAGGCGCATAATCATAATCATAAGTTTATTTGTCATGCATATATAAGATAACAGGTAAAACTATAAACATAATAAGATAATATCATGTCATTTACTCTCATTCAGCCCAACTAACTCATAGGATGCTGGAGGGACAAGAGAGGAGAGTTATGTACATTGCCTTGAGCACTTGGAGAAAAAACATTTTTTCCAATAACTCTTCTGGGCAATTTCCTCAGGGGGTAGGGGGGAAGGAAGGGGAAGTTTGATTTCTTGAAGAACTGTAATCACGATTCACCAAAGTCTTTGTAATCAGAGAAATTTGCAGAAGAAAATGTAACCGACAAATCTAGTTTAGCAGCATAGCACTTTATGCTTTTATTCCGAATTCTTTAGTATCCAGACATGTTGGAGACACCGAAGAATGGCTTCTGCTTATTTATTTACTAAATGTTTGATTGGAGCAATATAACCTGCAATTTTGCATGAATTAAAAAGCAAAAAGAAACTTTTCATCTTTATCCACTTTGTAGGAGATAGAAAGAATTTGGTGCTTTCCAGTTTGGAAATTGCTCCCACTGGTTCACATGGAGAGTTTTGTATTTAGCAAGGTTTCTGCAGGACCAAATGAAGCTAAAAATTTAAGAAGTTGGATATGCCCAAAACAAAGCAAAGCAAAAAAAAAAAAAAAAAAACAACCCCCCCCCTGCATTTCTTCAATCAAGGCTACAAAGTTTCAGAGTGATTATCTTTTGTGAAAAACATCAATAGGCCTTTACGACATGGATATGAGGAACTTCATACAACATTCATGATATTAAACTGGATTTTCATATTTAAGGTTATCGACCATAAACCAAACAATATTCACCAAAGCCCTTGCAAACTTGCTCCAATCACTGCCGCATATCTAACAGAATCGATCTTGTATCAGACATGATGGGCTAAACACAAACAACACACCAGGCAAATTATGTTAATTCCTTGCAGATGAGGTATTAAAATGATCTGTGAAATGCATTTGCAGATTTAGGCTGCAACTCGTGTGTAAATAATAGATCTCTTGCTGCTGGATGTGTTGCCGGTTCTTTTGTTAGATGCTTTCATTTCAATCCCTAACGTAATATTTTCTAATGCAAGAGGGGGAGAAAAAGTAGCATTAAAAAAAAAGGATGGGACCTATTTTCCCAGTGTATGTGGCAGATGTCACAGACGATCAGAAGCAGCTCATGGAGTGATGGCAGAATGTATGGTAATAGTTTTATGTTGCTTTGATGTTGTTTTCTGCTTCCTAATGTACATACTTTCTGTTACATCATTGCAGGGATTATTAAAGCAGAAAACCAGATACTGCCAGCTATGCATCATAGACCATCTAGGCAGTAAATGTTCCCCCCCAGTTAAAGTCTCATGTCTCCTTTTCCTGCCTTTGCTCTCAAATGGATTGAGACAAGATGATTGGCATCTTGCCTAGTTATTGTGATGTACGTATCTGATTTCAGGCTGTTTGCTTCTGAGTTTGATTCTTCTAAGTCTGTGATGGCGAACCTATGGCACGCGTGTACAAAGTGGCACACGGAGCCATATTGCCTGGCATGCGTGGCGTCACCTGTTCCTCTTCTGGGTTTCTGGAGTGCATGTGCACACAATGATCAGCTGGCCTTTGTGCGTGGGGCATTGCTGGAAACCAGAAAAGCTGGTATTCTGTTTTCTGGCGTGAGCATGCGTGCTGGCTAGCTGATCGGCGTGTGCACATGTGCGGCAGTAACCGGAAGACTTGCTGGCCGGAAGTTCATTTTCCAGCATGCGCATGTCCCCTGGGCAGCTCCCCTTCCTGGTCACGTCCCAGATGAGTACGCACTCCCTTTTTGGCACTCGGTGCCAAAAAGGTTTGCCATCACTGTTCTAAGTCTTCATAGATCTGGTCAGAGATACATGTTTTTGGTGAATGATTTTCAGATAGATAAGAGCACGCCTATTAGATGCCAAAGTCCGTGTGGTTGGAAAGAAGAAGTCTCTTGCATCTCTTAGAGAATTTCAGCAAGAGGGAATCAAAACAATCAAAACTTTTGTTGGCTTGCATCTATCAATTGCTGGAGCATGTTATTTGTGTAGCAGCAATCCAGTTTCTGGCATCTCCAGCTAGGGCTTGGATTGCAACCTTGGGGAGAAAGTATCATCCAGAATGTACAATGCCAAGGTAGACTGATCAACCTTCTGATTCTTTATTAGGTGTCTTGATTTGTTCAACTAGCGGATTGTGGAAGTCCATGCCAAGTAATTATTGTTAGAATGAAGAAACATGAGTTTTTCCAGAGCTTTCTAATGCGGAGCTGATATTGCTTAAACCCATCCTAATTATAGGATTTGCCGTGACTTTTTTTTTTTTTTTTTTTGCCAAGAAATTTATGATTTGGGCAGAATCATAATAAGGTTATCTTGAAATCTATAGGAGCCTGATAGGAAGAATAGCATACATAGGTTCCGGAGTCCCTGCAATTCCTTGCCTCTTAAATAAAAATGTAGAGTGGTTAAGCCCTGAGTAATATTTGGAAGTGTGCTTGTATCTTTTCAGAGGGGAATAAAGTGGGTGTTGGAGAAGATCCTGGGAATCAAAAGAGGGTGACAAGAAACCATATTTTGGTAAATGTTTGGAAACCAGCAAGGTTCACTGCTGCATATATTTTGTAAATATTTTGAAACTCCCACCCCAGGTGTCCACTGCCCTCAGAAATGATTGCCAACCTTAGCATAGAACAGTGATGGCTAACCTTTTTGCCGTTGCGTGCCAAAAGCGGAGGGGGGGAATGTGGGAGGTCGAGCCCGTGCATGCCCACACCCATAATTCAATGTGCCCAACCCCCCGTGCATGCATGCGTGAACCCCCTGCGCTCCCCCCACTTTTGGCACGCGATGCCACAGTGGACCTGTTTTTTGCCCTCCCCAGGCTCCAGAGGCTTTCTAGGAGCCTGGGGAGGGCGAAAACGGCCTTCCCCACCCCCCCGGAGGCCAGAAACAGCCCGTTTCCCGATTTCTGGTGAGCCTGTAAGGCCCGAAAATCAGCTGGCTGGCGTACGCATGCATGCTAGAGCTGAGCTAGGGCAATGCTCGCATGCCCACAGATATGGCTCCATGTGCCACCTGTGGCACACCGCGTGTCATAGGTTCGGCATGACAGGCATAGAACAATGACATTTACAGATCAAGACTACTTTAATAAATGTTCTGGAAAAGACAACATCCTCATCTAACAATCCTCATTCTTGGCTATTATGATTAAAATGGAGACCTTTAGAACAAAGCAAGAGATAAATAATACTGTATATGAAACAGCTTTAACACAGTGAATCCTAAGGGCAGTTAAATCTAGGCCAATACTTTCTTTTGATATAATAATAATAATAATAATAATAATAATAATAATAATAATAATAATAATAATAATAATAATAATAATAATAATAAACATGACTAAGAATAAGTCAGTGCTTATTCTATAGGTTTGTGTGTGAGACACTATAGAGTCAAATATAAGCAACTGCTTTATTATTAGCTTGCTCAATAGGCCTACCAAGGTTTTGGACAGAACTCTTTCCTGACTAATCCTTGGTGATGTCAGGAACTGAATTGGGATAATTTGTTTTTTTCAACCAAAAGATGTCTCTGCGGAAAGGTACACCCTGTTTGCTTTGGAGAGTTCATAGTGAATCAGATGCAACCAAGGGACTATTAGATATACTTCCAATGGGATCTAGATTGAACTTCTGTGTCAGAAGCAAAGAACCAGGAACATTCACTGAGTTCAAAGCACTGAAGACTTTATTAATGCTACCTATACACAACAAGGGACACGGTGGCTCAGTGGCTAAGATGCTGAGCTTGTCGATCGAAAGGTTGGCAGTTCAGCGGTTCGAATCTCTAGTGCCGCGTAATGGGATGAGCTCCCGTTACTTGTCCCAACCTAGCAGTTCGAACCTAGCACATAAAAAATGCAAGTAGAAAAATAGGGACTACCTTTGGTGGAAAGGTAACAGCATTTTGTGTGCCTTTGGCGTTGAGTCATGCCGGCCATATGACCACGGAGACATCTTCGGACAGCGCTGGCTCTTTGGCTTTGAAATGGAGATGAGCACCGCCCCCTAGAGTCGGGAACAACTAGCACATATATGCGAGGGGAACTTTTACCTTTACCTTATATACAACAAATTGGTCAACTAATGGTCAAAGCTCAATTGGCACTAGATAAGGTCAACAGCATTCATGGAGAGCTGGACTTGCGTCTTTTATATGAGCCCAAAGATTCCAAACTGATTACATGTTTAACTCCACCTTCCAGCTCAGGCTGCTCATCTCCTACATTTACCAAATTTTGAATTGGTACGGCAAGAAGGAAATTGCAATGGAGCCAATGTAGACATCACGGCATTGTACTTTGAGAAGATTGAGCATCTGTCAGCTTATTCTTCAAGTGTTTGAAGATAGTGGGTTTCTAACCAGCTTAACTTGAGAAAGCACCCACTGAGGAATGTCACTGGAGGTCAGCAAAGAGCAATTCTGTCTTCTTAAAATAATGAGACTTTATCTTTTCAAGTGTTCAGCTTTTTCTGGGTCTCATCTGTTGCCTATGAAAAACAAATACAAAGACTCTGATCTTCTACAAGCTGGTCTTTCAGAATCTCTGGGTTTACTTGACTTGAGTTCACTGAAGTATGCTAGATAGCCTCTGACATGTTCTTTTATTTTCTTGACCTGAATTCTTCCATTCTCTTGGCTTATGTTTATTTTCTTCCAGTTCATTCATCCACACACTGATTGATTGTGGAAATGAAAAAAAAAGGAAACTTTCGGTGAGCCAATTCTGTCTTATTTTCTGTTTTAACAGTTTGTGGTACCCACAAATGGTGCAGCTACAAGTGTTTGGATATGCATATTTAATGAAGAATAAGCTTTTTATTGAACAGCTCTGCGAGTGGCTTGAATCAGAGCGGTGCTTTTATCTTTCAAGCTAAATCTTGCGATATTAATCCAGGCAGGTAAGAGTTATGCAGAAGAAACCAAGGACCACTTTTTGACATGTGACACAATGCAGACCTCCAAGTTGGGAAGTCTCCAAGAAAGAAAGTGACCTATAAAACCAGATCTTATAATCGATGTAAAGAAAAGCTAACTTTTCATTAGTGTTAAGTCTGAGTCTTCTTTTGGAATCAACATGATACTGACTTCCTCCCATGATGGTGGTATCTTCGCTTCAGTTAGGACTGCATTATCAGAGGTGGGTTTCAGCAGGTTCTGACCAGTTTTGGAGAACTGATAGTGGAAATTTTGAGGAGTTCAGAGAACCGGTAAATACAACCTCTGACTAGTCCTGCCCCCATCTATTCTCTGCCTCCCGAGTCCCATCTGATCAGGAGAAAATGGGGATTCTGCAATAACGTTCCCCTGGAGTGGGGATGGAATCAGTGGTGAAATCTAAAATTTGTTACTACCGGTTTTGTGGGCATGGCTTGGTGGGGGGGGGGTAATTTGACTGGGTGGGCGTAGCCAATTTTTTTTTTTTTTACTTTTAAAACCATTTTTTCTACAACCTCTTCACTGAAGAGGTTGTAAAAGAATGCTTTCAAAAGGCTCTGACGATCCCAGCTGAGTTGCCTGATCGGCAGAGGCTTTTTTCTGCCGATCAGGCAACTCAGCTGGGATTGTCAGAGGCATTTAGCCTTTGACAATCCCAGCTGAGCCGTGCGACCATCAGAGGCTTTTTTTTTTTTACTTTTAAAAGCATTTTTTGGCTGAAGAGGTTGTAGAAAACATGTTTTTAAAAGTAAAATAAAAAGCCTCTGATGATTGTGTGGCTCAGCTGGGCATGTGGGGGGGGCAGGGATTTTTGCTACCGGTTCTCTGAACCACCCGCCTCCATTGCTACCGGATCGGGCGATCTGGTCCGAACCAGGAGCATTTCAGTCCTGGATGGAATGGAGATTTTACAGTATCCTTCCCCTGGAGTGTTGAGGGAATGGAGATTTTACAGTATCCTTCCCCTGCCACGCCCACCAAGCCACGCCCACCAAGCCATGCCACGCCCACCAAGCCATGCCCACAGAACCGGTAGTAAAAAATTTTTGAATCCTAACACTGTGCATTATATACCTCTAATAATAAAGAAAAACTAACAATAAAAAAATTAGACAAACGTGGATTTTTTTACATCTCAAAACCCTGACAATTTAACAGGGGTGTGTAGACTTTGTATATCCACTGTACTTCAGGGGTGGGTTCTACTTACCTTTACTACCAGTTCGCAACAGGATCGCACGCACGCGCTCACTTTGCTCACACGCGCGCCTTGCTTCTGCACATATCACTTCTGATGATGTCGGGGTCAGTGGGCGGAGCTTCCCGTCGGTTTTACTACCGGTTCTATAGAACTGGTCCGAACCTGGGGCAATCCACCACTGCTATACTTCCCTGTGTAAAAAAAAGAAAAAAAATTCTCTCCTGGGATTTTCCTTTATGACTTATGAAGTGTGGGCAGCCAGTAAGGCTGCAGAATTGAGTCTGCAGTGAAAGAATGAACATTTATATGCACATAACTCTTGTCTCTTTGTACGTAACTGCCCCTATGGAAAAATGATGCTTTCTAGCCATGAGAAAATAATAAAATAATCTTCTCCTCTAAAAAATAAATTCAGTAACAAATTTTTCCATCATCCTGAATTATGAGGAGAAAATAGTGCGAGATAATATTTTGCCAGACCCTAAAAGCAAACTCTTTATACTATTATAGTTTCAATTTTTTTCCTTGATCTTTTATCTTCTTTCCCCGATGCATGTGCCCTTTTTTTCATTCCCTTTTTATTAAAAGAGCTTTTGCACAGTCACAGTGACCTCTCATGATTTCTTGAACTGTCTTTATAGATTAGTACATAACAATTCTTTCATAAGGACTTTTTAGATCCTTTCTCTTAACTATTTCTGTTCCTGCAACCTGAGTGATTGAGGTTGCGCTCCAAGGTCTTTGACATGCATAAGGAATTGATTTTGTCTATGAGTTTCAAATTTGGCCATTGCTTTTGCTCAAGGCAAGAATTTTATTTTATATTTGCAATCAATTATTTCTTAACAGCCATCCATCCCTGCCCGAAGTGAAGCAACCATCTCAGGCAATAGATTTATTATTTTTATTATATAGTGTTATGAAATGGTCACAATTTATTAGATATTTGATATTATTTGAGATAATTTCCAAGAATGGGAAGAGATGCTTGAGGGATTTTGAGCCTTAGGCATCAAAACAGTATGACATCTATTCACCAGTCTATCCAAAAAGCAGCATTTAAACTTTGCCTTGATCAACATGAAGTCTTGAGTGTCTATGATGATTCTCAGGCATCCAGCTCATGGTTGCCCCAAATTGTTGAGGAAACTAGGTATGTCTAGCTTATCAAAGAGAAGGTTTAGGGATGCCATACTGTCTTACAGTAGTTGAGCTCTCAGATAGAAAAGGGGATCAACTTGTTCTCCAAAGCACCTGAGGGCAGGAGAAGAAGTAATGGGTGGGAGATTTTATTTATTTGTTTGTTTGTTTGTTTGTTTGCCAAGTGTGTATAAGATAACAGATATAAGTATAAACATGCTTATGAATACAGGAAATGGATACAAATAAAATGGGGACATTAGGACAGGGACGCGCTTATGCACGCCCCTTACAGATGTCTTAGGAATGGGGTGAGTTCAACAGTAGCACGTCTAAGGTTAAAATTTTGGGGGTTTGGGGAAGAAACCACAGAGCCAGGTAGGGCATTCCAGGCATTGACCACTCTGTTGCTGAAGTTGTATTTTCTGCAATCGAGTTTGGAGCGGTTTACCTTAAGTTTGTATCTATTGTGTGCTCGTGTATTATTGCGGTTGAAGCTGAAGTAGTCATTGACAGGTAGGATGTTATAAGAGATAATTTTGTGTACTACACTTAGGTCAGACCGTAGGTGGCGTAGTTCTAAGTTGTCTATGTCGAAGCGTAAATCAGCTTTGATACTCCTCTGGGGTAATTGCACTTAATTAGAGACGGATGGATCTTGTTTTCTATGCTGTATACTTTAAAGAAAGAAAACCCAAAATATATTATAAGAAACATTTTATTATAAAGAAATAAAACAAACTTACTAACTACATCGTTATCGGCGGTTTTATCACACAGGCGGACAAAAGAAAAAGATCAGGAAGTTTCTTCCTTAAAATTGGACATGTGCAGTAGCTCAGAAATCACAAGACAGTCTTATCTCTGTTGCTACAGAGACGTGATAAAGTTCTCGGCCAGGCTACCGTAAGTCTTAGGATGGAAGCTCGGCTGACAAATACATAACGCAGTGACAGTCTAAGCCCAAAATTTCAAGCCTGGTGGCATAAGGTATTCTGTTGCGAGCAGAGGAGTGGAGGACTCTTCTCGTGAAATATCTCTGGACTCGCTCAATTGTATTAATGTCCGATATGCAGTGTGGGTTCCAGACAAGAGAGATCCAACCCAGAACTAAGGAGAAATTTCCTGACAGTGAGAACAATCAATGGAATAGCTTGCCTACCAGTGTTATGACTGGCCCATTACTGGAGATTTTCAAGAATAGATTGGACAACCATTTGACTGGGATGATCTAAGGCTCCTGCCCAGGGATGGGCTGCTGGGGGTTCGCAGGGGTTCAGGAGAACTTCTAGCTAAGATTCTGTGTAGTTCAGAGAACCTCCAAATCCAACTCCTGGCTGACCCTGTGCACACCTTGCCCCTCCCCTCCCAGGAGTCCTCATGCGGCCCGTTTTGGATGCAGGTAAGTGCAGGGCGCACTCAGAGGCTCGGGGAGGGCAAAAAATGGGTTTACCAGATATTCAGGAAGGCCAGAAATGGGCCCGTTTCTGGCCTCCAGAGGGCCTCTGGAGCCTGGGGAGGCCATTTTCACCATCCCGGAGGCTCAAGAAAAGCCTCCGGAGCCCGGGGAGGGCAAAAATGCCCCCCCATAGTGCAGAAGGCTGACTAGACCACACCCACCATGATCACACCCAACCAGCAACCAGGCAGAGAACCCCTTGCTAAAATTTTTGAAGCCCACCCCTGCTCCTGCCTTAAACAGGGGTTGGACTAGAAGACTCCAAGGCTCCTGCTAGCCCTGTGATTCTATGTTCTAAATTTTAGGGGGAGTGTTTTTGTGTGGCTGGATGTCCCCCCCCCCTTCTTTTTAACGTTAGTTCTTCTAAAAGTGCCACTGTGTTAATCTGTCTCAGGAGAAACAAGGGACTTGTTGCACATTAAAGACTCCTGTTGGGAGTTTGTGCTGCAATAAATATTTTAGCCTGTGAAATGCCATATTGTAAGATTAGCTGGTAACCCTTATGAGCTAAACTGATTTTCTTCTTTTCCTTTGCCTTGAGTAACAGTTTCTCAACTCATTTCCACAACTGCTGTGGCCCTTCACAGTTTGGGGAGAAAAGAAAGTTAACTCTTGTGGATTTTAAACTTTGACCATTTAACTGAGGCAAGATGAGGGAATATAATTGCGGAGTCTGACTTCATCTTGAGTCTGTTTGTTTGTCAGCTTGTCTGTGAAAAATTAAAGCCAAAATTTAGATGAATGAGAATTTAATTCACTTTATCTTCCGAAGAGATGTTACCACAATCTGTGTGTTTCTCTCTGCAGACCTGCCAGATTGTTAAGTGGGCAGACTAATGGATCGTATAATACTAATTTCGGAAGTACAGAGTTGAAATGGCTGTGAGTTCGTTACTCAAATTTGTAGTGATGTCACTAGTGTATAAAATATTCGATTTCCATCCATTATTTTAAGAGAGCCTTCCTGATGATCATCAAACCTACTAAGATCAGTTGGGGAGATCTTCCTCAGATTCAGCTTCTGGATTTGACATTGAGCTGTGGACTTCTCTCTCAGGGTTAGTGTGGTAGTATATTAGTATGATCCTCATGCTGTCCTGTTAGATGACAAAATGATAAAGCATTTTTTTAAAAATGGGACTATTAAGATTAATTTTTTTTTTTGATCCATAGGGGAATTGAACCTCATCAAAATCTGTGTATATTCCTTCCTTCCTTCCTTCCTTCCTTCCTTCCTTCCTTCCTTCCTTCCTTCCTTCCTTCCTTCCTTCCTTCCTTCCTTCCTTCCTCAATGATGGAAGAAAATCTTTCCAGAAATAAACTCAATATCTTCCATTCCAAGCTGAAACTGAACATATAGCTCTATCCCATCAGCAGTAAAGCTATAGATGAAAATGAGTCATTGATAAGTATGCTAAGATAATTCCTCCTCGCCGATTATGCTGAAGTAAAATCACAAGTTGCAGTCATGTGATGATAAGTCTTGCTTAAACACCAAATGGAAAGGGAGGTCATAAACCTGTTGCAGTTGTGTGATTTTCTGCAAGGGAAAATTGTGGTCGCTATGAGAGGATCACCTGGGCTCACTTTAACCATCTGCAAACTAGAATGAAAACTCTTGCTTGTTCTCTCAGTTTCAGGAGATGAAAATGAGGAAGTCATTTTCATCTCCGAAGTCATAGAGTTCCGTCTTCTGGCAGATTGGACATGAATATGAAAAATGTGGCCTACAATATTATATGTGGCCTTTAGGATCCTTTCCTTGCAAACAACAACAACATTTTGGTTTTTGCAAGTGGAAGGGATTTTAAGACAGAAAACTGGTGACAAAGCAAAGCTTTAACCCAGTAAAGGGTCTCCTATTTTTGGATGTCCCCTTCATAAACTGGTGCAGCATTACACTTGTGAATTAGTGGATAAGTAGGAAATCTTTTGGGTGTGTCGTGGATGCATTCCCACTGATAGGAAGTCACTTTTATAATTTCTAGTCACATAAGAATCTCATCCCTTGGTTGGACAATGTGTAAATAACATTTGTGGGTTCATTTTTCTTTCTTACTGTCAACCATTCATCTCCCCTACACCTCCCCTCCCCACACACATTCCAACATTTTCTTTTCTTGTTGCTTCCTTCCTCTGATGCTTATCAGGTGACTTTGACACAGCTTATCCATTTGTTCAACAAGAAAATCCTTGGCAGTCATCAAGCTCACACTCCCTGCAGGACTCAACCTAGGAAAACTGAATTCCTCTTTCATTCTTATCACATGTTTCCTGGAAGATTTCGTGTAAACAAATCTAATGGTCATTTTCTCATAGCTATCTATTTTGCAAGTGTGTCATTTTTATGACCTCGACTTTGATCACCCGAGGCTGATATTTGGATTTTGTTTTTGTTTTTCTTTAACTTCAGGGGAGGATGCAGTTTTATGATTTTCATTGTTTCTGGATGTGCTATACATAACCATATTGGTCAACTAGACAGATTCAAACAGGATTGAGAAAAGCTGTTATAGCAGTTGGAAAGGCATTTCTTCTCTCTCTTTTTCTGTGTGTTTGTGTGTGTGTGTGAGAGAGAAAGAGATTGCTTTCTTCCTAGGGCTGAGAGCAGGGGTGGGCTTCAAAAATTTTAGCAAGGGGTCCTCGGCCCAGTTGCTGGGTGGGTGTGGTCATGATGGGCGTGGCCTAGTTGGCTTCCTGCACCATGGTGGGGGAGGAGCATTTTTGCCCTCCCCAGGCTCCAGAGGCTTTCCTCGAGCCTCAGGGAGGGCGAAAATAGCCTCCCCGGGCTCTGGAGGCCCTTCCCGAGCTTCTGGTAGACCCATTTTTCACCCTCCCCGTGCCTCCGTGTGTGCCCCGCACTTACCTGCATCCAAAACAGGCTTTGCGGGGACTCCTGGGAGGGATGGGGTGGGCGGGGCCAGCCAGGAGTAGGATTTGGTTCTCCAAACTGCACACAATCTTAGCTAGAGATTGTCCCAAACCCCTGCAAACCCCCAGCGTTCCACCCCTGGCTGAGAGAGTGTGTCTGGATCAAGGTCACTCTGCTGGCTTTGTGCTTAAGACAGGAATAGAACTCATGGTCTCCTAGTTTCTAGCCTGATGTCTTAAGCACTCCACCAAACTGGTTCTTGTACCTTAGTCTAGCCAGCTGAAATTTTCCAGAGTTTCAAGCAGAGAGACTAGCTAGGATAGTTAACTGGAGATTCCTGTGAATTAACTTGGAATGCTAATGTAGGTAGTAGTATAGTACAATTGACCCTGGCCACTTGGTCAGTAACTGAAACATCACAGTTTTACCATCTTAGTTCATCTTTTGCTTGATTGGTTGCAAAACTTCATTTTCATCACTGTTGTATCTCCAAGTGGTCACTAAATGCAGCTTTTGCTTAATGTGGACTGTGTTGAAAGTCGCAGATTCTCAAACTTCTAAATCATACAGAGAAGAGCAACGAAGATGATTATGGGACTGGAGGCTAAAACATATAAAGAATTGTTGCTGGAATTGGGTATGTCTAGTTTGATGAAAAGAAGGACATGAGACATGATAGCAGTGTTCCAATATCTCAGGGGCTGCCATAAAGAAGAAGGGTTCAACCTGTTCTTCAAAGCACCTGAAGGCAGGACAAGAAGCAATGGGTGGAAACTAATCAAGGAGAGAAGCAACTAAGAACTAAGGAGAAATTTCCTGACAGTTAGAACAATTCATCAGTGGAACAACTTGCCTCCAGAAGTTGTGGATGCTTTTAAAAAGGGGAAGTTTTTAATAAGAGATTGGATAACCATTTGTCTGAAATGGTATAGATTTCCTGCTTAAGCAGGGGGTTGGATTATAAGGCCTCCAAGGTCCCTTCCAACTCTGATGTTCTGTTCTGTTCTGTTCCGTTCTGTTCCGTTCCGTTCTGTTCCATATGCAATGCATGAGAGTAGCATTCTATGGCTTATTGTCTCCATCAATTCCACTTCATATTTTTCAAGATCTGGAGGCCATATGATTTGAAACAGAGGTATATATTTTGAAGCCTCAGTCATAGGTGGTCCCAGAAAGTTTTGGATGTAGTTCCTAATGCTCTCCTCTTTCAGACCTTCTGGGAAGATCTGGTCAGGAAACAGGCTCCACAAGGATGACTGAAAATCTATTCTTGCAGGTACAATAATAGAATTGAAAGACTTTCTCCTCACTATTCTATCAAAGAGAGTCAAAGCAGGGCAATTTTTGAACATCCTTCTCACCCACTCCTCTTTTTCAGGGCTAAGATGTTGTCCTTATAACCTGCCTTTCATTCTTTCTTCAAGGTTATCTTGCTATTTCTCTATTAGATCTCACAGACATCCTTGCCTATAGATAAAATATCAACTTTAGATAATGTTCTCTGTTCTCCCCCATTTTTATCACTGTGATGAATTTTTCCCACATTTCAGTGGCATTGAGAACTGTTGACAAAAGTTATTGCCACTAAGAAAAGTAGAACATGCCATAAAGCCAATGCTAATGTGTTTCATCCTCAAGAATTTCTTATCTCCCCTCACATTCTTTTCATTTGTTTCTTCCAATGTAGAATAGAAAATATTAACAGATGGTTTGTGCCCAGCTTAAAATCTCCTTAGATTAGATCTGGAGAAGCAGTGGACTACCCGAGTTTTTGTTGTGCAAGAAAATCCAGCAGTTCCATCCAAAAAGGCCTCCGGTGAGGAATATTGGGAGTATATCCAGTGCTACAACTCTGAACAAATTCTCTGGTATAAATACATCATCTCTTCAATTCCAGGTGTTTTTTTGTATGTGTGTGTATAGGGAATATAGATATAATATAGTAGAAATAGAAATGGATATAGATAGATAGATAGATAGATAGATAGATAGATAGATAGATAGATAGATAGATATATGTAGATTGATTGATCGATCAATAGATATGTGTGTATACATGCATACATACATATATTCACTTTTTACAACCCTGTAATCCCTTAATTTGGGGTAGAGACAAGGTGACTAGATGGAGCTGAGAGATGCGCTCTTCCTCACATCATGCAGAGTTCAAGCAGATATTTTTGTTTGTGGCCTAGGAGATAAATATCTGTTGCTATACACATGCAGGCGCATACACACACATCAGAGATAGATAGATGATGGATAGATAGATGATAGATAGATAGATGATAGATAGATGATAGATAGAAAGATAGATAGATAGATGATAGATAGATGATAGATGATAGATAAATGATAAATAGATGATAGATGATAGATAGATGATAGATGATAGATAGATATAGATAGATAGATGATAAATAGATGATAGATAGATAGATGATAGATGATAGATAGCTAGATAGATATAGCTAGATGATAGCTAGATGATAGCTAGATAGATAGATATAGATAGATGATAGCTAGATGATAGCTAGCTAGCTAGATGATAGCTAGCTAGCTAGATGATAGCTAGCTAGCTAGATGATAGATAGATGATAAATAGATAGATGATAGATGGATGGATGGATGGATGGATGGATGGATGGATGGATGGATGGATGGATGGAGTGTATAGATGTTCTACCTCATTAATCAAGCATTAATGAGAAGGCTTGCAATCAGAAATTCAAGGACAAACTTCGATAAAATAATTTTATTGCAGATTCTAGAAAACCCTTCAACAACAATAAAAACATAACAGCTGCTGCAGACTCCAGGATTCAACCCCTTTTTATAGCTGTCCCCGGGTTAAAACCCTAAACGGTTTACTGTTGCTGTTATATTATAATGAACTAGGAACTCCTTTTTTTCCCAGCAGAAATAGATAGAACCACTCTGGTTTTATATTCTTTTCCTTCTGAACTTGCTACCTTTAGACCTTATTCTGATGCCCCAGATCATGTTAGGTGGCATCAAGAGGAGATACAGATCACTTTTGAATTGAGGACCACTTAGTTCAATATCGATTTTTCAAATTTCAGTTGAATTGAATTGTCCTCTCATTAGTTTCAAGCAGCAAAGCTGGTTGAGTAGCCATTTTATAATCTGTTTTGGATTCATTTCTGTACATCATTTGGCATGACTCAACTCATTCGTTCAAAAAAAAAAAGTATCTGGTGGAGCTACTGTATCTCCAAATAGTCTAATCCACAGATAAAAGATTCTTTATATGGTTTCCATTGTTTCTCTACTCAATCCCTAGATTTTTTTTTAAAAGAAAAAAAATATACCTGAAATAAATCATTCTTCCTTGATAATTGCAT
Organism: Pantherophis guttatus; assembly: GCF_059756535.1. Classification (NCBI taxonomy): domain Eukaryota; kingdom Metazoa; phylum Chordata; class Lepidosauria; order Squamata; family Colubridae; genus Pantherophis; species Pantherophis guttatus. Next base: position 13,329,829 of record NC_142073.1, read on the forward strand.
TAGGGAATTCCAATATGTTTCTTATTTTTTAATCAAGTTTTTTGCTCTTGCTGTTAATGGGAAAAAATGAAGCCAGCTGCTTAACAACACCCCCTACGTTTGATCACATCAAAGATGCTGGGGAGATGGTTTGTAAAAACATTTGCCAATGCACATTAAAAGGAGAGAGAGGGAAGAGAAGAGAAGCATGCTGTCTTTTATTTTTATTCATTTTGCTAATGAATTACAGGGAGCTGAGAAAAAGCATATCTCCTTCTAAGTCGACTGAGCTTTATTTCTTGCTACCTGCTTCTCTCTTGGTCTATCATCCAATTACTTCGTTGCCGTACATAGCCCAATGTTCTTTTAAAGGGACTATAAAGGATTGGCTTCATTGACAGAATCTTCCACTAATAGTTGAACACAGCTAGTTTCCCCTGATGGCTATTTGGGCTGTTAAGGGACCAAGAATCCAACATCCTGCAATTATATCAGCATAAGGTAGGTGAAATGAGGACCCAGTTTGTGGGGGCAATAGGCTGACTTTGTATAAAATATACAAAAGGATGAAGGCTATTGCTTAACGCATTGTAAGCCGCCCTGAGTCTCCGGAGAAGGGCGGCATATAAATCAAATAAAAAAATAATAATAACAGAATAACAGAGCTGAAAGGACCTTGGAGGTCTTCTAGTCCAGCCCCCTGCTCAAGCAGGAAACCCTATACCATTTCAGACAAATTGTCCAGTCCCTTCTTAAAAGCCTCCAGTGTTGGAGCACTCACAACTTCTGGAATAGAATAGAATAGAATAGAATAGAATAGAATAGAATAGAATAGAATAGAATAGAATAGAATAGAATAGAATAGAATAGAATAGAATAGAATAGAATTCTTTATTGGCCAAGTGTGATTGGACACACAAGGAATTTGTCTTTGGTGTATATGCTCTCAGTGTACATAAGGAGAATAAAATACATTCTTCAAGAATAAAAAGATACAACTCTTAGTGATAGTCAAGGTTACTAATAAGCTATCAAATCATACTAGGAAACAAATAAAACAATATAAATCATAGAGATACAAGCAACATGGTTATAGTCATAAGTGGGAAGAGAGACACTAGTAAGGAAGAGAAGAATAATAGTAATACAGTCTTAGTAAATTATTTGACAGTGTTGTGGGAATTAGTTGTTTAGCAGAGTGATGGCATTCGGGAAAAAACTATCCTTGTGTCTAGTTGTTTTGGTGTGCAGTGCCCTATAGTGTCGTTTTGAGGGTAGGAGTTGAAACAATTTATATCCAGGATGTGAGGGGTCTGTAGATATTTTCACAGCCCTCTTTTTGACTCGTGCAGTATATAGGTCCTCAATGGAAGGCAGGTTGGTAGCAATTGTTTTTTCTGCAGTTCTAATTATCCTCTGAAGTCTGTCTGTCTTGTTGGGTTGCAGAGCCAAACCAGACAGTTATAGAGGTGCAGATGACAGACTCAATCATTCCTCTGTAGAACTGAATCAGCAGCTCTTTGGGCAGTTTGAGCTTTCTGAGTTTGTGCAGAAAGAACATTCTTTGTTGAGCTTTTTTGATGACGTTTTTGATGTTAGGTGTCCATTTTAAGTCTTGAGATATGATAGAACCTAGAAACTTGAAGGCAAGTCGATCCACTGATTAATTGTTCTAACTGTCAGGAAATTTCTCCTTAGTTCTAGATGGGTTCTCTGCTTGATTAGTTTCCATCCATTGCTTCTTTTCCTGCCTTCAGGTACTTTGGAGAATAGCTTGACTCCCTCTTCTTTGTGGCAGCCCCTGAGATATCGGAACACTGCTATCGTGTCTCCCCTAGTCCTTCTTTTCATTAAACTAGACATATCCAGTTCCTGCAACTGTTCTTCATATGTTTTAGCCTCTAGCTCACTAATCATTTTTGTTGCTCTTCTCTGCACTCTTTTGAGAGTCTCAACATCTTTTTATAGTGTGGTGACCAAAACTAGGATGCAATATCCCAAGAGAGGTCTTAGGAAGGCATTAGAAAGTGGTACTAGGAATAGTTCTGTAGAATGTGGGTTGTATCATGAATAAGCACAAAGCACTTATAGCTCTTGGCAACAATATCCCTTCATACTCATACTTTTCAATTTCTGGGCGAAATTGTACTAGGAAAATAATGTGATTTCTGCCCCCTTCTTCCCGCCCCCCCATCTCTGATAAAAACCAAGCTGCTCTTATGAAGTTGTAGATTCTTCTTTTTCCCCATCACCTTATGCATTATGCATCAAGCTATTCGGAGGCAGAAGGGAATTCCTGTCCTTACTAAAGGGCCTTTGAAAATAGCTGTTTGGTAAACATACCAAGCCTCAATCTGTCATTCTCTTCTTTCCATATGGACTAACAAATGCATCTGTGGTGGGACATGGCATTCTTTGACTGCAATTTGTCTTCTAAATCTGCACCACAGGCCCAGCTCCTTCCTCATCTTCACATTCCTCCCCTTTTAATTTTATGCTATCCGAGGGTCTTACGAAAGAGAATAAAGACAACAACAGAAAAAGAAACGGGGAGGGAGACAGACCCCCCCCTCGCATTGCTCACAAGCAATTGGAAACAATATTAAGGGGTAGTGTTTATGACGGGTTGTTTGGCAAACTGCCAGATCCGTTTAGAAACAGCAAGCATCTGAACCTCGCTTTGCTGCTTTAATCTGGTTATAATCAGACAGGGAGGGTTGTTTTTACAGTCTCCGTTGAAAAGCTTTTCAGGCCTTTTACCGATGGCACTGCATGAGTGTAGAAGAGGTATTGTGAAAAATAAATCACCCTTGTTCTTCGGTGAATAGATTGTACTTTCACACTGTTCATAAACTGGAGAAGAAAATGCTAGCTAGGAAGTGACCAATGGATGAAATCCCTCTGAGGAGTAACGTTTAATGTCATAACGGCCTTTCAGAAGATGCTAAACAGCTGTTCTCAGTATTTATGGCAGGCCATGTTGGCTTAAGCTGGTGAGAGTCAATGTGAACATGACATGTTGTTGGGTTGAAGGATTGAAAAGTACCCCAAATTACAATACTTCCCAGGGACTAATACAGTCTTCTTGCTTTCTCTAACCACTGACAGTTGCTGGACTGTCTTTCCAGAATGACTTGAGGCGACCAGTTGTCCCTGGCCTTATTCAAAATGGCTTCTGCAAAAGTTCAAGTTTATGCTAAGAACCTTTTTCTCCCTTTTTCGTGGACCACCGCATGGAGAGAGAGAGAAAAAAGTGTCACAGTTCATATCACACAAACATGAATGCACAGCCTACATTGGCTTGAGGGCAAGTTGTGGATTATAATGATATAACAAGGGAATAGTTTACATTTTGGGAGGGTTGGGGAGACGGAGAAAAAAATTTCAAACAGTACCTTAAGAATCAGGAAATTTGAAAAAGTTGAAGAGTGTATGGTAAAACAGATTAAGGATTTTGGTTATAATATACAGATGGATCGATGGGGAAATATGTGACTGAAGTTCTCATTATGATATAATTTAAAAGTATGTGTGTGTGTATGTGTGTGTGTATGTATGTATGTATTATAGGAGATGAGCCTGAAGGAGGGGTCAAATGTGTTATCAGTCATGAGTCTCTGCATGTCCAAAAGAGATCTAAGTCAAGCCCACCTTGAATTTCCTTTGATGGTTAGTAGTTCAGATTCTTGCAGAGCAGGGGTCCTCAATCCCTAGTCCATGGACCAGCACAATCCATGGCCTGCCAGGAACCAGGCTGTGCAAGCAAGTGAAGCCCCATCCGTGCATGTGCAGGATGTAGGCAGTGCATGAAACCCACCCATCCTCATCCATGGAAAAAATGCTCTCCGTGGAACTGGTCCGCAGCATCCAAAAGGCTGAGGGCCACTGTTGTAGACAGCTTAAATATTGCAATAAATATTTATACTCATTTGAACTGCCTAAATCTCCTGATTTCCCTGGTGCTTAATATGTATATATGTATGCATGTATGTATGTATGTATGTACTGTATTGTTGATAGATAACACCCGAAAAACTTTCTGGAATGTGTAAAGGAGCTTCCAAATTACATTGGAAAAGTAGAAGATATGACGGGTATTTTTGTCATGCCTGATAAAGATGTAGAAAAGCTAGGAAATGTTGTGTTCAAATATAGAATAGAATAGAATAGAATAGAATAGAATAGAATAGAATAGAATAGAATAGAATAGAATAGAATAGAATAGAATAGAATAGAATAGAATAGGAATTCTTTATTGTGATTGGACACACAAGGAATTTGCCTTCGTGTATACGCTCTCAGTGTACATAAAAGAAAAGATACATTCGTCAAGAATCATAAGGTACAACAGTTAGTGATAGTCATAGGGAAACAGTCAATATAAATCTTAAAGATACCAGCAACAAGGTTACAGTCATACAGTCAGTCATAAGTGGGAGGAGATGGTTGATAGGAACGATGAGAAGATTAATAGTAATGCAGACTTAGTAAATAGCTTGACAATGTTGAGGGAATTATTTGTTTAGCAGAGTGATGGCGTTCGGGAAAAAACTGTTCTTGTGTCTAGTTGTTCTGGTGTGCAGTGCTCTATATGCACAATGATACTTTCTTAAAAAAATTAATATTCAACTGAAAGAACTTTTTTGTTGAGACTGATGGATAGACAATTAGAAAAGAGCTGTGGAAGATTGTTTTTGTACATGGTAATTGCAGCAAGATAATTATATGCACAAAAATGGAAAGACTCTCAAATACCCACAATGAAGGGTGAGATGACAAAATTTGCAGAGATGGCAAAAATGACTTGCTTGATTAGGGAAAAAGACAATAACTACATTTGTCAGTGACTGGAAACACTTATGGACTTTTTGCTGAAAACTGAAAAAAGTGAACTTGTGATTTATGAGTTTGACAATTAGAAAGAATAGAATATGGAAAAATGGAGTTATGATGTAATCTTAGAGAGAGGATAAAATTTAAATGCATTTATAACTGCAGTAAAGAAGATTTTCTTTTTTTTCTTAATTATGTTTATTTACTCTTTTTATTTTCTCTTTAAATTTGTATTGTTTTTACTTTGTTAAAAATCCCAATAAGAATTAATAATAATAAAAAAGAATCAGGAAATCCTAAAATACTTACTTGCCCATTCATCTCCCCAAAGTGAAGGAGAATATGAGCCACTGGCTTGCTTAAAATGATAATTACTATGGTGTTGACTTTTAATTGTGAGATGATGGTATCAGGTTCATTTCCCATCTCTCAGAGGTGGGTTTCAGCAGGTTCTGACCAGTTCTGGAGAACCGGTAGTGGAAATTTTGAGTAGTTCGGAGAACAGGTAGTAAAAATTCTGACTGGCCCCGCCCCCATCTATTCTCTGCCTCCCAAGTCCCAGCTGATCGGGAGGAAATGGGGATTTTGCAGTAACCTTCCCCTGGAGTGGGGTTGGAATGGAGATTTTACAGTATCCTTCCCCTGGAGTGGGGTGGGAATGGAGATTTTACAGTATCCTTCCCCTGGAGTGGGTTGGGAATGGAGATTTTACAGTATCCTTCCCCTGGAGTAGGGTGGAAAAGGAGATTTTACAGTATCCTTCCCCTGGAGTGGGGTGGGAATGGAGATTTTACAGGATCCTTCCCCTGGAGTGGGGTGGGAATGGGAGATTTTACAGTATCTTCCCCTGGAGTGGGGTGGGAATGGAGATTTTACAGTATCCTTCCCCTGCCATGCCCACCAAGCCGCACCCACCAAGCCATGCCACGCCCACAGAACCAGTAGTAAAAATATTTGAAACCCACCACTGCCACCTCTCCAATTGGAACTGCAGTCCCGAATCAAGTTCAGAAAGCAAAGAGTTAAGATCTGAACTTCTGAGAAGTCCTCAAAAAAAGTATTGATTTACAAAATGTGTCTGTTTTAATCACCGAAGGAGATGAATATTGATTCAAAATTTATTGGGGGGGGGTTGAAATGTTTAAAATCTGGAATACTGGCATCCCATAGGTCCTAACATCCTGCTAAATTATTTTGTTAGATTTCTTAAAAAACCTTCGCTTATTCTCAAAGAAGAGGGAGGCCAATTCAATAATGAGAAGAACAAAATGTGATATGCACATGTATACATATATAATATATTCAGTTAACTAACACACAATGTACAGGTTTATACATTATACGGATCCATAATGTAGCTTGTTTGTTAACTCAGAATCAAGTTGTTTTTAAGGCTGGAGATTCAGATTAAATGTTTTTATGATCAGGTTCTCTAATTTTTTTTCTAAATTTAATCTAAACATGAGCTCTGGTGGCTCAGCAGACTAATTAGCATCCACTTACATCTGCTGCCTGCAATTACTGCGAGTTTGAATCTCGCCAGGCTCAAGGTTGACTCAGCCTTCCATCCTTTCTAAGGTAGGTAAATTGAGGACCCAGTTTGTGGGGGCAATAAGCTGACTTTGTATAAGTATACAAAAGTATGAAGGCTATTGCTTAACGCACTGTAAACCGCCCTGAGTCTCCGGAGAAGGGCGGCATATAAATCAAATTTTTTAAAAAATTAGATCAATAAGTTAATTCTAACCTTTGCATTGAATGTCTCCAAAAAAACAGTGATGGATAATTCAGGAGGCCTCAGCACATTTCCCTTTGCAGATTCATTTCAAATGATAACAGCTTGATTCAGATACTAAAATCAGATTTTCTGAATTGCATGTGTGTGTATAATACACAAGTGTGTCTAATACACAAATTCAAATTGAAACAATATCATTTGGATTTTGCCAGCTAGATAAGCCAACTACCCATTATGGCTTAGCATGCTGTGTGAACTGAATTGCAAAGCTGTAGTTTATGTCTTAGCATGTGGGTACCAGACCACTATTGTGCAATTAAAGCAACCCATGGCAAGTAGAAGGAGTAAGTGAAGCAACCCAATTTCTAGTTCAAAAACGTTTATATGTCTTTAAGCTTTTTCATCAGATATTATACAAATCTTGTTATTGAAATGCATTTACAATGTGGTCCATGCAAATGATGCACTTTGCCATTGTTCTCTGGTTCTTTACTAGCAATGGCTATTTATTCAGGTTTGACTCCACTTATCTCCAGAAGGTAAAGGTTCCCCTCGCACATATGTGCTAGTCGTTCCCGACTCTAGGGGGCGATGCTCACCTCTGTTTCTAAGCTGAAGAGCCAGCACTGTCCGAAGATATCTCCATGGTCATGTGGCCGGCATGACTAAAGGCCAAAGGCACACAGAACACTGTTACCTTCCCACCAAAGGTGGTCTCTATTTTTCTACTTGCATTTTTTACCTGCTTTCGAATTGCTAGGTTGGCAGAAGCTGGGACAAGTAACGGGAGCTCACCCTGTTACGCGGCACTAGGGATTCTAACCGCTGAACTTCCAACCTTTCTCAGCGTTTTAGCCACTGAGCCAAATCATCCCCCTCCCTTTTTTTTTGTCTCCAGAAAGCAATATGTAAAACACATGTCAGTCTAGGCAAAATCATACCGGTAACATAAAATATATAAAAAATATTTGTTAAAAATTCTACAAACACTCTAACTCCAGATCCCAGATCCCAGGCTTTAAGAAGCTTCTGGAACACTTGGAAAGTGGGTACCATATGTGTCTGTAGCAATAGCAATAGCACTTAGATTTATGTACCACTTCATAGTGCTTTACAGCCCTCTCTAAGCAGTTTACAGAGTCAGCCTATTGCCCCCAACAATCTTGGTTCCTCATTTGACCCACCTCAGAAGGATGGAAGGCTGAATCAACCTTGAGCCTGGTGAGATTCGATCTGCCCAACTGCTGGCAGCCGGTAATCAGCAGAAGCAGCCTGCAGTACTGCATTCTAACCACTGCACCACCGAGGAATGTAGGAATGTAGTTCAAGAAGACACAGGTTGCTTCCTCAATCCCACAAGACAATCGCATATAAAGGAGATGATCTGGAGTTCACTGTGTTTATTTATTTATTTTTATTTTATTAGTCATATTTCTATGCCGCCCACTCTCCGAGGACTCTGGGCGGCTTACACCAAAGACAATATACTAAATAGCATATTGCCCCCAACAATCTGGGTCCTCATTTTACCCACCTTGTAAGGATGGAAGGCTGAGTCAACCTTGAGCCGGTGAGATTTGATCCGCTGATCTGCTGAACTATGTTAAACCATGTTTCTCTCTGAAAGAAACTTTCACCGGTTTATGGGGTATAGATCCATCAGAAATTGTTCAAGATCCTGAGTTCTGAGTCACATATTGCACCAAACCATGATGTGTGGCTGCTTTGACTTTGCCATCAGCATATTGTCTATATACATGGCTTCTACGGTTTATGAACCATGGGTTATGGTTTAGCATGCTTTGTGAACCCCAGTGTTTTTTTCATAAAGCCTACTTAAAACTCTACTTTGGCACAAAATATTAACAAGTCCTCGGCGTTCTATACATTTCAAGGACACTGGCGGAGCCTCAAGCCTTAGGAGCAAAACTCCATTTATAAACACTTGCATTCATGCCCTCTATAAGCAGAAATTCATAACAGCCTTTGGCCCTTTTCATTAAACACTCCTTGCAAAAACGATGCTTTCACACAGCAAACTGTCCACATAAAATATCATCTCGGCTGAAGAGTCAGCTTCTTTCCTGCTAGTCATACCGCTTTATGTCTCCACAATAGAAATGTCACCTGAGCGCCTGGGAAAAGATTAATAACTCTACCAATGATGTGCTCAGCCTTTCCTTGCAGGTTGCCAAGGGCTTGCACGCCCGGTGTGATGATGCCAACGCGGCCGAATCTATCAAAAAGATTCTTGGAGAGAACCTTTTAATTCCGTAGAGCGCAAAGGCGGTTTTTAAGGTGAAGGGGTGGCCATGGCAATAATAAGTTGCCAATAGGGATTTAACTAAAGGGTGCGTAGACACTGTGAGTGATGCACTTCTCGGAGCAACTCATAAAAGTGACAGACAAAGGCAGTACATGTATTTGTTTATTCCTCTGCCAGAGAACATCTGGTCTGCCATTGCAGATCTTTTGTTCTGGCAGACAATACATGTGTCGTGTGTGTGTGTGTGTGTGTGTGTGTGTGTGAGAGAGAGAGAGAGAGAGAGAGAGAGAGACATTCATTGTCCTTTTATTACCCAATAGAGTGGAGCAATGAAAAACACAGAGAGCTTGTGTTCCATGAGCAAACTGCAGCACAAACAATCATCAGGGCATCTGCGTGCCAATATCATCGCAAAGCAGCCAAAAGGTAGGAATTGTCGGTATATATATATATATATATGATTGCAGGAGGCGAGATTGCTTCTATCTCTCAAGCAAAGGCCTTGCTTGATTGATGTCAAATGAGTCCCAGCGACGTAACAGGGCATCATTTGGCACTAATGTAATGTCAAAATGGCACAGTATCCTGCAGACATTACATTCATTTTTGGAAAGGAAGATGGGCTCCTCTCAATCTTTGTCTGCCAGAGTTTTTGATGATTAGGAACAAGGTAAATGGTTGGGTTCTGTTTTAAGGGTGGAAGCAGATTGTGAGTTTGTTGCCACCGTGGTTTGCAACTGATGGATTTATTTTATTTTATTATTCATATTTCTGTGCCGCCCATTCTCCGAGGACTCTGGGCGGCTTACACCAAAGACAATATACTAAATAGCATATTGCCCCCAATAATCTGGGTCCTCATTTTACCCACCTCGGTAGGATGGAAGGCTGAGTCAACCTTGAGCCGGTGAGATTTGATCCGCTGATCTGATGAACTAGCAGTCAGCTGAAGTAGCTGCAGTACTGCACTCTAACCACTGTGCCACCTCGACTCATTTTTTCCACCTCAGATGGAAAGGGAGAAATGTTTACGGCATTTTTGAAAGGGCTTTGCTGACTATCAGTTATGTAGGATAGAGGAGAAGTTACTGTGTACATATGGACAACAAGTTAAGCCCATGAGTAAGATGCTTACTCATTGATAGCGAACCAGGCAACATAGCAAACCACTCCATCGAAACTTGAATTGCATCCAGCTAAATATTGGAAATGTCACCAGTTACCAGGTTCATTTTATCATATGTGGTGGACATGTTCAGAAGTTAAAAACTATTGGAATAAAATTAAGATATGGCTGGAAGAAATTATGAAAAAAAACGTATTGATTTAAAACCATAGCTGTTCCTATTGGGTATCCTCCCAGAGAAAATTAGTAAAGAAAATATCTATTTGATTATACATGTAATAACAGCTGCAAGGATTGTTTATGCACAAAATTGGAAAGCAGAGAAAATACCTTTGGAAGGAGAAGTAATTAAATTTTTTTTAGATTGTGCAGAAATGAATAGATTAACTTTGATGACTAAAGAAAGAGAGGATTCAGAATACTTTAAGATATGGAATCAATTTTACCAGTGGTTAGAAAAGAGATACAAATAAGTATAAAAATGCTACAATTAGAATATTGTGTTAGCGAAGAATTGTTGCAATGGACTTGGCGAGAATGAAGATAGAAGAAACAACAAAAAGAAGAACTTTTGGAGGCAACAACGAGATGTCACATGAAAGGAATGGCTGATCTATTAAATGTTTGATATATATCAAATGTTTGATTGTCTAAAAAATAAAAAAAAACTTTAAAAAGAAAAATAGAAACTTGCATTGCATCTTAGACATTTACAAACTCTGGGTGACTCAGATTGCATGGATACCCTAATGGACACATTTTCTGTCATTGCAGTATCCACTGAACATTTAACGCAATCGAGGAACAAGTATATATGACATACCATATAACAACCTGTGCAAAAACAATTGCAAGGTTTCCCCTGGACTTGGCTAAATGAATAAAGCCCATGCATTTTTTTTTTATTCTTTCCAACCCAAAGAACGTTGGGAGGAGCTCTTGTCAAGGGGCTTAGGACTCTGTTCTTCTGTCTACTAGCATGACTGCATTCCAAAATTGAAGAGAACCCAATGCAGTCTGAGGGGTGAAATCAGCTTTGTCAGCATTGGAAGCCATATTAGGCCAGAAGCTTCCATGCTGCCACCTTCTCCTGTGTGGAAAAGTAGGAGGGGGGATTTAGTAGAGGGGTTGTCTTTAGACATGATAGCATTCTTCCTGTCAGTCAAGGTCAGGCTGATCCTGCATCCGGAGAAGGAGTGGTTGGAGTGCTGTCTCGAGATGGGACGGATGGTGATTGGAGCATGTGACCAACTGAGGAATGAGGGGATGGTTTGGGGTTTTTTGATTTACTGAGGGAAAACCCAGACCTCTCAGATTCGGGTTTTCCCAGATGTGCCAGTTTACCTATTCTAGTAAATAGAACTTTGAAAAATGCTTGGAGTTGGGTTTTTTTCTGGAACGCTGACATCAGTTTGGGGAATGAGGAGTAAGAAATGCATCCCTGTAAAAAAAAAAAAAAAAGCAGAGGGACGCGGTGACTCAGTGGCTAAGACGCTGAACTTGTCAATCGAAAGGTCAGCAGTTCAGCAGTTCGAATCCCTAGTGCCGTGTAATGGCGTGAGCTCCCGTTACTTGTCCCAGCTTCTGCCAACCTAGCAGTTCAAAAGCATGTAAAAAATGCAAGTAGAAAAATAGGGGCCACCTTTGGTGGGAAGGGAACAGCGTTCCATGCGCCTTTGGTGTTTAGTCATGCCGGCCACATGACCACGGAGATGTTCTCAGACAGCGCTGGCTCTTCGGCTTTGAAACGGAGATGAGCACCGCCCCCTAGAGTCGGGAAGGACTAGCACATATGTGCGAGGGGAACCTTGACCTTTTACCTTAAGAAAAGCAGTTGACTATCAGCTTGGAATGGCAACTTGGCCACCCTTCTCTCTTCTCTCTGCCAGGCACATGATCCAGTGGAGAATAGACAATCTACCAAGTGCTCCCCAATGCAGAGATATGTATAACATATAATTGTACTGGAAACAGATTGGAAAGATTTCAAAGAGCTATACTTTCCCTATCTATCCCTATGAGCCACAGTGGCACAGTGGTTAGAGTGCAGTACTGCAGGCTACGTCCACTGACTGCCAGCTCTCTGCAATTTGGCAATTCAAATCTCAGCAGGCTTAAGGTTGATGCAACCTTCCATCCTTCCGAGGTGGGTAAAATGAGGAGCCAGATTGTTGGGGGCAATAGGCTGACTCTGACTTCTCCGGAGACTCAGGGCGGCATACAATGTGTTAAACAATAGCCTTCATACTTTTGTATATACCTGCTTAGGAGGGCTTTTGGCCCCCCCAAGCAGTGTTCTTTTTTATACAAAGTCAGTTTATTGCCCCCACAATCCGGGTCCTCATCTTTTGAATCTTTTTGATTCAGCACCATTTCTGTGGTTTCAGCGCCATTTCAGTGGTTTTATTGTTGTGAGCCGCCCTGAGTCCGTTGGAGATAGGGCGGCATATAAGCCTAATAAAATAAATAAATAAATAAATAAATTTCACTTGATTCAATACTTCTTAGCCAACAGATTATTTGATTTGAAGGTGTTCTCTGATAGAATCACCTTTCAATGAAGTCTCTAAATGAACATTCACACAATCTACAATTTAAGATGGATTTAGATGGCATGCAAGGAATTAATGCTCCATTATGTAGATTTTTGCACAAATGAAATCTCTCTCTCTCTCTCTCTCTTTCTCTCTCCCCCTCACTCCCTCCGTGTGTGTGTGTGTGTGTGTGTGTGGAGAGAGAGAGAGAGAGAGAGAGAGAGAGAGAGAGAGAGAGAGAGAGAGAGAGAGAGAGAGAGAGAGAGAGAGTAAATAGAAGACTTCAACATGCTCATTTTTCTCTATCATATTCAGGGTATTTCAAACCCAACCCAACACATTTTCAGGGCACTAGTTGACAAAAGCTGGATTTAAAAGTAATGCTCTTTTCAAATGTCTAATGGCAGCTTCACACTGTAACATACCCAATCATCAGGTGGTCCACCTTCAATTTTACTCCTTCTCTAACAGGAAGACAAAGGACAATGGCCACAAAGAAGCGCTTTAAAGTTAATTGCAAGTAGAAACGAATACACAGGAAAAGGCAGTCAAACAGGGAAAGGGCAGGAAGAAAAGATTTGAAGAAAGCAAGGTATATTATTGTGAGGTCAATAAAAAGACGGATTCGATATGAAGGGCAGAGAGGCAGCGTCTTGGGTCAAGGCGCACATAAGGGCCTTTGAAGGAAGTGAACAGTATCTTCCATCAAATGATATCTTGAATGAGTAATCCTGGCAATTGGAGTGGAAAGGGAAATAAATAAATTCAAGAAATCCCCAAACCACCATCAGTTCTCTAAACTGAGATTGACAAAGACAAGATACGATCCATATCTAATTGGAACCAAGGAAAAGGGTCAATTGGTAAAGAAATCTGAACTTTACTTCCCTCCATCTGTAGATTTATATCTTGTTTTTTCCTCAGACGGTTTTCTCCAGCCTGCAATCTTCAGCTATATTGCCAGTGCAATTCATAGATTTCTGAGAACACACCTGAAATCCCTACTTGGAAAAAAGATGGCTAATTAAATGTTTTATTAATGGAACATTTCTAGAGTATTATGCAGTTTGTTAGCTGTATTCTCTGCTGCCGTATCATTTCCAGGGTGATCTTCTATCTGCATTTCTTTATCTCTCTAAAGATGAGAGATAAAGTAACTGTCAAAGATACAAACGGTGCCTGATTTGTCCCCTGTAAGACAGCTTGGTCCCGTGTTGACAAAGTCTTGCACACAATGAAGGTGATTTGATTCACTTTGTTGAGATGAGCTGCAAGGAGGCACTAACCTGCCTCACTTGACATTTGCGCATAATTACTGACAACAATCATCTTTGCCTTGACTACATGTATCTTCAAGGCACATCAGATTGTCCAACTTAGTCTTGGACAGGGTTTCTCAGAGTGGTTAGTATTGACTCCCAAGGATTGATGGGCTATCCAAAGGCTTGTTGCTGCTATTACTATTATACTTTTGTTCATTAAACATGAAACTCAGTCAACTGGACATTTAAAAATGTGTCACAAATATCATTGACTGGTGCTAATGGCTGATACGATAATGCTGCCAGCGTCCTAGGTATCAATCAAGTATCTTGTTAAAATATACGATGTTCTGAGTAGCACAGTTTTTTGCAGTTCCGCTGATGTTATTGCAGGAAGCTGCAATTTCTAGATGTGTTTTGTAAAATTCTTGGAGATGGTACCAAGTGCCCCGATGACAATGGGCATCACTGTTACATGTTTCATCCATAATTGTGTAGTTTCGATGGCCAGGTCGTGATATTTGGTGAGTTTTGGTAGCCGTATCACACCTGCAGCTATCCAGTTGATATTTTGAACAATCTTTATCCACAAACATAGACATCCCTGGGTCTATCCAGACCTGGCAAGAGAACAATCACAGCTTCTAGGAGAAGCATTAGTCTCTAAAATCAATCCAACTTCTCTCTGTGTGTCTCTCTCTATCTATCTCTCTCTCTGTCTTTTTGTCTCTCTGTCTCTCTCCATCCCTCCCTCCCTCCCTCTCCCCCTCTCCCTCTGTCTCTCTCTTTGTGTCTCTCTCTGTCTCTCTGTCTCTCTCTCTCTGTGTGTCTCTCTCTCTATCTCTGTCTCTCTCCCTCCCTCCCTCTCCCCATATCTTTGTGTTTTAATTTTTAGATTGTCAATCTAATCTTCTTATTGAACTGTCAATAGCGCTGGAAACTTTCCTGGCTAAAGGGAGGTGCATAAATGCTTAAAAGAAAGAATGACCAAAGGTGTGCAATGCAGGAGAGAGAACTTTCTAAGGCAAGACTCTGTCCTTAAACAGGCCTGGTTACAATTCACTGAAGCCGGAGAAGTATCTATAGTAGTATCCCTAGAGGTGGATCTCCAAAACAGATAACTCTCACTGAAGGAGATGCTACGGCAGCCCTATTCATTGGAAAGCAAAGCTCCAAGTACTCTGTCAAATTGACTAACTGCATTGTCAAGGCTCCAATTTTGTGTTCCCTTATCCATTCTGACTGGGCCTGGCAGAATAAAGTTCCATCATGGGCCCAGAGACACTGGGTTATCTTTCTCCTGTCTTCCACAAGGTCGGCCTTTCTGTGGGTCTCAAATGTTCTCCACCCGAGACAAGCACTGTCCCTTGGGCTTGACAAGCCACAGAAGCCAGCTAGTTGACAGCATGACTCAAAATTCCTATCCAGCTTCCTATGCTGTCAAATACGCAAGCATTTATTTATTTATTTTCTTTTATTTATTTATTTAGTTGGTCAAGCATGTATGAGAAAACAAGCAAAAGTATGAACATAACATACTGTATATACATATAAGTATAAACAGGTATAAGTATATACATAAGAAATGAGTACGAATAAATGGGGACAGTAGAACGGGGACGGTAGCAGTGGTAGGTTTCAAAAACTTTTACTACCGGTTCTGTGGGTGTGGCTTGGTGGGTGTGCAATGGCTTGGTGGGCATGGCAGGGGAAGGATACTGTAAAATCTCCATTCCCTCCCCACTCCAGGGGAAGGATACTGTAAAATCTCCATTCCCCCCACTCCAGGGGAAGGATACTGTAAAATCTCCATTCCCTCCCCACTCCAGGGGAAGGATACTGTAAAATCTCCATTCCCTCCTGATCAGCTGGAACTTGGGAGGCACAGAATAGATGGCCAGTCAGAATTTTTACTACTGGTTCTCTGAACTACTCAAAATTTCTGCTACCGGTTCTCCAGAACTGGTCAGAACCTGCTGAAACCCACCTCTGGATGATAGGCATGCTGGTGTGCTTATGCACGCCCCCTTACAGAGCTCTTAGTAATGGGGTGAGATCCACGGTAGACAGTTTAAGGTTGAAGCTGTGGGGAATTGAGGATGTAACAACAGAGTCAGGTAGGGCATCCCAGGCATTGACAACTCTGTTGCTGAAGTCATATTTTCTGCAATCGAGTTTGGAGTGGTTTACCTTGAGTTTGTATCTATTGTATGCTCGTGTATTGTTGCGGTTGAAGCTGAAGTAGTCGTTGACAGGTAGGACATTGTAGCAGATAATTTTGTGTACTATGCTTAGATCAGGCTGAAAGCAGTGTAGTTCAAGGTTGTCTAAGCCCAAAATTTCAAGCCTGGTGACAAATTGTGAGCAGAGGAGTGGAGTACTCTTCTTGTGAAATACCTCTGGACCCGCTCAATGTATTAATGTCCGATAAATTAACAAACCACAGAAACTAGCTAGTTGACAGCACCGACTCAAAATTCCTATCCAGCTTCTTAGGCTGTCAAATACACCAGCATTTAGATTCTAAACAGGCTAAGAAATCCACATTTTTATCCAATTTCATTTAAAACAGGGTGCACAATAAGAGGTTAAAGCACACTTCACATTTGCTGCAAATTATTCAAAGCTGAAGGAGGGTTTCTTTCTTTTTCTTTTTTTTTTCTTTCCTTTTTCACATTTCATTTAAAGCATATATGTCTCCATTGATTGCTTTAGGCGCAGGGAATTACAGCTTGCTGTACAGCCCGCCTTTCTTTGCAGAAGAGCTAGAGTGGAGAGGGGAAAAAAAAAATCTGAACCACAAGAATTTATGCAAATTTAAACAGTCTGTTTTACAAGTGAATGCCCTTTTAAAATGTGGCATTTAAGGACCTTCCATGTTTCTCATTAGATTTCATAAATCTATGACTGGAAGATGAGAAGCGGCCTCATATTTGCATCCCTGTAGAGCGCGGGGTGGGGTGGGGTATCTTGCTTGCATCTACAGGGTTTTGTGCACTTCTGTTGAACCAGGAGAGATGGGAAAGTAAATTATTTGTGCAAATATATCTCCTCCTCTTAGTTTGGCATCCTCTGATACGTCCATGTCATTTTGACAAGCACTACGGAAGCGACTTTTTCCAAAGATGGGCGATTGGTCCATCTGGGCAGAGGGCTTTTGAAGTCAGCTTTCTGTAATTTGGCAGTCCTTGATAATGTTGGAAATAACAATTTCCAGAAATCCCCAGTTAGTATGGTACTTGATTATATCAGTTAGTAATTTGGGGGACTAAGTTATAATACTTTGAGAACATTTTTTTTAAAATTTGATTTATATGCCGCCCTTCTCCGGAGACTCAGAGCGGCTTACAATGCGTTAAGCAATAGCCTTCATTCTTTTGTATATTTTATACAAAGTCAGCTTATTGCCCCCACAAACTGGGTCCTCATTTCGCCTACCTTAGAAAGGATGGAAGGCTGAGTCAACCTTGAGCCTTGGAGAGATTCGAACCAGCAGAAATTGCAGGCAGCTGTGTTAATAACAGGGTGCACTAAACCACTGTACTATCAAGGCTCTTGATTTGGGAGAAGATTAGCTAATATCTCACATCACATGGGAGCGCTTAGCCCAGAGGTATCAAAATCAAGGCCTGGGGGCTGGATGCGGCCTGCGGGGGTGGGGCCAGCCTGGAAACAGCAAAGGACCGGTCCATGGTGCTTCTGCCAGCAAAAACGGAGCTCAGGAGGACTACGGGTGGTCCTCCCAAGCTTTGTTTCCGCTGGCAGAGGGTTGCAAGATGCCATTGCAGCCGAAAATGGAGCTCGGGAGTCTGTTTTCACTGACAGAGCTCTTGGGCCTACAGGTACTCCCTACACAAGTGATGTTGTGCTGGCCACACCCACCCTGGCCACGTCCACCCTGGCCCTCCAAGATCAAACACAACCCTGATGTGGCCCCTCAATGAAATCAAGTTTGACACCCCTGGCCTAGCCAATGTTGCCTTGAACATGAAAAGCTAAGCAGAGTTGTACCAGGTTAGTAGTTGGATGGGAGGAGACTACAGAATTGCATGGTTCTTGACTATCTGGAAAATTGAATTTAAAAAAAAAGCTCAGTATTATTTCCAATAATATTGCACAGTCATATCCATGCAATAACCAGAAGCTGGGCTTGACTCAAGAGATATTTCATTTTAGCACAGCTATTAAACATCTGGATCACAGTGCATTTAATGTTCTCTGTACCTTCAATTTGAACCACTGGGTGAGACCATCAGATTTTGGAGATGGCTATCATAAGCATCTTGGTAACACCTGTATCTAGTCAAATAGCCAGATAATAACATGGTTCCCATGAATGCCTGTCTGAATTTAGTAAAGGACGGAAGAAGTTGACATTAACAAGAAGATGAACATTCTACACATCTGGCAGTTCTCTCTATTCTGAACAGGGTCTCCCTAGAAGGAGATGTTGAGGTGTAAGGAATCTTCTAGAACTGAACCTCTGTCCTTTTGCAGATAGTCAGAAATGACTTTCCAACTTTGGATGATGTTGCACATGTCCTGTTTCAGGATATGAATCCCTGCAGGTCCTGCTAGATGCTAAACTACACTATTATAAGACCTTTAACATGGGATACCTTTAAGCTGATTTGGAAACTTTCAGCTGGCATGCCACTCAAAAGCCAATGTGGTCAGTGATCAAATTACAGGCATGTTAAAGGTATTGTTCTTGCGGTCCAATTTCCTCCCCCCCCCCCAGGTAAAATAGTAAGTGCAGGTTATTACCTTTAAAAATGGGATAGATGGGTTCAGTCCAGGTTGCTTGAAATAATGCTTCTTCCTATACAACCCCAGAATTGTTTACAGGGGTCAGTTGGAGAGGTTGAACTTTGGCTGTCATAGAATCAGTTGAATGACTTGGGATGAAGCTTTTTTTTTTTTAGCTGCCGGTCAGCGTTCCAGAAAACCCCCCAACTCCAAATAAAAACTCTGAAGCAAGCATTTTTCAAAGTTCTATTTACTAGAATAGGTAAACTGGCACATCTGGGGAAAACCCGAATCTGAGAGGTCCAGGTTTTTCCTCTGTAAATCCAAACCCCCAAAACCATCCCCTCAGTCCTCATTCGATCACATGCTCCAATCACCATCCGTCCCATCTCGAGACAGCACTCCGACCACTCCTTCTCCAGATGCAGGATCAGCCTGACCTTGACCGACAGGAAGAATGCTATTATGTCTAAATACAACCTCTCTACTAAATCCCCCCTCCTGCTTTCCCACACAGGAGAAGGTGGCAGCATGGAAGCTTCCGGCCTAATATAACTTCCAAAGCTGACACTGCCCTCATTCTTTGCTACATATTTTCTGATGAATTGGGGAGCTTCACGATTATGTTGGCTTTCTTCATACTTTTTGCAACAGGCTTTTAGCTGTTAATTGCCATTGTTTCTAACTGTTGTTTTTAAAATCTTTGGCTCTTTTTTTTTTAAAATGTCCTGTTCAAACCGCCTGAAATGTAGAATGTTTATCTATTAAATGTCTGAAACTGCCAAATCATCAGTACAAGAAGTTTGCATGAATGAATAATAAAATAAAGACAAACAGTTTAGGAAAGGAAATGAAGGGGTGGGTGGAGGGGAAGGGTGGGGAAGCCTTTGTGATATGTTGAACACTATGTGGGATGCTTCGCAACCAAGCCAGATGGCTGGCAGTCTATTAAAATGAAATGTACAACTTTATCTAAAAATCTATCAGTGCCACGATTTCTGCATAGCTATCGGTCTTCTCCATATACACCCTCAAGTTAAAAATGCCACTTTTATTAGCCTGGTGCGACTCTTAAAAGCACACCATTCCACTTGCTTCCAATAAAAGTGGACGCCCTGTGTCTGGTATTATTTTTAGATAATCATTTAATCTATCCAGATTGACAAATGTCATAAAAAGTTAATGCTCTGTTAAAATCTGTTTGGCAATGTCTCAAAGGCTGTTTTCTGTTGCATGAGAGACATCTGGTTTTTCTATATTATTGTCATGGTGCTTGGGAATTTCTTTAGAATTTCAATGGGGTATTTTTGAGCTTGCTGTTGGGAGAAATAGAAAATTTGCTGCTAGTGTTCTTGTGTGTTTTTATTATTATTATTATTATTATTATTATTATTATTATTATTATTATTATTATTATTATTATTATTATTATTATTATTATTGTAAATTGTTTCAACCCTGACTGCTTCAATTCCCAAACTAGAAAAGCTCCATAAAAATAATTTATTTCTTTGGGTTTTAATTGATATATTTTCTTGGGATTTAATTGAAATGTGGGAATCCGAACAGCCAGACTAAAAAGGGATAGCCCTCTTCTCATTTTGCTAGCAATTAATGTTTCTTATTTTCCATTAGCTATCGGCTAAGCTTAATTAATTAATATCCTGACTTTAGTATTTTTACAAATAACTCAAGATGGTGAACATATTCAACACATCTTCCTCCTCCTATTTTCCCCACAACAACAACAACCCTATTTAGAACAGTTTTCCTACTTTTTGACTCAGTCACTGGATATATAAATATCAGTCATTGTTTAGTGCAGGAGTCAGCAACCTGTGGCTCTGGAGCCTGCCTGTGGCTCTTTGGACCTCCGTTGTGACTCCCTGTCAGGTGATCCCACCACTGGCTGGCCCTCCCCTCCCAGTCACTCCTCGCCTGGCCTGAGATGGTAAGGGTTACAGCGGGGGATGGAGAAGTGGCCAGGGCAGAGACAGAGAGATACAGAGAAAGGGGGAGAGAGGGGGGAGAGAGGGAGGGAGGGAGGGAGGGAGGGAGTGGGAGAGAGAGAGATGTCAAAAGGATTTTGTAGTTCCCGGTGTTTTTTTAACAACTGGTTCTCTGCCCTAATGACCGGCTGGCTAGGGGTGTCATGTGACTGGTGGAAATGAGTGACATCGGGTTGGCCATGCCCACCCAGGTTTTGTGGCTCCCGGTGCTTTCTTTTTTGTGGGAAATGGGTCCAAATGGCTCTTTGAGTATTTAAGGCTGCAGACCCCTGGTTTAGTGCTACATAATCAAGGACTGTACTGAATAAACTAGGAGGAGAAACACACTTAATTATTTTGCTATTCAGAATAGTACCAGGCAAGGGATTTCCCTGGACTTTCCAGGCAACTGAACAAATAACTAATTCCTTAGATAAGCATCGAGTGGCTTCTGCTGATATTTCTGCTGTTTGTCAGCTTTCTATTTGGTTGCAAAGAAGAAAGCAGGACTGGAAAGACCAACTCTTGAAGGAGAGAAGAGGTTTGATTACCTAGGGTTGAAGAGCAACCAGGATAGAAAAGGATTTCCTTTTGAATGTCAGGCAGTATCAATTTAGGTTAGTCAGAAGTATCTGTGCAGGATTATTTTCTGTAATGTGATTTTGATGATTATGCTGTTTGCTAACATTGTTCTTTTGCTCATGTAAAATTCTTTTGCTCATGTAAAATGTACAATGGAGTTTTGCTACTGGATCCTCTCCACTTAAAGCCAGTGGTGGAATTCAATTTTTTTTTACTACCGGTTTACTGTGGGCGTGGCTTGGTGAGCGTGGTGTGGCTTGGTGGGCGTGGCAGGGGAAGGATACTGCAAAAACTCCATTCCCACCCCACCCTGGGGCCAACCAGAGGTGGTATTTGCCAGTTCTCTAAACTACTCAAAATTTCCGCTACCGGTTCTCCAGAACCTGTTAGAACCTGCTGAAGTTCACCCCTGATTAAAGCTCCTTTTAAATAACTCTTACTGAGAAGTGACAGACAGCAGAAAATTCAGCAGAAAGGATTACAATGAACCGGGTGCAAGGTTCAGCCAAAGGTGTGATCTGAAGGCATTATTTTTTTCTAATTCAGAGTTTTTCTTGACCGTTGACAGTGATGTAAAACAACACATGCAATGGAAAGAATTTGTGTATGTGTTGGCCATTAAGGCAGTGTTGATTCCTGGTTGACTGTCCCTGCAAAGTTTTCTTTGCAAGAGTTCAGAAGTGGGTTGCGAATGCTCTGTTGGATATTGGGCATCTCCCTTCTTGACCACATCACAAATGACACCATTAGACAACATTTTGGTGTGGCACCAATTATAGAGAAGATGAGATAAGGCCGGCTCCCCTAGTATGGGCATGCCCTGAGAGCAGCACCTTCCACTGTTGCCAAGACTGCCTACCAATTAGAAGTCAATGGCCAGCAACCTTGCGGGCTCCCAAAACAGAGATGGCAAGACATCATCAACAAAGATATGCAAGCCATGGGCCTGCACCCTGGAGATGCAGCTGACCATGCAAAGTATGGTCAGTATGGACCATGTAAAACGTTCAATGATCCAAAAAGTGAACCCTGCACTTCAGTGGTGGGTTTCAAAAATTTTTACTACCGGTTCTGTGGGTGTGGCTTGGTGGGCATGGCTTGGTGGGCATGGCAGGGGAAGAATACTCCAAAATCCCCATTTCCATCCCAATCTAGGGGAAAGATACTGCAAAATCTCCATTTCCACCCCAATCCAGAGGAAGGATACTGCAAAATCCCCATTTCCTCCCGATCAGCTGGGACTTGGGAGGCAGAGAATAGATGGGGGCGGGGCCAGTCAGCATTTTCACTACCGGTTCTCTGAACTACTCAGAATTTCCGCTACCGGTTCTCCAGAACTGGTCAGAACCTGCTGAAACCCACTTCTGCTGCACTTGTGGGAATACACTAGGAAGAAGAAGTTCAGAAGTGGATTGCCCGTCTTCACCTAACTTCTTGCCCACCTAGCAATTGTAAAGCAATCAAATGCAGGTAGATAAATAAGTACAACTTTGGGAGGAGTGGGGAGGAAACCACACTCCATGATGTGATTGCTGGCCACATGGCCAGGGAAACCTCTTTGGATAATACGGGCTCCAAGCTTTTGAAACAGAGATCCCCACTGCCCCCTATAGTCAGCGATGACTAGTGGAGTAACATCCACGGGGAGTCCTTCCTTTTACTCTAGTAAAGATGGGAATCATTATTTAATCCAGTCGCATTAAAAATGATGTAGACATTCTTATTTTCATTTCTCTGGAATCTGAAATACAGGTGGAATTCAGATACATCTTCTTAGTTTTGCTTATTGTTTGTTTCGAAGGATATTATTTGGATTGTCTGCAAATTCTTTTGACATCAGGATGGCATCCTGCAGTTATGGAATTTTCAGTGTCCTACTAACAGAGTTGTCATTATGCACTAGCATAGCTTTCCATATTATCAAGTCATCGTGTTATCATTCATAGGCACGTTCTGCGTTGGCTTCCAGTATGAAACACAAATCTTCTGTGAAAAAGACCGAAAGAGTAGTCATTGGGTGAAGCCGATAATAAGATGAGCATCATTCCACAAGAGAAATACAGCTTCCCATTTTACTTCTGCCAGCAGAGCTATGATTTCAGGAATGAACTTTTAAAAAATATTTATTTGGGGAGTTAATATTGCTCTTCTTCTTCAGAACTTCATCATCAGTCGTTTTATTGATGATAGCAAGTTTGGTCTTCTTTTTTTTTCAGTGCTGCTGTGACTTTGGAGGGTCACTAAATGAATGGTTGTAAGTCAAGGATCACATGTAGTGGTACATTGACACTCTATGTGGTCAAGTTAGCCACCCCCACAAGAAATGGAAGGATCAGGTTTTTATGTAAGACCACACTTGGAATATAGCATCCAGTTTTGGTCGCCATATAAAAATGATGTTCAGATTCTCAAAAGAGTGCAGAGAAGAGCAACAAAGATGATTAGAGGACTGGAGGCTAAAACGTACAAAGACTGGTGGCAGGAATTGGGTATGTCTAGTTCAGTGATGGAAAACCTTTTAGGCATCGGGTACCCAAACTGCGCGCTTGCATGCCCAAATTGCAAGGTGAATGTGCATGTGCAAAGATGCACGCATGCACAGCAGAGGCCCGAAGACCAACTGGTGATGGGAGGCAGGGCATCCCAATACCGGCAGCTCTGCCAGAGGTGAGATCTCTTTCTTATGTGAGCTTCTGTTTTGTCATTTGCAGGGAAACAGAAGCTCACGAAAGAAACGCCACAGAGAACTGAGCTGGGGCGAAGAACGTGTGTCCACAGAGAGGGTTCTGCACACCACCTGTGACATGCGTGCCATAGGGTCTAGTTTAACACACACACACACACACACACACACACAAAAGGACTAGGGGTGAACAAGAGCAGTGTTCCAATATTTGAGGGGCAGCTGCAAAGAACAGGGGGTCAATCTGTTCTCCAAAGCACCTGAAGGTAGGACAAGAAGCAGTGGATGGAAACTAATCCAGGAGTGAAGCAACCTAGAACTAAGGAGAAATTTCCTGACAGAACAATTAATCAGTTGAAATACTTGCCTCCAGAAGTTGTGGATGCTCCAACACTGGAAGGCTTTTGAGAAGAGATCAGACAACCATTTAGAATAGAATGGAATGGAGTGGAGTGGAGTGGAGTGGAGTGGAGTGGAGTGGAGTAGAGTAGAGTAGAGTAGAGTAGAGTAGAGTAGAGTAGAGTAGAGTAGAGTAGAGTAGAGTAGAGTAGAGTAGAGTAGAGTAGAGTAGAATAGAATTCTTTATTGGCCAAGTGTGATTGGACACACAAGGAATTTGTCTTTGGTGCATATGCTCTCGGTGTACATAAAAGAAAAGATACATTTGTCAAGAATCATAAAGTACAACACTTAATGATAGTCATAGGGAAACAGTCAATATAAACCTTAAGGATACCAGCAACAAGGTTACAGTACAAAGTTACATTTATCTGAAATGGTATAGGATTTCCTGCTTGAGCAGAGATTTCGGCTAGAAGACTTCCAAGCTCCCTTCCAACTCTGTTATTCTGTTACATATAAACAATGTCTCCATTTATATTGGCCTTCTAGGAACTGGTCTTCTTTTTCATCAAATTGCAAGCTAAAGACTCTATTTTTATATGTGTAGCCTATAATACTTGAGGAGGGTGAATATTATCTTTGGCTAGGATGGACTTCGTTTCATGCCAAAACTATTTGGCATTAAGTGCAATAATAAATGGTTTCCTAGCTTGGGTCCTGAACTCTGCTTTAAAGCGAGTTGGGAGTGGATGAATGTCGAAAGAAAGCAAAGTCAAGGCCAGTACCCCTTTGAGATTTTACTACTTCATCTGTAAACATTCAAGACTGGGGTTTCATCAACACTTTGAAAACCTAAATAAACATTTAGGAAAGGTTTGGGTTGGAGAAATTCAACTCTTCAACAAAATAAGCGTCCTCAGGAGAGAAGGCAACATTCTCGGAAGGTTGTCCTTTCCCACTGTAGGAAGAAATAACCTTCTGGGTTCAGCTCCAAGTGGGGAAAAAGACACTGGAAACATGAAGACTGCTTGGAAAGATGGTTTAATGGTGGACAGGATCACATGGTTTGAGTTCCTAAACAGAAAAGGGCAGAGACACAGTGAGTCCCCGGGTTTTATGCCCTCTCTGGCTTTGAACTTCCTGGGGCCCAGAAAGAGTATCCTGATTGTTTGTCAGACTCCGAGGAGGTGGGGTTTTTAGCTAGCCTTCTGGCTGATGTAATCTTCCCAGGTGCTATGTGGTGAGTTTCTGTTGCTAGATGGATCCTATTGTGTTGCAGATGATGGTCCATTGACAAAGATTGAGTTTCTGCCACTGGCCCATTGACAAAGGGGTGGGGGCAGGAAGACGTCGTTTCATTTTTAAAACATGCTTCTCCATTTCTCATCCAGGGAAACATAATATTCTGCCTTTTTAATATTTCCCAAAATATTTCATTCCTCTAGGAAAGGAGTGGGTGCTAACTTCCTACACCACAATGTTGTGTATTGTATAAAAACAGCCCCTTTTATCTTCATGTTGCAGGACAAAGAAAGTTAGAATAGCCTCTTTTTAGGCTGGGTGCTTAATAAACATTGAAAAGGTGATTTACACTAGCTCAGATCACTGATTTTCTCTAGCTGGGCTTAGAAAGATAAACCTTTGATGGATGAAGACCATATTTAATAACTTAAAAGAATGTGGAACATGATTATACGAGTAAGGCTGGGCTGGAGGGGGACTATTTTTTTAAAAAAAAACTGCTAAAATGCTTATTTATTCCAGTTTCAGTTCCTCAAACTGATAGGAAATTAACTTTGGTAATCAGGAACAAAACTGGTTTTGAAGACTCCTCTGGTTTTAGATTGAATTTTTCTGATTTTAATTATCATATTGTGAATGTTTCTTATTTTATTATGAGAGTCCTATTGTAGGAAGTTAGTATTCACCCCACTCCTAGAAGAATGAAATATTTTAGGAAATATTAAAAAAAAGCAATATTATATTTCCCTGGATGAGAAATGGAGAAACATGTTTTAAAGACAAAGGAGCTTCCTGCCTCCCCCCCCCCCCCCGCGCACACTCACACACCTTTGTCAATGGGCCATTAAGGCCTCAGCCAAGCCCACTCATTCCCCCCCCCCCTTTGTCAATGGGCCATCATCTACAACACAATAGGACCCATCTAGCAACAGAAACCCACCACATGGCAAGATTCAAGCAAGCTTGAGAGACAACCTACAAAGTTAGCTGAGACCCCCTAGACCACCTGGGAGTTTGACAACCAATCAGGATACATGTCTTATACAGGAAGAAGAAACTCAGAGGTGGGGCCCAACTGAGGGCATAAAACCAAGGCACTCCCAGCATCTGGGGTTTCTTTTGTTTTCTACTCAGGAACTCAAGCCATGTGATTCCTGTCCACCATTAAACCATCTTTCCAAGCAGTCTCCATGTTTCCAGTGTCTTTTTCCCCACTTGGAGCAGAACCCAGATGGACATTTCTTCCAGCACTATGATGGTAGCGTTTTATAAAATAAAATCAAATAAAAATGAATTACCCCCAAGTTGCTTAAAGTAAGATTAAAGCTTGATTCCGCAAAGATCAATTTGTTGCAATTTTTTTTAAGAGTTCTGGGAGAACTTATTAGGACTAATGTATTTGGACCGCAAACTTCCAGAGGCTCTCCGTTTGCTGCCATCTAACAGTCAGCAGATTATGGTATGGCTGCTTTAGCAAGGACAATATGCACTCTGCCACTGAGCGCATAGCTAAATGTCTATGGAGATTCTCAGTCATCCAGGTCATGGCTGCCCCAAAGGTGCTTTTTCAAGAGGCAACTGAACTTTCTTTGGTTTTTCTTTGAAGACGTTTAGATGAGAAGCGAAACATGTTCAAAGAAAAACAAGAAAGTCCAGTTACCTCTTGAAAAAGCACCCTTGGGTCTCTGCCACTGAACTACAGTTCTAAACATTCAATATATGGGCGATGCTTTAATAATGGCCTCTTATTTCTTGCAAACAATGTATGAAAAAAAGTTCTTGTAAAGGTGGAGCTCTGAACTTGCGATTATTCTAACACTTTTCTTCTTCTTCTTCTTCCTTTGGATCGTTCAGCGTACGTTTGACTGCCTAGAGCAGTGGTCCCAAACCTTTTGGGCACCAGGGACCAGTTTCGTGGAAGGCAATTTAGCATGGATCAAAGGGGGGGGTAGGGAGGAGTGTGCAACTTAGATTCTGCACATGTACAGTGTCGCTGGCCCAATGCTCACCTCCAGCTGTGCGGCTCGGTTCCTAACAGGCCATGGACTGCGTCATGGCTGCCATTTTGCTAAGCTATGCCTCACATGCTGACAGCCTGGCATTAGTAACGGAGGGTGGGGGCTGGGGGAGGAGGGAGTACTGCATGGAGGCAATGAGCGAACCAGGATGAATTAAAACCAAGGTGTGCTGTCCCGTGAGAAGCACCAGTGTTCCGAGGTCGTACCAAAGGAACATAGAATCAGCAAGCTCTTTACCCAACCAATTTGTTAACACCTAATTGGACTATCAGTGATAACCAGGGAGATGGCTGGGGAAAAGGGAAAATTGACTGTAACTTTTGCGCACGAAAACCTCAGATCCAGTTTTGCTGCTATTGTAACCACTTTGCTTTAGTAAAGTATATTCTTGGCTAATCATGGCTCAGGAGTCTTTCATTTCTAACTTACAGCTGACAGATTGGAGGTTGGGGACCAGAGATGGGTTTCAGCAGGTTCTGACCAGTTCTGGAGAACCGGTAGTGGAAATTTTGAGTAGTTCGGAGAACCGCTAGTAAAAATTCTGACTGGCCCCACCCCCATCTATTCTCTGCCTCCCAAGTCCCAACTGATCAGGGGGAAATGGGGATTTTGCAGTCTCCTTCCCCTGGAGTGGGAAGGGAATAGAGATTTTACAGTATCCTTCCCCTGCCATGCCCACCAAGCCATGCCCACCAAGCCATGCCATGCCCACCAAGCCACACCCACAGAACCGGTAATAAATTTTTTTGAAATCCGCCACTGTTGGGGACCCTGGTCTATTCGTACGACATCTAAATGTGATACTATGTATTAGTAGACATAGCTGCCATGGACAAAAAGTAATCGGGATTCATTTATTTAAAGAAATTTAGGAGGTGGTTTTAAATTTGGTGTCTAATGCTTAAAACACATGTACTTTTAAAAAAACTTGCCCCATAATACTCTGTAAACAAATTATTTTGATATTAGTTTCCAAATGTGTGACACTAATAAGACTTATCTGATTTTTCTATCACTATGTGACAGATTTTTTTTAATTCATTGTTGTGACAAGTTGAAGAGGCAAGGAGAATGCAGTGTGATGTTAATGTAGTGCCCTCTGGCATTATTTATCCTTAAAATCAAAAGGAATTTTTAATTAAAGGTAACTGTGAAGTAGTAAATGGCAAAAAGGAGAAGGAAGGAAGGAAGGAAGGAAGGAAGGAAGGAAGGAAGGAAGGAAGGAAGGAAGGAAGGAAGGAAGGAAGGAAGGAAGGAAGGAAGGAAGGAAGGATATTTTTTTCTTTTTGTAATTCAAGCTAAAACTACTTTGAAATTAAAAGAGTTTCCATATCTCTTAAGCTGTATAATGTTCAAAATTAGAGATTCCCCACAAGTAAACACTTGTGAATTATACACACACATTTATATGTGTATATTTATATTCATATATAAATTATGAACAGATAAATCACTTTAATATAAATGTAAATACTTATAGCCTGCCCAGATAGATTTGGAATGGATGCAAAAAGACCCCCCCACACACATTAAACACAAAACATAAATAATAAAAATAAGGACTATCCCCCAGCCCCCAAACCAAGGTACATCCAAGATGCCATTAATCAAAGTCAGGAGCACAGAGGATGAAAATCAATAAATGAATCATCCACAGCTGACTGAATTTGTCACTTTGACTGACTGTCAAAGTGGGGGACAGAGCAATAATAGATTATGTGACATCATCATATATGGATGGCTTGGAGGCCGCTCTTTTCAACCTTTACAGTATGTATACACCTGACTCTAAAGTTTGGATTAACAGAAACTGTCAATGCATCGCTTTGAACCATTTCTTTATTGATGGAGAGACAAGATTGGGCGATAGAATTCAGTACGATTGATGTTTCATACGGTGCTTAAGAAATGATTGGTATGAATATGATATTACTACTGTTGTTTTGGAATGGCCAAATAGCAGATAAATGTCATTGTTTTATTATATTTTCTTACTTTTCCTTCCTTCCTTCCTTCCTTCCTTCCTTCCTTCCTTCCTTCCTTCCTTCCTTCCTTCCTTCATCCTTCCTTCCTTCCTTCCTTCCTTCCTTCCTTCCTCTCTCCCTCCCTCCCTCCCTCCCTCCTCCCTCCCTTCCTTTCCCATTTACACAGTCACTTTCTTCAGCCTCTAATCACACTACATTGCTAGGAGATCCTTTGATGGCTTCAATCCTTTGCTTTTCTATTCATAAACCTGGATGTCAAGAAATTTTCCCCAGGTAAGCACGATTGCAGTCCAAATTCTAAATATGGATTGTATCTTACCAGTAGGAGTTTTGGCTCCAATTGCTATCTGTGGCAAGCATTTTGTCACGGCGCAATGGAGGGGAAAAAAAATTAATGAAAACAAATGGGAAGAGGGGATTGTATATTTATAAAACAGACACTTGATTGAAACCCTATGGAGTTTTTAGAATATCATAGCATAAAGGTTTTGTTTCACTTCACCCATACATCTGCCATATTTCAGGTTGGTTGTTTTTACAGGGTGAAGAGTGACATGATAGAATATCATTGCTCATCTTAGACTTAACAGAAACCAGGTGCTAAGCCTCCTAAGAGGAAATACTGGGGATCCTGTTGTAAAGTTTTTACTGCAGCGAATTAAATGCAACTGTTTCTTGAACAAAAGACAGATTTTATGATTTAAAAATGAAAGAAAAACAGTGATAAACCTAGAAACCTTTTGGATTGAGTGTATAGTGATGCTGGACTCAACTTGACATATAAAGCTAATTAGAGTGAATTTAAAACTTGTGCTTGATGAGAAAAATTAACCCTGCCTCTTCACAGTTGAATTTAAAGTAGAATATGTGATTTTTAATTTTAAATTTATACACACACACACAGAGAGAGAGAGGGGGGGGAGAGAGAGAGAGAGAGAGAGAGAGACAGAGACAGAGACAGAGACAGAGACAGAGACAGAGACATAAACACTCACCAGTTCATTTATCCCTGCATGGACACTGTTATATTTATATTGAACATTTCAACCTCCCCTTGTTGTGGCCTGCCAGCGGCCTGTGCGGATCGTGGCTGATCCCGACGATGAGGAGGCTGGTGTGGTGTCGCGCCAGCAGCCTGCACAGCCGGCGCTCGCGTCGGACAGTGAAGAGGCTGAAGAGGATGTGGTGGCAGAGGCAGAGACTCAGCCAGGGCCTTCAGAACCTCCAGAGGCTCCTTCAAGTGGAGAGAGCGAAGTGGAGGAGTCTCTCTTCAATGCTCGGGCACGTAGGACTGCCAAAAGGCAGGAGTGGCTACTCAGGAGGAGAACGTCTCCTCGAGAGTGAGGTTTGAGGATAATTGGCCACTCCCTTAGCCTATTTAAGTCACACGCAGTTAGTAATTTCTTGCTGGAAACAACGTGTAATTATTAAAGAGCATTTCGGAGAGTGAGTGTCTTATCGTATCTTGTTTTCTGGGCTGGTTGCCAATCTTTGCCGGACTTTGTTTATTCTTGGTACGTTATAACTTTGATAAGGATTGTTGGTGTGTGTCACAATCCTTGGGAATCCGGAGCTGGGACAGAACACCCCTTAAGAGCAGGGCGAGAAATTCAATTGGTTTAAATTGTACTGAAAGTGGCACCTTTTTTCCTCCCATTTTTTTTTGCGAGGCAGCTTTCTGTACAAAGAAACCGATATATCTGCAATGCAAAAATAACCCATGAAAATACCGGAAGGGAACATTTTGTGCAAAACAAAACAAAAATATGCTTGGTTGGGAAAGTTCATATGGAAATGCATGTTTTAAAAACTTGAAACACATAATATTAATGCTTTTCTTTCTTTAAATGGAGATTCATTGAAAAGTGGAGTGAAAGAAACTTTGTGTTGGATAAATGGAAAACCGGGAAACATTTTAATGAATTGCATTCATTAATGCATCTCCATTTCCT
This sequence comes from Pantherophis guttatus, assembly GCF_059756535.1. NCBI lineage: Eukaryota > Metazoa > Chordata > Lepidosauria > Squamata > Colubridae > Pantherophis > Pantherophis guttatus. The sequence goes on from NC_142073.1 coordinate 13,361,108, forward strand.
TTGTTACCTACAGAGGTGACTCCCATTGAGTACAACGGGGCATTTTTCCAGCCTAAATCCTTACACTTGCAGACAGTGAAGAATCTGAAAAGTTCTTTTGAGTCAATTAGAACATAGAATAATAGAGCTGGAAGGGATCTCGGAGATCTTCTAGACCAGCCTTCTGCTCAAGCAGGAGACCCTATACCATTTCAGACAAATGGTCATCTAGTCTCTTTTTGAAAGCCTCTGCTAATGAAGCACCCACAACTTCTGAAGATAAGCTATTCCACTGGTTGATTGCTCTAACCGTTAGGAATTTTCTCCCTAGTTCTAGGTTGCTTCTCTCCTTGGTTCGTGTCCATCCATTGTTTGTAATTAATTAATTGCCATTTGTAATCACTCTCTATTTAACGGCATAAAATGTTCATATTTCAGAATATACTGCACAGCAGTGTATTCAGGGGTGAAATGCTCCTGGTTCAGACCGGATCGCCCAATCCGGTAGCAATCATGGTGGGTGGTTCGGAGAACCGGTAGCGCTCGCGGCATGAGGCTCCACCCATCTGCCCAGTTGTTACTTCCTGGTTTTAACCAGGAAGTAATATGTTTTGTACCCTCTGCACATGCGCAGAAGGTTTTGCTTTTTTGCTTTTAAAAGTAAAAAAAAAAAGCCTCCAATGATCACAGCTGAGCTGCATGATCGTCAGAGCCTTTTTTTTAATTTTAAAAGCTTTTTTTTACAACCTATTCGCCCAAATAGGTTGTAAAAAAATGCTCTTAAAAGTAAAAAAAAAAGGCTCTGATGATCACAGTTGAGCTGCGCGATCGTCAGAGCCTTTTTTTAACATTTAAAAGCTTGTTTTACAACCTATTCACCCAAATAGGTTGTAAAAAATGCATTTAAAAGTAAAAAAAAAAGTTTGCGCGCCACAGCTGATTACCCCCCACTGCGCGCGCTGTTCTACTTACCCCATTCCTCCTTCTGGCATGCACTACGCGCATGTGTAGCCAGCGAACCAGTAGTAAACCTGTTCAGATTTCACCACGGAATGTATCCCTCATGTTAAGGAGTTCAGCCTTCTCCAAATTAGGAAGTGTGATATGACAGCGACGTGGCCTGCCCCTCTTGATCTCAAACAGCGAAAGACAAGGCTCTGTAGAAAGGAATAATTATTGAATTGGAGAAAATCCCTCTGACTCTGCCTGGCCACTTCCAATTACAAATTAGGTACATGTTATAGTGGTGAAGCCATTTTTGAAACAGCTCCTTATTGTACAATGTCGAGTCAGACAGGATTCTCTGGAGAATACAAGCAGCACAGATTCAATATGACAAAAGAATCTTTGAATGTAGTTTCTTTTTCACCCCCTCTGGCTTTTATTATTATAATTTTAATTTCAGAAGCCTATTCCACCCTTAGCCACCTCGTGTCCTACATTCATTTGTCTCTGGGGACGAGAGAAAACTAGAGTGGGCCGTTTTAAAAAGAGTACGAAAAAGCTCCTTTTCCTGAATTTCTAAAATTAGTTTCCAAATTACTTAGTCATACCCAGCAGGGCTGGTTTTTGTTTTGTTTTGTTTTTGTTTTTCTTTTTCTCGCATCTTCTACAAAGAGAAGCCCAGCTGTGAGAATGTTTTCTGAATGTTGTGGTATTTTGATTCTGATTGGCAGTCACAATCTTAATACATGAGTGCCTTGCAGTAATAGCAACAGTGTGTGTGTGTGTGTGTGTGTGTGTGTGTGTGTGTGTGTACGTGCAGGGGTGGGTTTCAAAAAATTTAGTAAGGGGTCCTCTGCCTGGTTGCTGGTAGGCATGGCCATGGTAGGCATGGCCTAGTCGGCCTCCTGTACCACAATGAGGGGGGGCATTTTTACCCTCCCCGGGCTCTGGAGGTTTTCCTCAAGCCTCTGGGAGGGCAAAAACGGCCTCCCCAGGTTCCGGAGGCCCTCTGGAGGCCTTCCCAAACTTCCAGTAGGCCGGGTTTCGCCCACCCCGAGCCTCCATGTGCGCCCTGCACTTACCTACATTCAAAACGGGCCGTGTGGGTCCAGCCATCAAGATGATTATTCATAAAATATTAGAATGTGCCGAGATGTATAAGCTCACATTAGAAATAAAAGGCAAGAATTGTACGAGGTTTGGGATAAGTGGTATAAGTGGTTAGAACAGAGAAACAAAAATGTATAGAAATAAAAGTAGATAACTGTAAGAGACACATGACACAGTAAAAAATGCTTATTTTTATGTGAATCGGAAAAATGGAAAGTAAAAATTAAAAAAAATCAAAACGGGTCGTGTGGGGACTCCTGGGAGGGGAGGGGCAGGGTGGGCAGGGCCAGCCAGGAGTGGGATTTGGGGGTTCTCTGAACTGCACAGAATCTTAGCTAGAAGTTCTCCTGAACCCCTGCGAACCCCCCGCAGCCCACCCCTGGGCAGGAGCCTTAAGATCATCCCAGTCAAATGGTTGTCCAATCTATTCTTGAAAATCTCCAGTAATGGGCCACCCATAACACTGATAGGCAAGCTATTCCATTGATTGTTCTCACTGTCAGGAAATTTCTCCTTGGGTCTGGGTTGAATCTCTCTAGTCTGGAACCCACACTGCAAATCGGACATTAATACAATTGAGCGAGTCCAGAGATATTTCACGAGAAGAGTCCTCCACTCCTCTGCTCGCAACAGAACACCTTATGCCACCAGGATTGAAATTTTGGGCTTAGACAACTTATAACTACACCACCTACGGTCTGACCTAAGCGTATTACACAAAATTATCTGCTATAACATCCTACCTGTCAGTGACTACTTCAGCTTCAACCGCAATAATGCACAGAATCTTAGCTAGAGGTTCTCCTGAATCGTTGCGAACCCCAGCAGCCCCCCCCCCCGGTGTGTGTACGTGTGCGTGTGTGCGTACGTGCACACAAAAAATGATGACTAAGTTTCCCATAGTAGATGCTCCAACCACAGGAAAAGAGGACAATAACAGGAGGGATGGGTGAAGCATTAGAATCATTCTACTTTCTGCAGGAAAAGCAGTGGCAAAACCTGAAGGTGGAGTTAAAAGAGGGATCAGCCTAGAATCCTTATGTAGCCACAAATGGTTTAAATCCAACTCCCCCTTGAATTCCATCGACCCTAATCTATTTTTTTTAGTTGAGGAGATTCCTGTTCATAGGCATTTTAGCAATAAATCAGTTTAATTGGATTTTCAGGTATGGACCTGATCTTTTGCACCTGACACTTTAAGTTTCAAAATTAATATACCGATTTCAGAATTCTGAATATGTTGGTCAATGAGTTAGAACACACACACCACAATCCATCCTTTTTTTTTTGATACTTTTCGAATGTTGAAAATTATGCTCCCTTTTCTCTTGGTTTGGTTGGGAGAGCATCTTTGCTAGATCCAGATATCCAGAGTTTATTTCTCCAAATTCCCGAGATGTCTATCCATTTTGTTAGTTATAGGCAGATATGTCCAAATGTCTTACTTGGACTCCCTTCAAAGGAGACTGTATTTTTTCTGGCAGTCTTTATTTGCTCAGTCTCTGCATATCTGAACAAATAGAATTACCTCTTTTTCTCTCTGGATGACAAAATAAACACAGTTCAAAAGTCTGAATCTGATTTATATGTTGCTGGACAGGATGGAGCCTAATAGCTTGAATTTATTATAGGTTTTTTTTAGATGCTTCCTGGTGTTAGATGTATTGACAGGCGGGTTTGGAGTGAAGTTGTTGCTACAGCAAGAAAACATTCAGTGAACAGAGGTCCCCGGTATTAATGCAAAGCAGATGCTTTATAATTGCCTTGCTTTGGTCGGGCTTCAGTTCACCACTTTTGACTTGTCCTGACTTGTTATCAGGACAATCCTGGTTTGTCATTCACCCAGTCTGAACTGAAGGTAAAGCTAATTCTTGACATTTATTCACATTGTCAGTAATTTTCATAATGTGCACGTACTTAGCAAGATGGAGTTGCTTAATTGTCTAATATAATCCTGTTGGCTTTCTGTTTTGCCTGTTTGCAAAGATGAGTAGTTCATGAACGTTGACGTTTTGAGATTCTGACCTGGGGCAGTTCTTGATTCTAAAGAAGCTCTGCCACAAAGAAGAGGGGGTCAACCTATTCTCCAAAGCACCCAAAGGCAGGAGAAGAAGCAATGGACAGACACTAATCAAGGAGAGAACCAACCTGGAATTAAGGAGAACTTTCCTGAGTGTGAGGACAATTAATCAGTAGAACAACCTGCCTTTAGAAGTTGAAACAAGCTATTTAATTATACATATGATAACAGCAGCACGAATACTATACGCGCAACACTGGAAGAGTAGTGATATACCAACACCAGATAAAGTAATCAATAAAATTATGGAATATGCGGAATTAGATAGACTCACAAAGGAATTACAAAATAGGGAAGAACATGACTTTTACTTAGTATGGGAAAAGTGGTATAGTTGGTTGAAAGATAGGAAAGAGATGAAGCAATAGGAAGTAAATAAAATGACCAAATATAGTATGATGGAAACAAAGAACAGACATAGGTCAACAAAGATCAATATTAGATAGACAAAAGGGAATGACCAAATAAGGAAGAGTCAAAATACAAAGAGAAATGTATATTATAGTTGTGACAAACTGGACATGTATTGAAATGGATGTTTGTATGTTTTTATGTTTTGTACGTTTCATTGTTCTGTTTAGTTTGTACTTATAAATAAAAATTGGAGGGAAAAAAAAAAAGAAGTTGTAGGTGCTCCAACACTGGAGGTTTTTAAGAAGAGCCTCGACCACCATTTATCTGAAATAATATAGCGTTTCCTGCTTCAGCAAGGGACTAGAAGACTCCCAAGCTCCCTTCCAACTCTGTTATTCTGTTATTTTTGGGGAGTGGATATCCATATCAAGGTTATGTGATGTGTATACTTCTCTTTGGAACAAGGCCATCTTGAATGTGCTACCTTGGCATTTAAGGGGAAAAAAAATGAATAGGAAGAAATGAGAAAGTTGTGGTATTTTGTATGACAAAATTACAAGAAGAATCACTAGCTCTAAAGGAATCCCAAATACTAATGTTGCATAAAAATTCACATTGGAATATTTGGGAATTTTTAAATGTGGTTCACAAGTCATAAAGATACAGCACACGATGCATCCACCCAAGAAAAGGTGTTACAAAGTGCACTTGAAAACAGTAAAACTGTATTGAAAAAGCATGTTCCTTAGGAAATAGATATACAGCAATGAGATATTGCCAGCAAATACATAAATAATACCACTGCTAGCCAATTATTTTCCTTGCATATTCATTAATCGGGGCCAGGGGAAACCCAGACTTTGCAGCCAGCAAAGGGAGCATTTTAATGAAAACTGAAAAGTCAGAGTCGCCTATCTATATCAAGGTTTTTGAGAAGAGGAAACATGTTGAAATCTCAAATGCCACATTTGACCTCTCCTTCCAGAATTACAGATAGACTGTGCCACAAATAGCATTTTCAAATTTTTTGCTAAATTGTGAGGGGACAAAAAAGGAGTTGGACAAGTACTCCAATTTTTCCAAAGTGGGGAGAAAATTCCAACCATTCCTTAAACACAAAAAAATCCCTAATGTTTAAGGTAATATTGTACACGAGGAGGTCACTTCTGATTTCAGGGGAACCTGAACAAGAAGAATTGACAATAAAGAATCATGATAAAGGATGCGTGGTATGGGAGCAACTCTGTAGCGGACAAAAAAGCTCTACAGAGAATCATTAAAACTGCCCAGAATATCCAGCTATCAGCTCTGGATGACATCTTTGATTCTTGCTGTTTGAGGAAGTTGCATGACATTCTCCCTCTCAGAGGAAAAACGTCAGTCAGGATGGGTTAGCGTCCCGTCTAGCCAATGACCGAGCACTTTCCAAAGACAAAACTCCGCCCTCCGAAGGAGCCCCAGTTCTTCGTCTCGGTCTTCGCTAAGACAGGACGTGTCCTCCTTTGACTGAGATTTTTCCTCGCCTTTTGACTGCCTTCTATTGTGATTGCCATCTTCTATCTGACCGCAAGTACTTCTCGCTCCTGCAGGCTTTGTGCCTTGCTACAGGGCGAGTTTATTCCTAATAGTTATTGCTGCATTGAGACGGCCGTTGCCTAGCAGCAGATTGACGGCGCTAACAGTTTTACCGGCTAGCCTGAGTCGCGTTTAAGGCCTCTAGGCTAGCGACTGAAGAGAGCTTTCCCCCCCCCTCCTTCCATCTGATCGGCGCTTTGGGGGCGATCGGAAAGATAAGGCTGGAGCGGACGCTCGCCTTACAGGCCATTGAAACCTTGAAGCCGGCTAGCTTCTGAGGAGAGCGCCCCCCCCCATTCCATCTGATCGGCGCTTTGGGGGCGATCGGAAAGATAAGGCTGGAGCGGACGCTCGCCTTACAGGCCATTGAAGCCTTGAAGCCGGCTAGCTTCTGAGGAGAGCGCCCCCCCCCTCTCATTCCATCTGATCGGCGCTGGGGGCGATCGGACCGATAAGGCTTGAGCGGACGCTCGCCTTACAGACTATTTGACACTCGAAGCCAGCCATTGACGGAGAAGAGCGCCCCCCCCCAGCTGATTGGCGCACCGGGGCGATCTGAGAAAAAGGGCGATTGGAAAGATAAGGCTCGAGCGACGCTCGCCTTACCAGCCGTTTTGAAACTTTGCAGTCAACGGCCTTACTGCGCGCCCTTTTGTCCTCCTCAGTTTTTGGCGCGAAAGAGTGATTGACAGGAAAGGGCTTCAACTGCCGTTTTTTCTTGCCTGCTGGTCTCTTTATTAAGCCCTGTAAATCAGCGGATAGCCTTCTCAGCCGAAGTCTGCCTATTACCCAGAATGGCTTCCTCCATGCGGAATTCTGAGGGCCCTGCTTCCTCTCGTAGGTGCCACCCTAGCAATCCCCTCGAGGGGACTTCTTCCTTGCTGCCTCCTCCGGCCAAGAAATCCCGTTCCAAAAGGGATAAGGCTCCATCTGATAAGGTCCAATCCTCTAAATCGGGTTCTTCCCGAGAGGAACAGCGCCGGCATAAGGCCATGGAAAAGGCCTTTTTGCGGGCACAGTCACAGGCTCAAAGGTCTAACTGCCTCTCTTCTCAACCTCCAGCAGGGTCTCGCTCCCCTCGTTCGGTGCGGGATCTCTCCCCTGATGTTGCTGAGGACCATCATACGGTGTCCCCTTCGGAGCCTCAAAGACTGTTTCAAACACTCCCTGACTCTAACCAGCCTTTGGCCTTGCCTCCTACTCCCCCTCCACCTCCAACTTTGTCTACTCCTATGGCTGACTCCTTGGAGGCCTTCATTTCCAGAGCCATACGACAGTCCATAGCGGATTGTCTTCACCAGGCTCCTTCCGCTTCCAACTTAAGAGCGGATCCTCCTTCTCCCACCGAGGCACGGGATGGTTCCTTACCTGATCACGATTTTTCTGCTCCCCGGGCTTCCCTCGATCAAGCCTCAATGTCAGAGGGGGAGGAGTACCCGGATCAAGCCTGGTCGGACGATGAAGGCCTGGGACCCGACCAGCCGGCTTTTGTTGGCCTCTTCAAGCCGCACCTCTTCCGATCTTTATTGTTTAAGGCCATTGCCGTTACCCGTTTGGGTTCACCTCCGACAACTGCTCCATCTTCGTCTACTTCAGACCCTGCAGCAGCCATGTTTGCGGAACCTACCGCCGAGCCTGACACCATTCCGGCTCCTAAGTTATTTACTGATGTTCTCCATCGTCAATGGGCCTTGCCAGGGGCTGGGCCTAGCCCTAACGGATTGGACAAGCGTCTATACAACTCTGCTCCTCCGTTAGCTGATTTGTTACAGGCCCCTAAAGTCGACTCTCCTATTGTGGCCTTAACTGATTCTTCTCATCCTGCGGGTCCCCCTGAGGATTCTCTTAGGCCTGAGGACAAAAGAGCAGAAAAAACTCTCTTAAAAGGTCATCAGGCTATGGCCTGGTCTATCCGGGCATCGACTTCTGCCTCTTTCTTTAACAGAGCGGCTTTGCTGTGGCTCAAGCAACTACAAGCCAGACTTCCGCTTTCTGACGCTCGGTCACATCAAGATCTAAATAAGATTGCAGCAGCCTTAGAGTATTCGGCTGATGCTACTTTAAATTCCACTCGCTTTTCGGCCAGAGCTTTGGGTTCTAACGTAACATCTCGCCGCCTTTTGTGGCTTAGAAATTGGCAAGCCGATATACGAAGCAAATGGTGACTCGCTTCAGCTCCTTATTCTAGCGGCTCCCTCTTTGGTTCGGCTTTGGAACCCTTGCTTGTCGAAACCAGGGATCGACGGAAGATTCTTCCCCCTGCTTCACGGCGCTCTGACTCCCGTTTCTCTTCTCCAAGATACCAGCCTTTTCGGACCTCTGCTTCCTCTTCCTTTCAACCTCGAGGACAACGCTCCTTTCCTTCCAGACCTCCACGGGATTCCCAGGTCAGACAGGGTTCCAGGTTTCGTAAACCTTTCCGAGGAGGCAGGGGAGGTCGGTGGTCTCGCAGGGGTAGGTGAGGTCCATTTCCATTACCCCATTGGAGGTCGCCTTTCCCTTTATCGTGAGCAGTGGGCCTCCTCCATAAGCGATTCCTGGGTTCTTAACACTGTTTCTTTTGGATTGGCTTTGGAATTTTCTTCCCGTCCCCCCTCCCGTTTTATTCCTTGCCCTGTGTCTCGGGACCGAGTCAGGTCAGGAATTGTTTCGGACGCTATTGAGCATCTTTTACGAATTTCCGCCATTGAGAAAGTCCCTCTTTCTGAACAGGGCCATGGCTTCTACTCCCGTCTTTTTGTTGTACAGAAAGCCTCGGGTGGTTGGCGTCCTATTTTAGACCTAAAGGCTTTGAACCGGCACGTTAAATACCACCGGTTCAAGATGCATTCCCTTTCGTCTATCCTTGAGTCCATTCGTCCTTCCGATTTTCTTTCTTCTATTGACCTAACAGATGCTTACCTTCATGTTCCGATTTTACCGGCTCATCGCCAGTTCCTCCGTTTTGCTTTCAGGGGTTCCCATTACCAGTACAAGGCTTTACCCTTTGGGCTTTCTTCGGCGCCCAGGGTATTTACTAAGATTATGGCATCGTTAATTGGTTTCATCAGGTCACACCCTATCCGCCTTCAGTTTTATTTGGATGACATATTAGTTATGTCTCCTTCACTTCAGGCAGCTCAGCAGGATTTGTCCTTTGTTCTGTTTTCTCTCCAGTCTCATGGTTTTTCTATAAATTGGTCCAAGAGCCATCTGTCCCCTTCTACCTGTATACTTCATTTAGGGGCCTCTATTGATACTGTCTCCTCTACGGTTTACCTTTCGCCGGAACGCCAGTCTAATCTGCGCTCCTTAGCGCGCAAATGTCTGCGATCTGGCTCAGCTACAGCCCTCGTCCTTTCCCGTCTTTTGGGAATGATGGTCTCCTCTTTCGGTATTACCCCATGGTCCCGTTTGCATAGTAGAGAGCTCCAATGGCTCCTCCTACCCTTTCAACGTGATAACCTTGCGGCCTCTTCTCGGCGTATCAGGATTCCCCAACCGGTACTTCACTCTCTGCTCTGGTGGACCTCTCCCGCTTTATCTCGGGGTTCTACCTTCAGGGAACCAGAGAGGATTCAGTTGACTACGGATGCTAGTCTCTCGGGCTGGGGTGCGCATCTACGACATCACATGGCTCAGGGTCAGTGGACCCCTCAGGAATCTCTTCTCAGTATTAACCTGTTGGAACTGCGGGCAATTCGCCTCGCCTTGCTTCGGTTCAGCGATTTGGTGGACGGTAGACACGTTTTAGTCCTAACCGATAACACCACGGCCAAGGCTCATGTTAATAGGTTGGGGGGTACCAGATCTCATTCTCTGATGAACGAGGCCCGTTTATTGGGTTTATGGGCCGAGGACCATCTTGCTTCAATCAGGGCAGATTACATTTCCGGAGCTGACAACATCCAGGCTGATTCCCTCAGCCGTTCGCAGGTGGACCACGGCGAATGGTCCATCTCGCAAGAGCTCTTCCGAGATATCGTCTCTAAATTTGGATGCCCAATTGTAGATTTATTCGCCTCTCGTTTGAACCATCGTCTTCCCCGTTATTTTTCCAGGTTCCTAGACCTCCGGGCGGAAGCCACGGATGCCCTTCGCAGCCCTTGGCCCTCGGGACTTTTGTACGCCTTTCCCCCTCTCCCATTGATTCCCAGGGTTATACGGAAGATGCTTTCCGAACAAGCGCAGCTTCTCCTGGTGGCCCCGTTTTGGCATATGCGCCCCTGGTTCGCGGACTTGATGAGCCTTTCAGTGGCTCCTCCTTGGCAAATCCCTGCCTCCAAGGTCAGTTTGTCACAGGGGTCTCTGATTCATCCGAACCCGGAGTGGCTTCGCTTGACCGTTTGGCGGTTGAGCGGCTCCTCCTGACGGGGGCCAGAATCCCGGCAGATGTCGTGTCCACGATCCAGGCCGCCCGCAGACCCTCTACCGTCAGAATTTATGAGGCCACTTGGAGGGCTTTTGTTTCGTGGTGTTCATCGGTTCCTATTTCACCTACTTCGGCTTCCATTATTCACGTGCTGATGTTCCTTCAATCGGGCCTTCGCAAAGGACTTAGACCCAACACGCTACGTCGACAACTGGCCGCCATTGCTTCCGTCTTGTCCTGCGGTTCGAAGGATCCCATTTCTCGTCATCCAATCATCACAACCTTCCTACGGGGAGCTACAAATCTACGCCCTCCAACCGTTCATCGGTTTCCAACGTGGAACTTGAATAAAGTCCTAAAAGCGCTCATGTCACCTCCCTTCGAGCCTCTTCGATCCGTCTCACTGCGTTTCCTTTCGTTGAAAGTGGCATTCTTAGTGGCTATCACTTCTTCCCGCAGAATTTCAGAACTGGCAGCATTATCTGTCCGGTCGGACCTTTGTATTTTCCATGCCGATAGGGTGGTTCTCCGGCTGGATCCCGCCTTCGTGCCCAAAGTAAACTCGACCTTTCACAGGGCACAGGAGCTCGTGCTCCCGGACTTTTGCCCTCGCCCTTCCCATCAACTGGAGAGGGCTTGGCACACGCTGGACGTCCGCCGGGCGTTGAAGATTTATATCACCCGGACGTCCTTACACCGAAAGACGGAGGCTCTGTTTGTTGCCTTTCACCCCTCAGCCCTGGGAGTACGGGTATCTAGTGTGACTTTAGGTCGTTGGATCAGAGCCGCTATCGCCTTAGCTTACCGGCATTCGAATTCTCCTCTGCCGCATCCCATCACAGCTCATTCAACGAGGAGCGCCTCAACATCGGCCGCCTGGTCTACTCAGGCTCCCCTCGAAGAAGTTTGCCGTGCAGCCACATGGACAACCATCAGTCCCTTCGTCAGGCATTACAGAGTGGATTCATTTGCTTCCGCTGACGCTGCATTCGGCAGAAGGGTTCTACAGTCGGTTCACCTTCCTTGAGGACCACCGGACCATTTTTCTTCCCTCCCTGGTGACATCTGGCTTTGGTATGTCCCCATCCTGACTGACGTTTTTCCTCTGAGAGGGAGAATGGACGTTGGTCTTACCTGATACGTCCCTTCTCGACATGAGGAAAAACGTCAGTCAGTCCCACCCTTTGGTTCGTTCCGGTGGTGGGGGAGGGGTGATATTAACTCTCTCTTGTTTCAGGAGGACACGGAGCACGAGTCCATCGCTTCGCCTCATCGAAGAACTGGGGCTCCTTCGGAGGGCGGAGTTTTGTCTTTGGAAAGTGCTCGGTCATTGGCTAGACGGGACGCTAACCCATCCTGACTGACGTTTTTCCTCATGTCGAGAAGGGACGTATCAGGTAAGACCAACGTCCATTCTCAGAGACTCTTCCCATCCTGCTTACAATCTTTTTGGACTATTGCCTGGCAGAAGATACAGTACAATTAAAACTTGGACCACACATTTTCTGAATCATTTTTATCCCAGAGCTAAAATTGCACTCAACAATGAACTAAAGGGCCACCATCAGTGAGCTGTTGGACAGCATTACTTGGTCTGTTGTGTGGATGTTTGGGTGGTTTAGGGGTGGGGAATTTGTGGTGGGTGGGTGAGTGTTTTGGGATTGTTATGTGTGTTGGACTGGTCTTTGGGTGTTAAGTGAATTTTGTTGTATGGGTATACTGTGTATACATATACAATGACAATACAGTTATTATTATTATAAAGAAGGCAAATCTATTGGCAATTTATATATTTTTAAAAAACCCAGCAATTCAGCCTGGATGGCAAGAAAAGGGAAAAAGTGTCGCATATCCTTCAGATGTAAATTTATGAATGAGGGTGGGCCATTCTTTTTACAGTTTCCAAGATTCAGTATTTACTCCAGACTAGCATTATAGTTCCTTTGCTGAAGCTTGTGTAGTTCTTGCTTCCACGATCTTTTTGAGCTGTGTGGGAGTTGACACTTCTAAAGCCTCCCTTCAGATGTAACGGAAGCACAGGAAGTCAGAAAAATCTGCTAACCATTAGAGAGATGGCTGGACAATGAAATACAACCATTCAGAAACCAGACATTATTTGGATATTTTATAATTAATGGAGTGTGAGGAATATCTGTCATGGGAACTTTTCTGAAATTTCATTTTCTTCTGAAACAATTTTGAAAGCAATTTGCATGTAAGATTGACTGTAAAAAGAGATCATTATTTCAGCCAGTAGATTTCAAAGGAAAAGCAACAGGGAGCAATTAAGTTTTGGAGGATAAAACTGTCCCATTACCAATATGGATTTAGAATCAATTTGCTCTCTGGCCCAACTCTTTACAAGGATTTTATAGGTAGAATAGAACTATTTTACACCTGTCTCATAGAATAGCCTTATGTTCCAGGTTTTTCATTAGGGTTTCACACAAATTCATATCATGATGGGGCTCGTATGGATGATTGGGCCTCAATACAAATTGCATTATTAGCACAGATCAATATAGTATCCTTGGAACTACATCAATGCTTTGGAGCAAAGTTTCTCAACTTTGACATGTGTCAGGGTTCCCGAGGCAGCATGCTTGAATGTTGGTTACTGGGCCTCCTGATACAGGGAAGGTTTTTACTCAAATAAACTGGAACCCACACTTTAGACAATGAAAAGTTCAGCCTTTCCTCCACGGTACTGCTGATCTCAGAATGAAAGGGGCAATGAGATGGGATAGCAAGCAATAAATCCTCATAAAATGAATACAAAGAGGGACCACTACATTATATGGAAATTTAGATCCTGGGTTGGTGGAGAGCAACATTCCAGAAGGCATTTCCTAGAAACATAGGGCTGGAAGCAGGAGTGGGCTGCTGGGGGTTCGCAGGGGTTTGGGAGAGCCTCTAGCTAAGATTCTGTGCAGTTCGGACAATCCCCAAATCCCACTCCTGGCTGGCCCCTCCCACCCTGCCCTGCCCCTCCCAGGAGTCCCCACACAGCTCGTTTTGGATGCAGGTAAGCGCAGAGTGCATGCGGAGGCTCAGGGAGGCTGAAAAACAGGCCTACCAGAAGTTCGGTAAGGCCTCCAGAGGGCCACCAAAGCCTGGGGAGGCCGTTTTCACCCTTCTGGAGACTTGAGGAAAGCCTCCAGAGCCCAGGGAGGGCACCTCCACCATGGTGCAGGAGGCTGACTAGGCCTCGCCCAGCATGGCCACGCCCACCCAGCAACTGGGCAGAGAATCCCTTGCTAAAATTTTTGAAGCTCCTGGCTGGCCCCGCCCACCCTGCCCCACTCCTCCCAGGAGTCCCCACGCAGCCTGTTTTGGATGCAGGTAAGTGCAGGGCATGCACAGAGGCTTGGGGAGGACAAAAAATGAGCCTAACAGAAGTTCAAGGCTCCAGAGGGCCTCCGGAGCCCGGGGAGGCCATTATTGTCCTCCCGGTGGCTCGAAAAAAGCCTCCGAAGCCCGGGGAGGGCAAAAACACCCTCCCACCATGGTGCAGGAGGCTGACTAGGCCACACTCACCATGACCACGCCCATCCAGCAATTGGGCAGAGAGCCCCTTGCTAAAGTTTTTGACGCCCATCCCTGATCAAAATATATAACCTTATATAACCTTCTCACTGTTTACCTGCACAAGTGAACTAATAGCTTGACTTTCTCCCACAATCGACTCTTTTCTCTCCCTGACGTTTTAAGCCTGTTTTCCTTAATTCCTGATGAAATTTTTGTGAAATTCCTCCTTTAGAAAAAAGGACTGAAATAAAATTCTCACTGGTTTTTTTTTTTTTTGGGGGGGGGGGGGCATATCTCTTGCGTATAGTTTTACTTTAGCTTGGCTCCATCCACCAGATACTTGAAAACAAGACTAATGATGCCTCATTAGATGGATGTCACTTTGTCCTCAATGGGTACATTGGAAACATTAGCCCTTTTCCATTGGATGGATGATGAAATATAAAAGAGCCAAACAAAAGATAGCAATGCAAGATCACGAAAGGGTGGCAAAGAAAATTAAACAGAAAGCTTGGAGGTGAACAGATCCTGAAGTTGAGAGGTCTAGATGCATTTAATGAAAAGCAGATGCCCATGGACGTTATTGTTATTATTATTGGTTTTAACAACAACCGCCCCAAAAAAGTGTTGGAAAGAATGACTATTTTTAGAAAGTTTGCTTGCCCTCTGGAGCGCATGTGAAGTTTATTCATCCAGCTTCGTAGTCTATGAATTCTGGAATGAAAACAAATCCCAGTTCTTTCCATGGTAATTGAGACATTTCACCCTTCTTTGGTGTAATTATATTGTCAAATGGAGGACTATTCAAGTAATTAGTAACATAATTAGGGGAGCTTTTGTGCTCACTCTGTCTTTAGCTGAAATACAATCTTTATTTCTAATGCCCTTTTTTTTCTTTTTTTTTTGCAGCACGCAGATAGCTAAAGGGGAAGGGAAAAAGAAACACACACCCGGCGAGTCTAATGAACAGGGGAGCCATGCAAAATTGAAAGTTGTTTTTTTTTTTTTAATATAGCCAGCTCGGAGACAGACTTAACTCGCCAACTTTAGACAATAAAATGCAGGTCATAAGAAAAGAAGGATTTGCAGGACATAATATAGCTTCAGACCTGCCAAGAGTTTGGTCTTTCTTGTGCTGAAGGATAATACGTTCGGATAATCATTAGGCACTCAGCAAAAAACACTACCCTCTAGCAATACACTGGCATGGCTGTTAAAATCTAGGGGAGTCGGGAGTTAATGAAAACAATTCTATCCCTTGGATAGAATTTAGCATGTGTTTATGTCTGTCTGTCTGTCTCCTGCTTGTTTCCTATTAAAATAACCCCCTCAAGACCACTGAGGAGGCATTCAGTAACAAAGACACTGTTGAATTTCATAAATATTTTACAAGCTTGTCAACTGGTAGATTTGGCTTTAGTTTGGTCTGCTCAGTTGAAGTTATTTTTATTCCTCATGCAATGATCCCCTCTCCCGGCACTTCATAAAGTGGAGTTCAAGTGAAGTCGGATCATTAAAAAATGGTAAACACGGTAGACATGTGTTCTGAGAGCAAGGTTCCCATGAGCTACGCAGAACTTCTACGCAGAACAGATGTACGGACTATAAATTACCGAAATAAATAACTAAAGAAAAATGGAAGTGAATGTCTATTATTGTTT
The DNA here is from genome assembly GCF_059756535.1 of Pantherophis guttatus. NCBI lineage: Eukaryota > Metazoa > Chordata > Lepidosauria > Squamata > Colubridae > Pantherophis > Pantherophis guttatus. Next base: position 13,376,691 of record NC_142073.1, read on the forward strand.
TTGTTAGTTGTGAAGTCGTGTCCGACCCATCGCAACCCCATGGACAACGTTCCTCTAGGCCTTCCTGTCCTCTACCATTCAGTAGAGTCCATTTAAGCTCACGCTGACTGCTTCAATGACTCCATCCAGCCACCTCATTCTCTGTCGTCCCATTCTTCTTTTGCCCTCAATCTTTCGCAGTATTAGGCTCTTCTCCAGGGAGTCCTTCCTTCTCATTAGGTGGTCAAAGTATTTGAGTTTCATCTTCAGGATCTGGCCTTCTAAAGAGAAGTCAGGGTTGATCTCCTCTAGGACTGACCAGTTTGATCACCTTGTAGTCCAAGGGACTTGCAGGAGTCCCTTGTTCAAAGGCCTCAATTCTCTGGCACCCGGTCTATTATTACTCAGGTGAAATAAGTTTTGAAGAGCCCTTCAAACTTTACATTGATTCAAAGACCCTTGATTTGGTTCGACGCATCCCCTTTATTTTGATGGGAAGATTTGATTGAATTGCCTTCAGACTGAATCTTGAAATCAAATCTTCTCATAGACCTATCGAGATTTTATTGTCATGCATTTCAATTCTCCAGTGAGAGACATCAAAGAATGAAATAATATGAATGAAAGTTGAGGTGAACATCCACCAACATTAGAATATCATGCAACTATGCTTCTTTCCATTCAGTAATTTCTTGTTTCCTTTTCTGTGTAATAGTCAGCTTTGGGTACACATGCAACATGCTTGGACTTCATTGAACTGTTTGGTGTTTTCCAATCAAGCTGCCATTGGATTTCTCCAAAGTTTTCAATCCATTGAAAGAGAATTCTCTTTTTCTTCCTTTTGGATGCTTTAGAATTTCTAATAAGAATTTCTTTTGAGTCTGTTTTAGCTTGCCAATAATTGTTCTTATGCAGCTGCTATTATTTTCTTGTAAGATATGACCCATCAGTCTGCAGATTTCCTAACTGTGCAACCAGATTTTGGATTAAAGTCCAATGTTTAAATGACTCAGGTTGTTTTCTTTCCACGATAAAGGAAGCGCATTGTGGAGTCCTTGGTGATCTCTGAGCTTGGTGGTCTCTGAGCTTGGTTGTTTTCTTGCAGATGTTTCATTTGTCAACAAGGTAACATTATTAGTGCTAGTGGGTGTGAGGTGTGTTCTCTGCCAGGTTGGTGGGAGGTGTTGGTTTTCCCTTGGACAACATCTCCTCTTCCTGAAAACCATTAGGGTATTGTTTTCAGCTTGATTGTTTGTCTGGTGTTAATCTCTGCTTATCTGGGTATTGATTGCTTATTGAGTTTTTTTGTTTACTTCTTAGCTTTTTAATGTTTGTGTGTAAATGTGACTTACCTTATGTATCTATTGATAGCTGTTTTTTTTTTAAATATCAAACTTCAAGAATTCTCTAATGTTATTGGATTTAGCTTAGTCTAGGAAGCTCCCAGTTTCCTAGCTGAAAGTATGGCTGAATCTGCCTATGTGTTGTGAGATTAAGCAGTTTTCATCCTGCTTCTAACTTCTAGTTTTCAGAAACGCTCCTGACCTTTCACTCTATAACATAAATTCCTTAATAAACTTCGTTTTTCTCTGAACTAAAATCTATAGATGTTTTAAACTAAGAAACAAACAAAACCTCTTTTATCTATTAATCCTTAGGGCTGCCTTCATCTCTCTGAAATCTTTTATTAGAGATGGGGCAGCTGCAACAGTGCAGCGTATTCCAAATGCAGCTACATGATTTCATTTAGCTCAACCAGTTCTGAAGTTAAAAATGGATGTGCATTTAGTTATTTTAAATGTTAAAATAGATCTAATAATAATCCCGGAACTTTAATTTTTCCTCTTAATTAACAACCCACAACAGATGGATAGACAGGCCAGATGTTAACTTCTGCACACTTTAATCTGCTTAAAAACACTGTACGTTAGCAAAAAACTGAAAAAAAATTGTTATGGCTTAGATGCTAACTACATCCAGTTTTCCAGATGTATTTTATATATGGCAGCATCTGTATATTTCCAGAGAATGCTATGATTTCATTTTTTTTCAGAGCATCTTTCCATTTCCAAAGCCTTTCAAATGTTAATTAGAATCCAATTGCAATCATATTTTAATGCATTGCTTTCTTTTGTAAAAAGTACAAGACCAAAGTACCCATCTCTGTGTTATCTAAGTCTTCTATTGTTTCCATTCTCATCCTCAAAAAAGAATTGTTGATTAACTGTCCATTGATCCTTAGTTCTGCTCCTTTCTCAAGCAGATTCTGTCAACTTTTGTAACCAAGCAGTAGCATTGCTATTAAAATATTTTTTAAAGGAAATCATTCCTGTTTGTACATATTAAATCATACTTGGCTGAACCATAGTTTACAGAACTGACCCTTTTGCTTCAATTGCTGGAATGTATGGAAGCATAAACTAATCACAGTTGCTGGATTCAGATAATACTTTGAGCCGTAAACTAGCCAACCCAATTTTTAACCTAGCATTATTTATGAACTTGGCCACTGTCAAAGCAGTTTAGAATAAAAAGGCCAATAATATATATAAAAAAATGAGCAGTCAAAAGTTACAATATTTATTGAAAGAAATCTCAGTGTGGTTTATAGTTGTGAAAGGAACTCCTTGAAAATATTACCAAGTTTTTCTATTCTATATTTTTTTTTAAAAAAAAATTGATTTATATGCCGCCCTTCTCCGGAGACTCAAGGCGGTTTACAATGCGCTAAGCAATAGCCTTCATTCTTTTGTATATTTATACAAAATCAGCTTATTGCCCCCACAAACTGGGTCCTCAATTTACCTATCTTAGAAAGGATGGAAGGCTGAGTCAACCTTGAGCCTTGGCGAGATTTGAACCTGCAGTAATTGCAGGCAGCTGGTCTTAATAACCAGCTTAATAACAGGGTGCCTTAGACCACTGTACTACCAAGGCTCTTTGATATGTATATGTATATGTATATGTATATGTATATGTATATGTATATGTATATGTATATGTATATGTATATGTATATGCATATTCTTTCTAGCCAGGTTTTACCTACGTAAACTAAGTTGTTCTACAGCCCTGGTTCTGTGAAATCTCATTCACAAGTTTCTGGGCCTTTTTTCTGCTGACAAACTGCAACTCTGTGTTGCTCTCTGGGATATAGATAGATAGATAGATAGATAGATAGATAGATAGATAGATAGATAGATAGATAGATAGATAGATAGATAGATAGATAGATAGATCTTCATTTTCTAGGCTTTTGGTAAAGGTTTTGTTTTTGTTTAATAAATTCTGAAACATCTTATTCTCTAAGTGTTTAAGAGTGCTAGTGCCTTTGAATACTGTTGAGTTTGAAAGTGTTGACTTCATTATCGAAACATACAAAGAAGGCTACTCGAGAGAAAAAGCTCACTCAGAATTCCTGATTTGCAGTGTGGATGTGATAAAACCCCTTTAGTTCTTAGAATTATAACAATTTCTGAAATAATGCACATTGGAAATGGTCAGTGATATTTATGGTGGCTTTTTTTCAGTCCTATGATGAAACAGAGAACATTTTCTTATATTGTCATTTTGCTTATAAATCAGATTTCATGTCCGTAGCTAAAGATTAATATAGAACAACTGGAAATTATCAGAGCATAGCTGATTGAAATTACACGGGCATAAAAGTCAAAAGACTCTCTGGCCTTCTTTGAGTCATATCTTCTTATAGTAATTGCCCAATAATTACTTGCTGGGATTATACACATTCTTTATTCCAGATTAAGAACTTGCCTTTCCGCTAGTATGAATAGAATAGAATAGAATAGAATAGAATAGAATAGAATAGAATAGAATAGAGTAGAGTAGAGTAGAGTAGAGTAGAGTAGAGTAGAGTAGAGTAGAGTAGAGTAGAATAGAATAGAATAGAATAGAATAGAATAGAATAGAATAGAATAGAATAGAACAGAACAGAACAGAACAGAACAGAACAGAACAGAACAGAACAGAACAGAACAGAACAGAATAGAATTAGAATTTGTCTTGACTGTTTCCTTTTCTGCTTCCTGCAAACAACTGGTCCAGCAGGGATCAAAACAGATTTGAGTCATATTAAAGAGGACACACAGCCTTTCTCCATTGGCTGACTTATTCATCAGCAGATTAAAGGCATTTGTAATCTTTAATTACTTGTGTTTTAATTGCTTCGGCAAAGGCTAATGTGGATATATGGCATGAACGGTGATGAATGCAGTTATCTATGTACATTGTTTGATGTTTCACGTAAATAGTTGTGAGGACACTTAAGTAGCCTTTGGGCAGTGGACAGGGAAATTTTAGATCTTTCCTTGCAAATTGCATAAATTTAACCTTGGCATTTTGATCAGAGGTGGGTTACAGCAGGTTCTGACCAGTTCTGGAGAACCGGTAGCGGAAATTTTGAGTAGTTTGGAGAACCGGTAAATACCACCTCTGACTGGCCCTGCCATCATGTGACCAGAAGGAGAATATGGAACACAATAACCTTGTGGGCTGGCATGGTACCTATTTATCTACTTTCATTTCAGAGGTGGGTTTCAGCAGGTTCTGATCAGTTCTGGAGAACCGGTAGTGGAAATTTTGAGTAGTTCGGAGAACCGGTAGTAAAAATTCTGACTGGCCCCGCCCCCATCTATTCTCTGCCTCCCAAGTCCCAGCTGATAAGGGAGGAAATGGGGATTTTGCAGTAACCTTCCCCTGCCACCTCCACCAAGCCACGCCTACCAAGCCACACCCACAGAACCGGTTGTAAAAAAAATTGAAATCCAGCACGGATTTTGATGTGTGCTAAGTGGGAACCATACCATGCATATTGTATAAGTGGACCTTCCGTTTTTCTCTTAGGAGTTTTGGAAAATATAGTTTTTTTAAAAAACCCGTAAGTTATATTTATTGGAGTCACTAGCAAGTAATAGAATGCGCTTCAGGTTGTAATTCCTTTGGAGTTTTGTTCACTTCTTTCTTCTTTTTCTTATATTATAAAATCATTAAGGCTGCATCTCTTGGTCAGACTTTTAAATATAAATGGCTGTATTATTTTTGATTTAATTGACTTGGCAGATCTTGTAAAAGTTAAGCAGGGTCAGATCTGGTTAATGCTTAGAGATGAGACCTCGATAAAATCCCAGGGTTGTAAGTTAGACTGAAAAGTCAATGAGAACACCTTAGAAGAAGACATTGGCAAATCACTTCCATATTGTTGCCAAGGAGACTGCATGAACAGAGAGATGTCTGCTGGGAGGGAGGGAGGGGGCAATGGGAGGGGGGAGTCAAATGATTAAAGCAATATTGTGCCATGCAGTGCAAATACTACCCTTTTATAGTTAGATTCTGTATTACAGTCAATGACCAGCATACTCCTGTAATGTCCCAAAGGTGCTTTTTTCAGGAGGCAACTGGACTTTCCTTGAAGACGTTTTGCTTCTCATCCAAGAAGCTTCTTCAGCTCTGACTGGATGGTGGGGAATAGAAGGATTTATACTCCTTGCAGACAGCTGGTCATTTGCATTCTTTTAATGAGTCATTAACACAGTCCTCTCAACAGTTCCAAGAAGGCTTCACATCCATTTGCACCAAGACGTGGGTTTCAGCAGGTTCTGACCAATTCTGGAGAACCGGTAGTGGAAATTTGGAGTAGTTCGGAGAACCGGTAAATACTACCTCTGACTGGCCCCGCCCCCATCTATTCTCTGCTTCCCGAGTCCCAGCTGATTGGGAGGAAATGGGGATTTTTTTTTTTTAAATTTGATTTATATGCCGCCCTTCTCCGGAGACTCAGGGCGGCTTACAATGCGCTAAGCAATAGCCTTCATTCTTTTGTATATTTATACAAAGTCATCTTATTGCCCCCACAAACTGGGTCCTCAATTTACCTACCTTAGAAAGGATGGAAGGCTGAGTCAACCTTGAGCCTTGGTGAGATTCGAACCTGCAGTAATTTTTGCAGTAAATGCTTGGTGGGTGTGGCTTGGTGGGCATGGCAGGGGAAGGATACTGTAAAATCTCCATTCCCTCTGGAGTGGGGAGGGAATGGGGATTTTACAGTATCCCTCCCCTGCCATGCCCACCAAGCCATGCCCACCAAGCCATGCCCACAGAACCAGTAGTAAAAATTTTTGATTTGTACCACTCAGGTGACTCTGATGACACAGATAAACCTCCAGATGATCTCAATAACTCGCTAAAAGGATGCAAATGACTAGCTGTCTGCAAGGAGTATAAATCTTTCCGTTCCACACCATTCTGTCAGAACTGAAGAAGCTTCTTGGGATGAGAAGCGAAATGTCTTCAAAGAAAAACCAGAAAGTCCAGTTGCATCTTGAAAAAGCACCTTTGGGACAATCATGACCGGGATGACTGAGAATCTCCATAGACATACCCCTGTTACATATATGTCGAGACATTACACACATGTACAAAAGGTTGCAGAGGCATGATGCATTTTCATCATTTTGATGGATCCTGTACAGGTAGTCCTTGACTTACAATAGTTCATTAAGGAACAGTTTGAACTTACAATAGATTTTAAAAAGGGACTTATGACTGTTTTTCACACTTATGACTGTTGCAGCACCACCATGGTCATAAGATCAAAATTCAACTGACTCATATTTATGACAGTCAGGTTCACTTAACAATCATATTACTACCTTAAAAACTGCAGTGATTCACTTAACAACTGTGGCAAGAAAGGTTTTAAAATGAATCAAAACTCACTTAACAACAAGTCTTGCTTAGCAACAAAAATGTTCAGCTCAATTGTGGTAATAAGTTGAGGACTATATGTAAATGACTCTGCATGGAGCTGTCCATGTGGACCCCAGGAAGCAAGGTGAACAAATGAAGAGTAGAGTAGAGTAGAGTAGAGTAGAGTAGAGTAGAGTAGAGTAGAGTAGAGTAGAATAGAATAGAATAGAATAGAATAGAATAGAATAGGAATTATTTATTGGCCAAGTGTGATTGGACACACAAGGAATTTGTCTGGTGCATATGCTCTCAGTGTACATAAAAGAAAAAATACGAACCTGCTGGATTTCACCCCTGGTTGTCTAGTATTGTAAAAGGCAGTAGTAAAATCTATCACCATTTCTACTGTTTTGAGTGTGTTTCGTTCAAGATTATTCCGGTTGTACCACATGCAAAGTTTTTCAACAAATTTCTGAACATTTCCTTACAGAACTCTTATCTGCTGCCAAGGCTATTGGCAGGAATAGGCTTCACTATATAAATAGCGTAGAGCCATTGCCAACGAGTGAAATTATTATCAAGGGAATTGATGAAAGTAAGAGTAAATGTTTAAGAGTTAGTAAGGAGAGGACTTTGCTAGGTTCCTAAACAGTAGTCCATTCTATTTCTGTCTCTTCCCCCACCCCTCCCTACCCAGTGCTCGAAAGAACGCAGGTATTCATGTGAGAAAGAGCTGCTTTCAATTAATGTTGGTCCACTTGGTTGAAACAAAACACATTTTGAAATATTGCTTAATTCATTGACGGAAGGCAGTGGATACAGGAATGACAGTATAATTAGAGTTATCGATTGATTAAAGACTCTTAAGTCCATTACCAACTGGCTTTTAATTGAATAACCAATTAAACCTAAATAAATTTGCATATCATCACAACCATTGGCAGGGATGTTTCTAACACCCGGAAGATGGAGACAATTTTAATCGAAAGTGCCACTTTAACTTGCTGTGACCTTTACTCTGGAGGTTTTCATCCAAGATACTGAACAATCATTCTTCGAATGAAAACACTCCAGGTGCTTTAGAAACAAGTTCAAATTCCATCAGCACTGTGCTAAATATAAATGCAAGAGACTGACAACCATGTCTGCTCAGTGGTTTTTATATATATATATATATATATATAAAAAACCCAGCTTTATTTGCCACCAGAAAACTCATGTATGCTTTACATTCAAATGGAAAAAAAGCAAATGTTCAAGATACACATGGGACTTAAATGAACACAAAGGTTTATTGTCCTCTACTCTCTAAAAAACAGAGTAGAATATTTTATCATGGTCAATAACCAATATAAGGTGTACTCTTGAATTTTAGCATCACTGATCTCAGGAAATAAATGTACAATGTATTTTTCTCTCAAAGATTTATTAGTTGTCTTATCGTGAATAGTTGCCCTATAGTTAATAGCTCTTGTGATGGTATTCGATAAATCTAAAGCCCATATAAATCATCCAATCAAAGGCATAGTGTAGTTTCCTTTAAAAGCTGCAATCCGTTAAAATAGCAGACATGAGAAAGGCATGGCAAGAATATTCAGAGGAGATCCTGTGAGTAGCTCCAACAACTTTAAATGGAAATTTTAAGGATTTTATGAGGAATAAAAAAGTTACGGATGAAGGTAAATATATGTGTCCCCGTTGCAGAATGTTGCAGGATCCGATCTGGGTCAGTCATTGGGACCAAAGATTTAGTCTTCCGAGCTTTCGGTCTTGTACTGGAGCCCATCCTTAGGGAACTTGTCTCTCACCAGAATGTGTGCTTTGGGCTATTCTATGCATAGTATTTATGTAGTGCCTGGTTGTGTGTGTCTTTTTAGTTGTTGATTGGGGTGTCGATGCACTATTCTTAAGTCGTTAGCTGTTGTTTCCTTGTGCTGCCAAGTCTTGGGAGCCTATAAGAAACAAGCATTTAGCAGCACAAGAAACAACAAGCCAACAACTTACTAGCTGGCCATCAATCCCCTAATCAACAATTAAAAAGCCAGACACAACCAGGCCCTTGTTCTTGTTTTGTGCTGGTCATTGTCTCCATCCATGCAATCGTGCTGGTCATTGTCTCCATCCATGCAAATTTTTTGACTGTTCCCACTTAATTGTGAGCTGTTCTTACAATACATCTGAAGTGTGAGAAGATGGGGTTCACACCACTAGAGTAGTGACTGGATGGTGTCTAATAAAACATGCCCTCTATACATGTCTTCTTTCATGGTAAATGCTCCAACATAAGATAGATTGCTGTGGTAGTTTTTTTTTTCCTAGCCAAAGCTCCTGAGGGTAGTACAAGAAGTATTGAGTGGAAGCTCACTAAGGAGAGATCCAATCTGGAACTATGGAGAAACTTCCTGACAGTGAGAATAATTAGTCAGTGGAACCACTTATCTCCAGGAGTTGAGTTGTGAGAGATGGTGGATTCTTTTTCACTAAAATATTTGAAGTTTTCCCCCTGTCCAGTCATGAAGGAGTGGTGCTCATTTCCGATTCTCGGCCAAGGGAGCCGTTTTGTCTGAGAGATGCTTCTGTCAACATGTGACCAAAAGGAGAATATGGAACACAGTAACCTTGTGGGCTGGCGTGGTACCTATTTATCTACTTTCATTTCAGGGGTGGGTTTTAGCAGGTTCTGACCAGTTCTGGAGAACCGGTAGTGGAAATTTTGAGTAGTTCGGAGAACCGGTAGTAAAAATTCTGACTGGCCCCACCCCCATCTATTCTCTGCCTCCCAAGTCCCAACTGATCAGGAGGAAATGGGGATTTTGCAGTAACCTTCCCGTGGAGTGGGGTGGGAATGGAGATTTTATAGTATCCTTCCCCTGCCATGCCCATCAAGCCACACCCACCAAGCCATGACACACCCACCAAGCCATGCCATGCCACGCCCACCAAGCCACACCCACAGAACCGGTAGTAAAAAATGTTGAAACCCATCACTGTTTCATTTGCATACTTTCGAACTGCTGGGGCAAGTAACAGGAGCTCACCCCATCACACAGCGCTCAGGTCTTAAACCCTGTCAACTTTTCAGTTGACAAACCCAATGTCTTTAACCGCTGAGCTATCGCACCACCCCTTCTCTATCTGTAGAGATAATTAAATTGAGCCTAGCTGATTGCCTGAGATTCTGTAATCGTGGACTCTTGCAATGGCAGAGATTGGTTTAGATTATTTCGACCAACCTTTATACATTCAATTAATTGTTCCATGAAAAGAAGAATCAGTTCTGATCAGCACTTCCTTAAATGGTTTGGGGAGGCTGTGCTTTTGACATGTCCTTATCCAATTAGACAATGTGACATACATAGCAAGGTGAACTCGTTCATATGGGCGAAGGAAATAGGAACCAGACGTAGCCATGCACGGTGATTCCTCCCCATTTAATCTTTTTTTCTATTTCTCCAGTGTCCAGACTAAATGGGGTGAAAGGCTACATCTGGAAGGGCAATTAGCATTTCTTTCAGGAAAATGGATAACCAATTCAGGCTTGCAAAAACATTCACAACTATGTGGTTCCAATTAGCAAATGAAAACACATGAGTGAACAGCAGAACATTATCCGTGTGTGTGCCTTCTTCAGAAATGCCCAACGATGGGACACTGTAGGAACAAACTGATAGACAGGAAAGACTAAAAGTTCGTGTAAAACTGAAGACTCGTTGCAACCCATATATTTTTTGGGGAAAAAAGAAGATACTAATTATTATTTCAGCGCAATGAACAGTTAGCTGAACTTGATAATAGCACAATGTGTGATAAATGACAGGTATGTTAAATGTTTTCTCAGGCTTTTTTTTTTTTAAAGACTAAATTAATAAAGGCTTTAAAGCCATATGCTTTACAAATTCAGGAGCTTTCTCGTTGCCATGCATCAGAGGGATATTTTTCCAAAACCACAGATGATACATGCTTGGCTGATGGCATGATTTCACCTTTCCTTTCTAACCCTTCCTTTGTAACTTCTGCCAACCTAGCAGTTCGAAAGTGGGTAAAAAATGCAAGTAGAAAACTAGGGACCACCTTTGGTGGGAAGGGAACAGCGTTCCATGCACCGTTGGCATTTAGTCATGTCGGCCACATGACCACAGAGATGTCTTTGGACAGCGCTGGCTCTTCGGCTTTGAAACGGAGATGAGCACCGCGCCCTAGAGTCGAGAACAACTAGTACATATGTGCGAGGGGAACCTTTACCTTTACCTTTACCTTCTAATAGAACGCCTGGGAGATGGAGCCTGTGATCCTTCTTAACCCACTAGATTTTGGGAATAAGAACAAGTCCTTTAGGGAAGGATGGAGAAAGCTTTGCCCAAAAGGAGAACAACTTCTGTTTGTTTGACAAGTTCCCACAACCCAATTATTTTTGAACGATATTTTCCCAGTGCTCATGAGACTCAAGTTTTGGCTCTGTGAGCCTGCCTGAAAGTAAGCAAATTTATAATAATAGTTCAGATATTCAGGTTGCATGACTCAGATCCTCAAGCGGCTAGTGGTAATATTTGACTGTTTGTGACCCCGTGGACTACAGCACGCCTGGCCCCAGTCACCAAATCTTCTTGGTCTTCTCTCTACTTAAGAGCAGGGCTGGGCTGGGGTTTCGCAGGGATTCGGGAGAACCTCTAGCTAAGTTTCTGTGCAACTCCCAAATCCCACTCCTAGCTGGCCCTGCTCACCCCGCCCCACCCCTCCCAGGAGTCCCCACGCAGCCTGTTTTGGATGCAGGTAAGTGCAGGGCACGTATAGGGGCTCGGGGAGGGTGAAAAATGGGCCTACTGGAAATTCAGGAAAGCCAGAAACGGGCCTGGGGAGGCTGTTTTCTCCCTCCTGGGGGCTCGAGGAAAGCCTCCAGAGCCTGGGGAGGGCAGAAACGCCCCCCTCCCCGCCGTGGTGCAAGAGGCTGACTAGGCCACGCCCACCATGGCCACACCTACCCAGGAACGGGGCAGAGAATCCCTTGCTAAATTTTTGAAGCCCCCTCCCCTGCTTAAGAGGTACACTCAGTGTATATTTAATCCAGCGCTCAGCCTGAATTTATTCTCTCCCATTGCTTACCATTTCGCTTGTTTTTCTTTTTCCTTTTTTTAAAAAAGGAAAAAGCAGTGACCTCTGTTTCTTCTCATTTCTATACTGCCAGTCTGGATACTTAGAAATGTCAAAGTGCTCCATAGCTGGAAGAAGGGTAGGATAGTTATCACTTAAAAAAAAAAAAACCCACTTCATTTATCTTTTCTTGCAATATGCTTTTCCCTAATCCTTTCTCATAGGGGTTTGTTCTTTGCTGCTTGCTTGACACAAAGTTTGGCATTTCCAGAGTTATATTGGCAGGTTAGAGAGGGTTCAAAAGGAAGGCAGTGAAGATGGTATAAGGACTTGAAGACATCTCCGTGAAGGATAAGCTGAAGGTTTCTGAGATGTTCAGTTTGAAGAGAAGAAGACTTAGAGGAGATCTGCTGGCCATGTTCGGGTGCATCAAGGAACACTTGGGTGCATCAAGGATTCCTTGGTAAGTGCTGCAGCTGAGTTGATGTCAGCTGCTTCAGAAGACAGAGCCTTTGGGTCTAGAGACTCCAGGGATCCCTCAAAGTAAGGAAGAGAAAATTTTCCATCGCACTTAAAACCCTAATTCAATACGCCTTCTCTTTTCAAAGGATACCTGGGCTTGATTTACTCTTAGTACTATTATCGTTGCTACTACTCTTACTTATATTGTCATTCTCCTTTTTTCTCCTTAGGTCCCATGCGATCATTTGTTCTTTGTTGCTTAAGTGGTTGAAACCATGTTTACACGCTGGAGTTTCTCTGCTGTTTTGTACCCCTTCCCATTCTTTATCTCCTTCTTTCACGGAGCAATATAAATCAGGTCCTCGCCCAATTTGGTGTTTTTTTTTCCCCATGGAAAGTTCTGTTGTATACGGTGGAGTTGAAATCCTGCTTGATAACAACAGTCGTGGAGATCTTAAGAGGCAGAATGAAAAATCAGGAATCTATTGGAGCTCTCTAAGGGTTAGGGGCCTTTATGTCAACATCTTGCTTGCTTCCTCTAAAGAGAAGGTCTAGGAAAAGTGGTCACGAATGGCCCACCATGGCCCATCCCAGAAACAAGGAGCATAAATCACAGGTATATGCTGTAGCTATACCTTTGGCTTAAACCAGAGGTGGGATGCTGGGAGTTCGCAGGGGTTCGGGAGAACCTCTAGCCAAGATTTTGTGCAGTTCGGAGAACCCCCAAATCCCACTCCTGGCTGGCCCCACCCTGCCCACCCCTCCCCTCCCAGGAGTCCCCACGCAGCCCGTTTTGGATGTAGGTAAGTGCAGGGGATGCATGGCGGCTTGGGGAGGGCAAAAAACGAGCCTACCGGAAATTTGTTTCCGGCCTACAGAGGGCCTCCAGAGCCTGGGGAGGCCATTTTCACCCTTCCGGGGTCTCAAGGAAAGCCTCCGTAGCCATGGGAGGGCAAAAACGCCCCCTCCCACCATGGTGCAGGATGCCAACTAGGCCACACCCACCATGGCCACGCCCACCCAGCAACCGGGCAGAGAATCCCTTGCTAAAATTTTTGAAGCCCACCCCTGGGGATACTGTGATGATCCGAGGACCAGTCATACATTACTTTTTTCAGTGTTGTTGTAATTTTACAAAAGGTTGTAAGTCGAGGACTCCCTGTATTATTTTGATGGTCAGCATGCCCTACCAGATACTCTCCCCCCACCCCTAGTTTACATAAATTTTCTCTGCATTGTTTTCTACTCTTTAAGAGTGAAGTTTAGGCAAAAGACATAACAGATAACTTCCCCCTTTTTTTCCCCTTGCTGTTCAGAGTTTTCTTTTAAATGGCTTGAAGGAAAGACACCTCCTATTTTAGCCTTGCAGCTGAGATCATGCTTTATAGTTGCGAATTCCCCACTCCAGTGTCCTAATTTGCAAAAAAAAAAAAAAAAACTACGCTTTTTCCCAGTGGCAAAACACTATCTTGTTGCAAATTTAGTATTATTGCAAGAACAACAGCTGATATACAGTACCAATTCTTTCCTCTGCCTGCCAACCTCTAGTTTCATCTGAACATTTAGCACTAGGAACGGAAAGCTGAATTCCACCCAGTTTCAGGAAACCTCAATTACTCAATTGCCACGATGTAAAAAAGATGTGGAGACTCTAGAAAGAGTGCAGAGAAGAGCAACAAAGATGATCAGGGGACTGGAGGCTAAAACATATGAAGAACAGTTGCTGGAATTATGTCTAGTTTAATGAAAAGAAGGACCAGTAAAAATTTAGAACCCACCCCTGGACTGGATGGTGGGGAGTGGAAGGATTTATACTTCTTGCAGACAGCTGGCTAAAAGAATGCAAATGACCAGCTGTCTGGTCCCCACCATCCAGTCAGAGGTGTTAAATTAGCAGTACGGTTGTTAAGTGAATCGAGCTTCCCCCTTGACTTTGCTTAACAGAAGGTCGCAAAAGACACTGCAACCATCGTAAATGTGAGACAGTTGCCAAATGACTGAATTCTGATCACGTGACCAAGGGGATGCTGCCACATTGTCGTAAGTGTGAAAAATGAGTCATAACTCACTTTTTTCCCCCAGTGCCATTTAATTTCAAATGGTCACTAAATGAACATTTAGTGACCACTAAATGGATTGTTGTAAATTGAAGACTACCTGTATAACCAGGGCAGCATCCCCTCAGTCACATGACCTCAATCTGGGCTCTTGGCAGTTGGTTCAGATTCACAACGATGGCAGCATCCTGGGATCCTACAATATTTGTGTCAAGAGTGTTTACGTGACTACTATTTTGAGACAACCCAGGAGCAAAATACAGGACAGGGTTTTTGTCATTACAAACAGTGGTTTATGTACAAGATTTCTATATACAGACATACACATGGTAGGCACTTACCAGGCAAGCAATCAATCTTTAATTCTACACGGAGAGCTACAATGCAGATAGGATACGACGAGGAGAGAGTTACACGAGGAGAAAGAGATACACCTTCTCATGGCCTCCCTTATATAGACAGCTTCTTAAATGGCAATAACCCTGCTGACTCATTCTGGTCCACAGCCTTACAGTGGCTGGTCAGCTTTAAATCATCATTATCCTGACAATTTGTCACATAATATATGTGGATATATGCATACTTATTTATTTATTTATTTATTTAGCCATGTTTATGGAGTGTATATTGGAGGCGGTGACTCTTGGAGAGCTGTATGCAATGAAATTTCATTTTAATGTATGCCAATTAGTGTGTACATTTCAAGTGACAATAAAGTCATTCTAAGTCTAAGTCAGAGGTCAGCAACCTTAAACACTCAAAGAGCCACAAAGGTCCTAACTGGAAGCCCCGGTTCAATTCTGGAGCCGACTGGAAGTTCGGTTCCTCCACCATAGAGTCTCCTCCTAGTGCGGCATCCTTTTTCCTCTGCTGACTGGAAGTCCGATTCCCCCACCATAGAGTCTCCTCCTAGCACGGTGTCCTTTTTCCTTTACCTATCCTAACTGAAAGCTCGTGGAGCCAACCAGCAACAGGGAGCCGCAGCAAAGGGATGAAAGAGCCACATGCGGCTCCAGAGCCGCGGGTTGCTGACCCCTGGTCTAAGTCATACAATTCCCATTTGCTTTCTTTCCCCGCTGGCGTCTGACAAGCAAAGTCAATAGAGAAAGTCAGCAGGGAAGGTGGCAAAGTCACAGCCAGGCGACGTCTGGCTTAACAATCTCAGCTAAACATGTTTGCAAAAATCAGGTGTGGTCACATGATGCCTTGCTTAATGACTGCACTGCTTGATGATGAATTTGATCGTAAATCAAGGATTACCTATAGATCTTAAATCCTCTTGAATTCAAGGCAGCAGACCTAGCCGCTCCCCTCTAATTTTTCCTCCAGCAAAACAGATTGAATTGCTGTGACTTAAATCCAGGTCTTTTTGATCTTTGACCCACTTTTTAACTATTACCCAGCATTGTTTTTGTGGTTTTCCATATCCTGGTTTGCTTCAAAAGCACAGCTATCTGATGCTCTTCCATCTTCCGTTGCTTTCTTCTCCCACCCTTCTTTCCAATTTCTATACATTCTTTTGATAGATGGCTGGAGAGCCCAACTTGCCATTCTGTAATTGCGCTTGACATTTCATTCAAAATCAAAGATACCATCGTAGTTTGTTTAGCTGTGCCTCAGCCTTGACTAATTCGCAGGTAACCTTTCTTTCAACACAAGGGGTAATGCAGCACTCTTGAATGTTGTTTCCCCCCCCCTCTCTCCACCTCCCCCAAATGATGTCTGGGTCAGATGCCTGCATTGAGAAAACAATCACCGCTCGCCGTTTTTATAGTTTTGCAGCTACCGTTAAGCTGAGTATCTGAGCAAATTTCTTACCTCTCTTGCAGCAAAGAACACAGAACGTGTCATGGGGGAGAATGGGAGGGGAGCACATTATGTACACTGCCTTGCATCGTACACAATAAAGGGAGGATATAAATCTAGGCAGGAAAAAAAACGGGCTGGCTTTTATTTTTATTTTATGATACAGTCATGACTTTTGGGTTTATGCGGTTACCATGCATGGTGTTGCTTGCCTTTTGAGCTGTATCTGTTTTTTAGTCTCCGTTTCTAATGATTGGAGAGTTGTGGCATGCTGACAATTTACAAACCCTATAAGTAAATAAATAAATAAGTAAATAAACCGATAGACAATAGCAATAGCACTTAGACTTATATACTGCTTCATAGTGCTTTTATAGCTCTCTCTTAAGCGGTTTACAGAGTCAGCCTATTGCCCCCAACAATCTGGGTCCTCATTTTACCCACCTCGGAAGGATGGAAGGCTGAGTCAACCTTGAGCCTGGTGAGATTTGAACTGCCGAACTGCAGCTAGCAGTCAGCTGAAGTAGTAGTAGTTATTATTATTATTATTATTATTATTATTATTATTATTATTATTATTATTATTATTTTATTTATATACCACCCTCCTCCCAAAGGACTCAGGGCGGTGTACAGCCAAAATTAAAACATAAATATACAATACCATAGTTAAAATTAATTAAAATCATTAAATAGTTTTGGCCGAATTTTAAAACCCAAAGTTAAAACCCAATTTAAAATCATTCAATTAGACAGCCCCGCCTGTCGGAACAGTAGGGTCTTGAGGGCACAGCGAAAGACCCGGAGATCAGAGATGTTACGAATATCCGGGGGCAATTCATTCCAAAGGGCAGGGGCTCCGACAGAGAAGGCTCTCCTCCTGGGTGTCGCCAGCCGGCATAACTTGGCCGACGGCACCCTGAGGAGTCCCTCTCTGTGGGAGCCAACTGGTCGGTGGGAGGCTGTTGGTGGCAGAAGGCGGTCCCGTAGATAGCCTGCAGTACTGCACTCTAACCACTGCGCCACCAAGGAGAGAGAGTCAATGATGATTCTAATATATGCTTTTTGGGGGGCTGGGGGTTAGGGAGGAGGTTGAGTCAGTATTGTCCCTGCAATTTTCTTGGCAAGGTTTTTCAGAAGTAGGTTGACTCTCCTTCCTTCCTAGGGCTGTGAGAAAGTGGCTGGCTCAAGGTCACCTAATTGACTTTGTGCCTACGGTAAGACTAGAACTCACAGTCTCCTGGTATCTTGCCTGATGTCTTAACCACTACACCAAACTGGCTTGCTAATATACAGTATGCTTAGCCAGAGAAAATAATTGACTCAGGTGCAATCAGTCTGTATTAATCCCCCCATGGGGTTTCCATGTTGTGAATTAGAGAATAACTCTTGCAAAAAATATTCCCTCTGTTCAGTTTATTCTCCTAAAGGATAAGTTGCAAGTTACTTCCTTCAAAGCTTAGGTGGTCCTTAGAAGATTTGTGGCATCCAAATGAGTCAAGTTTCTCTACATAGTATATGGAGTCAGATGATAAGGACTCTCTTTGGGGTCTTGGGTGCTCTCTGAGCTTGATATTTTTCTTGCAGATGTTTCATTGCCATACCAGGTAATAGCATCAGTGCATGAGGTTAATGAAACATCTGCAAGGAAACCACCAAGCTCAGAAAGCACAAAAGGACCCCGCAGCTCAACCCAGAGCTACAACTATTCTCTTCTACCAGGACCAGGAGTGGGCTCCTGGGGATTCGCAGGGGTTCGGAAGAACCTCTAGCTAAGATTCTGTGCAGTTTGGAGAACTCCCAAATCCCACTTCTGGCTGGCCCCACCCATCCTGCCCTGCCCCTCCCAGGAGTCCCCATGTGGCCCGTTTTGGATGCAGGTAAGTGCAGGGTGCGTGCAGAGGCTCAGGGAGGGCAAAAAACAGGCATACCGGAAGTTCAGGAAGGCCAGAAACAGGCCTGTTTCCGGCCTCCGGAGGGCCTCCGGAGCCTGGGGAGGCTGTTTTCATCTTCCAAGAGGTTCGAGGAAAGTCTCTGGAGCTCGGGGAGGGCTCCCACCATGGTGCAGGAGGCCAACTAGGCCATGGCCAGGCCCACCCAGCAACCAGGCAGAGAACCCCTTGCTAAAATTTTTGAAGCCCACCCCTGAACAGGACTATCTTTTTTATGGATATTCTGGTTTTGAATTTTCTGCTTCACACTGTGGTATCCCAGCGTCCTTAAACATACATGTCTCATTAGAATAATGTTAAGAAACAGCGAAGCATGCTTTGAGTTATTGCAAGACTTAGGAACAACTAATGAGCTAGAATGCGAGCAATGCATCTTGAGTTTGAGGTGAGGGTGAATTATGGTAGCAGGAAGCCTCATTTGCCATGATTCTCTGCAGGAAATGGGTGGGCGAATTTGCACTGGGTTGCTTGCCATTCAAACCCGAGAAGAACTGGAATTCCAACAGTAGAATTCAGAATTGAAACTGGGGACGCTGGGTGGGTTAGGGTCTTTTTGGGATGAACTGTTCAAGGGCCTGATTCAGTGGTGAAATCCAAATTTTTTCAACTACCGGTTCTGTGGGCGAGGCTTGGTGGGCGTGGTGTGGCTTGGTGGGCGTGGCAGGGGGAGGATACTGCAAAATCTCCATTTCCACCCCACTCTGGGACCAACCAGAGGTGGTATTTGCCGGTTCTCCAAACTACTCCAAATTTCTGCTACCGGTTCTCCAGAACCTGTCAGAACCTGCTGGATTTCACCCCTGGCCTGATTGAAAGGATGTTCCTCTGCTAAACAGACCTACTTGCTGATGCCAACTTTTGCAAAATTGGACAAGACTGAATTTGATCTGCACCTCTCATGCAAGTGTGCGACACGACCAAGTTTTACCTATTGGATTTTAAGCTTGATATGGCTTTGTAATAAGGCACAGTTGGAAAGATTATTTTCAGGTGGGTCTTCCATCTTCTTTATTTTTATTAGATTTATATATTATATTCAAAGACCTCCCGTCTCACTCACAGATAGGCACTATCTGTTTGAAACCCATTTAAATTTGCAAGGTTTGCAATAGCAGCTGCATTTGGTGAGATTACATGGCATTAAAAAGCATCCCAAGTCTGCCTCTAAACGCTGGATACTTGAACTGTATGAGAATGGACTAGAAATCCATTTTTTAACATTTATTTTTAATGGGTATTTAGATTTAAGGCACTGAATCAATATGGGGCTAGCACTGTTCAATCTTGGTGCATCTTGGCCTACCTAGCATTTTGTCCTCCCAGTTGCCAAGCAAATGCAATTGGGGGCAAGAAACAGAAATGTAACCTCCAGAGATATTTTACTAGAAGAGTACTCAAATCTGCTGCTCGAAATAAAATTCCCTATCCCACCAGGCTTGAAATTTTAGGCCTGGATAGCCTCGAACTATGCCATCTACGTTCCGACCTATGCAGATTATTTACCAAAACGTCCTACCTGTAAATGAGTACTTTAATTTCAACCGTAATAACACAAGGGCTATCAATAGATTCAAACTCAATGTAATTCGCTCTAATCTTGATTGTACGAAATATGACTTAGGCAATAGAGTAGTAAATGTCTGGAACACTCTACCTGATCCTGGTGTTCGTCTCTCTAATTCCCATACCTTTTACCTTAAACTGTCTACCATGGGCCTTTCATGTTTCTTAAGAGGTCTCTAAAGGGGCGTGCATAAGTGCACCAGCGTGCCTCCTGTCCCTGTCCTACTGTCCCCATTTATTTGTAATCATTCTATGTGTTTATGGCTATGTTTTGCCTATTTATATCCTTTTATTTGCGCCAATTTTTTTCATGTATCCATGTCTATGTCTATACTTTACTTGTTTCCTTGTACTTGTTGACAAATAAAATAAATAAATAAATAAATGAACCAACTAACCAACCAACCAACCAACCAACCAACCAACCAACCAATAAATAAATAAATAAGTAAAATTGCCCTGCAATTAGAATCTGGAGTCATGATGCCTCAAGACAGGCAACATTGAGTCTTCAAGACTAATAACCCTCAATCGATGTCCTCCATGAACGGATCTGATTCTCTTTTAAGGCTATCCAAGTTACTGGCCATCTTTACAACAACAAATTCCCTTGCACTGGCATATTGTCAGTGTTATCAAGATCTCCGCTCATGCCTTCATGCCCGCTGAGCTCGGGTTGCTTCTGGAAACTGGGAGAAAATTGGCACACGTAGCTGGTTTCTAAATGATCTTTGATCCTATTGAGCTATTGGGCTGGTATCCAGACTGGCACACAAGTTGATCTAGGGGTACATGATGGGAAGAGTTTAAAGCTCGGACAATCTGCCTATGGAAGCATGAAAGTCTCTCAGCAGGAAGATCATGAACTGTCCTCAGAGAAGGAATGCACTTTTTGAATGTGTAAAGAAGGAGTTAGATTGGTCCCAGAAATTGTTCCCATTTTGCCAGTTACCAAAATGAAACCACCAACAGTCACTCCAAAACCAGTTTTCTCCTTTCTTCAAAGTGTTCCCTCTCTGTCTGGTTTGGTAGAGCTAAACTAAACAGGATAAGTACAGACTCCAGCAGTGGTGAAATCCTTTGCGGATTGCCACCGGTTTGCTGCCCATGCATGCACGCCAAAAGCACGCTGAGTACATGCATGCACAGTGTGTACCAAACACGTGCTTCACATGGAAAAAGGAGGCTTAACAAGGTAAGTAGAACAGCGAGAGGGGGAACAGCTGTGTCGCGTGATTTAGATTCGCTAGAAAGCAGGATTTCCTGTTTTCTAGCAAATTTAAGTCGCGCGGCATAGTTGATCGTCAGAAATAGCTTTTTTTTACTACTGGTTTGCTTGAACTGGTAGCTTTTATCACTACCAGTTCGCCCAAACCAGTGCGAACTGGTAGCATTTCACCCCTAGACTCCAGCAGATAAAAAGGTAAAGGTAAAGGTTCCCCTCGTACATATATGCTAGTTGTTCCTGATTCTAGGGGGCAGTTCTCATCTCTGTTTCAAAGCCAAAGAGCCAGCGCTGTCTGAAGACGTCAGCGTCTTCTGTAGTAGTAGTATTATTGTTCTTCTCATCTTCTCTACTACCCCCTCTTATTGGTATTATATTATGATTATTATTACTCTGTTCTGCATGTATACTGCACCGGAGACAAATTCCTTGTGTGTCCAATCATACTTGGCCAGTAGAATTCTATTCTATTCTATTCTATTCTATTCTATTCTATTCTATTCTATTCTATTCTATTCTATTCTATTCTATTCTATTCCATTCTATTCCATTCCATTCCATTCCATTCCATTCCATTCCATTCCATTCCATTCCATTCCATCCCTACCCTACCCTATCCTACCCTACCCTACCCTACTCTACTCTTGTATTTTTTATATTTGTTTTCAACTTATGTTCTAGAATTCACTTTTTAATTTCTTCTGGGTGGTGATTTTGAGCTCGCTTTATTCTCACAAAGTGGCTAAAGCTGCTGACATGGTAGAAATAGTTGTTGTTTTCTTCTGCCTATGATAAATCTTCTTTATCCTTGACTGCCCCGGCTCCCTGATCTGAAAAAGCACCTTGGGAGAAGTTCTATCACAATGTCTTTCATTGGGATGAAGATTGACAAGTGAGAAGCCAAACAGCCAGCCGAGTGCAGGAGAAATAATTGTAGAGTGAAAGGCAGGACACTCAAATGCATTCCTTGTGTGAGAATTTTATTGAAATTATCTTGTCTTTGGGTATTGTACCAAAAGCAATCTATTTTCCATATCATTATATGAGTACGACCAAAATAAAAAAGGAATCTTTTCTTGGCAGAGAAAGCAGAGAAATCTTTCTGTTGAAGCCTAACCCTTAATGATCTAAGACAAATCAGGACTGCTGTTCCATCTCTAAAATGATAATGTTCTTTCAAACCCAACCCCTTTTCTCCCAGGCCTTCTGCTACTCAACAAAACTTCATGCTGCTTACTACATTGACTCTGTGTGGTTTTTACACACAAGTAGGCTAAAAATACTTCCATTATGGTATGGAGAAACTCACTCCAATATATTTAATACATTTTATTTTAACTACATGCCTTCACTCAATGGACCTTACTAATGCAAAAAAAATAAATAAATGGTCACCTATATACTGTAAAATGCTTCCATTGCTGTGCAACAGGAAACATGTGGCAAATTTGCTGGAAATTATTCTCCAGACAAGAGAGAAAATTTGTAGTAGCAAAGTGATCTTGGCTGATTATTGTCTTAAAAAATGTAATCCATGCAACACTTAATTTGTTTCAATTCAGCCCAAATCTGAAGGATGTCTACAGATCACTAACACCTGTTCCTTTATCTCTTCCTTCACTTGTCTCTTCTTCTACAAACAAGCCTGAAATAATGACAAATTGTGACTTCCTACATATGATGCTTATTTTGCATATAGAAAACCCTTGTTATTGTCGTGCCATTGATATTGTCCTATAACCACACTTTTTGTTTGTGAGGCGACATCTCTGTTGCAATCTGGGCATCTGTGTTGTTGTTGTTGTTGTTGTTGTTTTTTGTTTTTTTTTTTGCATTTGCATTTGCATTTACAAAAATTTAAGTGAGATTGACAGATTTCTTCCGTTTCTTTTTCCTTTTGTTTTCTCTCTGTGTGCATATATATTTGAAGCAGCAATAAAAATTCAATGCAAGCATTAGTCGCCATATGTGAAATGCCAAAAAACAAGCTCTACTGCCCTAAAAAATTACATATATCTTTACTGGAAATGATGTCTGATTCTGACTTTTTAGAAGAGCTTGGGGATTATGTAGATGGAATGAAAACCATATGGATATAGCTTTAAAGTGGAATTAGCGAGCTAAAACGTTGTACAAATTATATTAGTATGATGTAAGCTTAAATATTACTGTGATAAATCATTGGACCAAAATCTTTGGAGAAATGTTATGTGTATCCATGGCAATGAGTGCATTAAACTTCATATAACCTATTGCTTGCTTTCGATCTCATCTCCCTGACTTTCTTCTTTTCTTAACTTCTTTCCATCTCCTTTCTTTCTCATCTTTTTCCTTTCAATTTTTCTCCAAAATGCTGTTTTATTATTTTTTAAAATAAACCTGGCATATACGGAGTTCCAAAATATCTCTTAGTTTCGTAGTTTTAAGCCAATATTTGAACGCTACCCAGAAAATCAGAAGCTTGTGAAGGTGCAAAAAGGGATCCTACAATGATCAAACCTAATTAGGAACTAAATATCAAATGAGAGGTACGAAGAGTGAATGAACATCATAAGATGAAAACTATCCATCACGGCAGAAGCAATATGAACCAACCCCCAGGCAAGGTATAGAAAATCTTCATATTTTGCTAATACTAATACTTCTGTTGGTACTTAAAAAAAGGAGCAGTTTCACATTTTGTATAATTTTCTCTCATGAGAGTCTGTCAAGTTATAAAACTGTTCTGGTATGGAGATTTTACAGTATCCTTCCCCTGGAGTGGGGTGGGAATGGAGATTTTGCAATATCCTTCCCCTGCCACACCCACCAAGCCACACCCACCAAGCCACGCCATGCCCACCAAGCCACACCTTCGGCTTTGAAACAGAGATAAGCACCACCCCCTAGAGTCAGGAACAATTAGCATATATATGCGAGGGGAACCTTTACCTTTATATCCCTAAGACAAATTCTCTCTCTCTCTCTCTCTCTCTCTCTCTCTCTCTCTCTCTCTCTCTCTCTCTCTCCCTCTCCCTCTCCCTCTCCCTCTCCCTCCCTCTCTCTCTCTCTCTCTCTCTCTCTCTCACACACACACACAGAGGCCTTTTCCCAAAAATATTTCCATCTTCAAAGGAACCATTTCATCAGTATGTAAATCTTCAAAGGGGGAATTGCACAATAACATGAAGTTTCTCAAAGGAAGAGAAGTTGCCCAGTGATGTAAAAACCTTTATAAGCTCCTTGGTGATTTAAAAGTTCTTCAAAGTAGAAACCACCTCAAGCAATGCAAATTCTTATGGTCCATGGGAAATCACTGAATAAGAATGCTTACATGATATGTAATCTTTAAAGTGACAGTAACTGTTATTTACACACGCGCACATATGCATACAATTTTCCAAGGACACTGTACAATCATATTACCAATAGTATGCCTTGCAGGCATCAGAAAAGTGGTGAGCTCCTATGCATTGCCTCTGACTATTTCTGAAAGCATAGAGTACTTCTCAATAAGAAACTTAGAATAAAATCCTCCCTCCCTCCCTCCCTCCTTCCTTCCTTCCTTCCTTCCTTCCTTCCTTTCTTTCTTTCTCTTTCTTTCTTTTTTTCTTTTTCTTTCTCTCTTTCTTTTACTTCTTTGTAAGATTTGCCTAGGCATAACTGCTGTAGTTTTACCTACACATACTGTACAAAGCTATCATTCAATTATCACTCACCTCAAAATAGCCTAGATTGCATAAAGAATATATTCCTTCCTTCTCATTAGGTGGCCAAAGTATTTGAGTTTCATCTTCAGGATATCGGACATTAATACAATTGACCGTGTCCAGAAATATTTCACAAGAAGAGTCCTCCACTCCTCTGCTCGCAACAAAATACCTTATGCCACCAGATTTGAAATTCTGGGCTTAGAAAACTTAGAACTACGCCGCCTTCGGTCTGACCTAAGCATAGCTCATAAAATTATTGCTACGATGTCCTACCTGTCAATGATTACTTCAGCTTCAACCACAACAATACACGAGTACACAATAGATACAAACTTACGGTAAACCGCACCAAACTCGATTGCAGAAGACATGACTTCAGCAACAGAGTGGCCAATGCCTGGAATGTACTACCTCAGTCTGTGGTTTCTTCCCCAAACCCAGTGGTGGGATTCAGCCAGTGTGCACCATTTTGGGAGAATCAGTTGTTAACTTTCTGAGCAGTTTGATGAACTGGTTGTTGGAAGAAATCATTAGGGCAGAGAGCCAGTTGTTAAATTATTTGAATCCCACCACTGCCCAAAACCCCACAACTTTAACCTTAGACCAGTGGTGAAATGTAAAATTTGTTACTACCGATTCTGTGAGCATGGCTTGGTGGTGGTGGGGGTAATGTGACTGGGTGGGCGTGGCCAATTTTTTCTTTTTTTACTTTTAAAACCATTTTTTCTACAACCTCTTCAGTGAAGAGGTTGCAAAAAAATGCTTTCAAAAGGCTCTGATGATCCCAGCTGAGTTGCCTGATCAGCAGAGGCTTTTTCTTTTTTAAAAGCCTCTGACAATCCAAGCTGAGTTGCCTGATCGTCACTGCTTTTAAAAGCCTTTGACGATCCCAGCTGAGCCGTGCGATTATCAGAGGCTTTTTTGTTTACTTTTAAAAGCATTTTTTCGGCTGAAGAGGTTGTAGAAAAAATGCTTTTAAAAGTAAATAAAAAAGCCTCCGATGATTGTGCGGCTCAGCTGGGCATGGGGGCGGCAGGGATTTTTGCTACCAGTTCTCTGAACCACCCGCCTCCATCGCTACTGGATCGCTACTGAAACGCTCCCGGTCCGAACCGGGAGCGTTTCACCCCTGCCTTAGACTGTTTACTGTTGACCTCACCCCATTCCTAAGAGGTCCGTAAAGGGCATGCATAAGAGCATCAGTGTGCCTACCGTCCCTGTCCTAATGTTTCTTCTATTTGTATCTATTTCATGTATTCGATTCATGCTTATACTTATTACCTAATACATTCTTGACAAATAAATAAAAAAAATAAAAAAAATACATGACTAATACACTGGAATACACCACTAAATTCCTCAAAACACAATGGTCTTCTACATTACCAATACAGTGACAAAGAAAATGTGAAAAACATTACTCTCTGCTCCCCGTAGTGTTTTTTCTGCTTAAAGCTAAATGTAGGCCAGGCTCTCTTTTTAAAACTTCTCGTGTAGGTCCTCTGATCTTCCTTGTTAGTCCATCAAACCAACCTACCTTATACTCCAGGGATTACAGATCAGCTCCATCAGATCAGAAAGAATAACACCTGCAACTCTTCTGAGAGCTTTAGATAATCATAACATAAGGTTTCACTCTAGCCGGAATATATTTATTCAGATGGTTTTGTATTCTTGCTGTTTTTAATACACCAAAGCAGTGCAAAGCATCTTAAGATTCTAGGTTCATTAAGAACAGCTGGCAATGTTAGACTATGGCAAATGGGCAGTTTACTGCTCTCTAGACAGCTCGCCTTGTTAGCTCTGGTTGGCATTTCATTATCTCCCCACTGTTACACAGCAGAGTTTCATGTAGAGTTGGCACTAAGGGATTTTTTAAATATATATATATATATATTTGTTTTCTCAGGTTTTCGCGGGTGTTTGTATGTAGGTCTTTGGTTATTCGGGTCTTCTCCCACGTAAAATTGGAAGTGTCTTGGTGACGTTTCGACGAAGTCTCATTCGTCATCTTCAGGCTGGTGTTCTCGGCTTCGTGCTTCCAGGAGCAATGAGCATTGCTCCTGGAAGCACGAAGCCGAGAACACCAGCCTGAAGATGACGAATGAGACTTCGTCGAAACGTCGCCAAGACACTTCCAATTTTACGTGGGAGAAGACCCGAATAACCAAAAACATACATACATACATACATACATACATACATACATACATATATATATATATATATATATACACACACACACACACACACACACACACACACACACACATGCACATAAGTGTTCTTCAGCATAGCAGCATCGAAAGGGGGAAAAAAATACATGTGTCAGAAACTGTTGGTGAGGCACATTGCCCAAATAGGAGCAACTAGCTTTTATCCTTCCTTTTTATCTTCCTTCAAAGAAATTCACACCGTCCAAGGAACCCTGCTACAATTTTTGTTCCATGCATTTGCATTCAGTTAATGGGGACCAAAAAAAAAAAAATCAGAGAGATGGATACTTATTTGGGTAGGATCCCAAAGCATAATGCCTGAGAGATCAAAGGGTAAAGGTTACCCTAGACCAGAGGTCTGCAACCTTAAATTCTCAAAGAGCCATTTGGACCCATTTCCCACAGAAAAGAAAACACCGGGAGCCACAAAACCTGGGTGGGCGTGACCAGCTCGATATCACTCACTTCCACCAGTCACATGACCCCCTAGCCACGCCTACCCAGCCGGTCATTAGGGCAGAGAACCAGTTGTTAAAAACACCGGGAACCACAAAATCCTTTTGACATATCTCTCTTTCCCCTCCCTCCCTCTCTCCCTCCCTCTCTGTATCTCTGTATCTCTCTCTCTCCCCCCCTCTCTGTATCTCCCTGTCTCTGCCCTGGCCGCTTCTCCATCTCCCGCTGTCGCCCTTACCCTTACTGTCTCAGGCCAGGTGAGGAGTGACTGGGAGAGGAGGGCGAGGGGCGGGGCCAGCCAGTGGTGGGATCACCTGACAGGGAGCCACAGAAGAGGGCCCAAAGAGCCGCATGTGGCTCCGGAGCCACAGGTTGCTGACCCCTGCCCTAGACTGACATAAGAACTTCAAGGGGATGGCAACAGCAAGAATGCTCTATGCACCAAAATGGAACTATGTTTTAATTCCCACAATGGGTGATTGACTGAAAAAGCTGGTGAAGTTAGCCGCCATGGATAACTTGACTGCTTTACTTTAAAAAAAAGAAAGAAAAAAGAATACAGCTAACATTGTTTCCACTTGGAAAGTGGTTTGCTACTGGACTTTGTGCCTGAGGTAGAGAAAAATTGAGACTTTGACTTTGGGATTTGTTGGATTAGGGTAGAGTAGAGTAGAGTAGAGTAGAGTAGAGTAGAGTAGAGTAGAGTAGAGTAGAGTAGAGTAGAATAGAATAGAATAGAATAGAATAGAATAGAATAGAATAGAATAGAATAGAATAGAATAGAATAGAATAGAATAGCATGTTTCCCCAAAAATAAGACCCTGTCTTATATTTTTTTGAACCCTGAAATAAGCGCTTGGCCTTATTGCCATGTGCTCAAAAGCCTGATTGGGACTTATTATCAGTGGATGTCTTATTTTGGGGAAAACAGGATAGAATAGAATAGAATAGAATAGAATAGAATAGAATAGAATAGAATAGAATAGAATAGAATAGAATAGAATAGAATAGAATAGAATAGGAAGGGACCTTGAAGGTCTACCCCCTGCTCTCGGTGTGTAATGGAGTTGCCATGGAGTTCCTTGGGGATTATTATTTTAATTTAATTTGCCAATTTAGCCACCTAATTTTCATTCTACGTACTGTATGTCTATAATTTTTATTACCTGTCTTTATACGAGACGGTATCTTAGGAAAAACAAGAAGAACAATCGCAGATTCTTGTGGAACAAGTCACTTACTTTGGAACCTATCTGCAGGGTTACTTCGTGATTTCTTTGATGCTTTTCTTTTTTTCTTTTTTTTTTTAAAAAAAATCCAGTTCTGGAGAATATACAGTATGTGACACTCGGACATCAAAATTAATGACTGTTGCACTACATAAGAAAATTATAGCTCCTTGTTAAGATTAGTATGGAATATTTCTATTAAAAGAAACTCACATCTCTAAAGGAAATGTCAGGTTTGGTTAGATGGTATACTAACCAGGGCCATAAATAGATGTTCCCTCCAACAGCATATGACTGTATAATTTTCTCTTTTCTTCTAAAGTGGAGTAGTTGCAATCACTAGGAGAGGAGGAAAAAGGAAAAAAAAAAGATGAAGACCACAACAGCATTCTGAAGCGATTAAAGATTGTTTAGGAAGGAAAAAAAATGAATAGTTTGAGATGTAAAAGGCATTTCCACCGTGGATGAGGATAACTATTGGTTACAAGATTTCAGGGTTTATTTAAAGCCATATTTACAGCATTTCCTTAGCCTTTAGCATCATATGCTGTCCCATAGTCGTCCCAGGATTCAGAGCAACAATATATAAGAAGACAGTTGAAGGAAAATTTTCACAATAACCCCGCCCCCCCCTTTTTTTGGAAGATGAATTTAGATATTTGTTTAATGAATTTCTAGCTTGCTTGTCAGGATAAAATGTCAGGTCGTGAAATTATGACTGTTGCTCTTACTGCTAATAATAGTAAACTAATAAAGAACCATACAAATTTACATATATTCTTTAAAAAAATATAGAAAAGAATAGAGTAGAGTAGAATAGACCGTAAGGAAGGCTGAGTGCCAAAGAATTGAGGCCTTTGAACTCTGGTGCTGGAGAAGATGCCTGTGAGTCCCTTGGACTGCAAGGCAATCAAACCAGTCAGTCCTAGAGGAGATCAACCCTGACTGCTTTTTAGAAGGCCAGATCCTGAAGAGGAAACTCAAATACTTTGGCCACCTAATGAGAAGGAAGGAATCACTGGAGAAGAGCCTAATGCTGGGAAAGATTGAGGGCAAAAGAAGAAGGGGACGGCAGAGAATGAGGTGGCTGGATGGAATCACTGAAGCAGTAGGCATGAGCTTAAATGGACTCCAGAGGATGGTAGAGGACAGGAAGGCCTGGAGTAATGTTGTCCATGGGGTTGCGATGGATCGGACACAATTTCACAACTAACAACAACAAGAGTAGAATAGAGTAGAGTGTAGAACAGAACAGAACAGAACAGAACAGAATATTTTGTTTGGCCAAGTGTGATTAGACACACAAGGAATTTGTTTCCAGTGTGAGGCTCTCAGTGTTAATGTAAAACAACAGAGTAATAATAATTGTAATAATGATTCCAATAAAAGAATGTAGTAGAAAAGATGAGAAGGATAATAATAATACAGCCATACTACATGGGCAAATATCCTTAGACATAAGACAGTGCTGGGAATTAGGTATTCAGCAGAGTGATGGCACAAGGAAAAAAAATCTGTCTTTGTGTCTAGTTGTTTTGACATGCAATGCCCTATAGCGTCATCCTGAGAGGAGGAGTTGAAACAATTTATGTGCAGGGTGTGAGGGGTCTGTAGATATTTTCTCAGCCCTCTTTCTGGCTCATGTAGTATAAATGTCCTCAATGGAAGACAGGTTGGTAGCAATTGTTTTTTCTGCAGTCCTAACTCTCTGTTGGAGTCCAGATCTGTACTGTTTGGTTGCTGTACCAAACCAGATAGTTATAGAAAAACAAATGACAGACTATGCTTATTGTCTTATTGTCATTTCTATATTAATAACATATTTTAGAGTGTAGGACATACCAGTTCTGCGGCCTCTGAAGAACCTTCTGATGGAAGGAAGTGACCAGGACTTATGTGAAGCTGAGAAAGGTTAGGTTTTAATGAGGGAATGGCAAAGACTGCATCTAGAGTGGGGGAAAAAATCAGAGAAGATGAAATTTAGAATCTGAATTTTTCCAGTCCCTAAAGAAAGAAATCTAGGATTCAACACATTAAGGTATAGTGAATGGTTAAGATTAAGACTTCATAGGACCAGAACAGTGGTGGGATTCAATTTTTTTTACTACCGGTTCTGTGGGTGTGGCTTGGTGAGCATGGCAGGGGAAGGATTCTGTAAACTCTCCATTCCCACCCCATTCCAGGGGAAGGATTCTGTAAAATATCCCTTCCCTTCCCACTCCAGGGAAAGGTTACTGCAAAATCCCCATTTCCTCCAGATCAGCTGGGACTCGGGAGGCAGAGAATAGATGGGGGCAGGGTCAGTCAGAGATGGTATTTACTGGTTTTCCAAACTACTCAAAATTTCCACTACTGGTTCTCCAGAACTGGTTAGAACCTGCTGAATACCACCTCTGGACCAGGAGTGCTCCATTCGATTAAGCAGATTTAAGTTGACTTATCATTCCCACTTTCTTGTAAATGCTTTTTTTTTTAATGCTCTGTGTTTTGTGTGCGACCTTGTGTGCAGTGACTAGTAAAGTGTACCTATTTGCTCACTCATTTTATGGCTACTTTATCTCATCTGCCCTCTTGGGTTTGTCAGAAGAAGTCTGATGACTTAAAGGTTGACTTACTATCTTTTTTAAAAATTTCTTTTCTACTTTTTCATTTGTACTTGTAGTATTTATGTTTACAAAACTGGAGTCAATGATATACATGTAGAGTAAACTCTAGGATTTGTATTTGTGTAGACTATACTAGCATGGATGGTCTCTCATTTCTAAAACTTGGATGTTCTACTGTGAAAGAGCCAACCTGCAATAAAGTTGGAAATAATTTTCACCTGCTTTGGAAGAGTTGTCAAACCAATCCTGATTGTTCATTGTACAATCATTAGTGAAATACAGATCAGGTCAGATCCCATTTGGATTCTGATCATTTGAGTAATCCAGTTTGAACCAATTTAGATCAATTTGATTCCGAGTTTTCTCATCTGAATCTTCAATTAAAGTCAGACTTTTTCCTGAAGGGCAACTTAATTCAGAAAAAAATAGTCTCTGAATTAGCAAAAAAAAAAAAAGGCCTTAAAATTATTGGCCCAGTTGAGGAGCAATCAATTTGATTTGATAATTTGATCCACACAATTTGATGACCTAATTTGGAGAGTTAAGTGAGCTTCCTTTGAACTGAATTGTTAAACCTTTGAATCAAATCCTTATGTGATATAATTGCCATGCATCAAGTTGAGGACTTGTGGTTTAAGTATTAGCAGATACTTGGAATACATCACTGTCAGAGCTAAAGCTGCCAACAAAGTAACATTTCACCATCATTTGGCAATTAATGGAACCAATGGAAAACAGCTGAAGAATGATAAAATAAGTGTGGTCCTTTTTGGATTGTGATACCTTCACTTTGGAGTTTTTACTAGTGGAGATACATTAAGCGCCTTTAATATTTTATTTTTCACCAATTTTTTAAGACAGGCTTCCTTATCTGGAACTTTGGTTACTCTTAATGTTTGTTTTTTTTTTTTTTTTTGGCCAGGCAGGAAAATGATTGGTGTGATATCCTTGTTGTGATTATACATGGGTACCTAAAGTTTGATTCCCCATGAAATCTCTCTCCCTCTCTCCTATCTATCTATCCAGTGGTGGGATTCAAATAATTTAACAACCGGTTCTCTGCCCTAATGACCAGCTGGGTAGGCGTGGCTTGGTGGTCATATGACTGTGTGGGCATGGCCAACTCAACGTCACTCACATCGATGGGCGCTTCGCCTTAACTTTTACAATGTAATAAGGGTTAACCAGAGAAGCAGTTTCTATAAACAGGGCAATAAAGATTAGGCTAGAAACACCATCAGAATGTTCCTTTCCTGCCTTCCTTACATTAGTCCTGTAAAGTGGAAAAAAACAAAATAAGATTACTTCCAATAACCGATTCTTCAAACTGCTTAGAAAGTTAACAACTGGTTCTCCCGAATAGGTGCGAACTGGCTGAATCCCACCATCTATCTATCTATCTATCTATCTATCTATCTATCTATCTATCTATCTATCTATCCAGGGATGGGCTGCTGGGGGTTCGCAGGGATTCGGGAGAACCTCTAGCTAAGACTCTAGCAGTTCGGAGAACCCCCAAATCCCACTCCTGGCTGGCCCACCGCACCCCACCCCTCCCAGGAGTCCCCACACGGTCTGTTTTGGATGCAGGTAAATGCAGGGCGCACGCAGAGTCTCGAGGAGGGTGAAAAATGGGCCTACCAGAAGTTCAGGCCCATTTCCGGCCTCCAGTGCCTGGGGAGACCATTTTCACCCTCCCGGAGGCCTGGAGAAAGATTCTGGAGCCTGGGGAGGGCAAAAACGCCTCCCACCCACCGTGGTGCAGGAGGCCAACTAAGCCATTCCCACCATGGCCATACCTACCCAGCAACCGGGGAGAGAACCCCTTGCTAAAATTTTTGAAGCCCACCCCTGTATCTATTGATCCCATCTCTATCTATCTATCAATCATCTATCTATCCATCCATCTCTTCAGAAACGTGATTGGACTTTTTCTTCAGTAAGAAAAGAGTGCCATGAGTACAGTGATAGAGAATTTTATCTTCAGTTGAGAAAAGTTTTTAAAGAACAATATCTGATTCTTTATGTGGCAGGATGTTATGTATGGATGTACTTGAAACCTGAATCTTCGGGAAAACATTCTGAACCAAAAGAGTGAAGATTTTCCAAGGTATAAGCTGGGGAAGGCTCTGCTGTCATGTTATTTTCTTGGTGTAAGATAAAGGCATAAGTACTGGATTGTAGCTGGTTTGATTGAAAGCCTAATATAATGCCACAGCAAAAAGGACAGTCAAGCCAAGGGCATAATAAAAGATTGAGAAAAATTCTTTTCCTTCTGTCACATTAATTCTGAAGCTGCTCTGAAGTGCTAATAGAAAACAGAAGTAGCCATGCAGTGAAATAGTACACAAAGATCTTGGTGATTGGTAACTCCATCTAAAGACAGACAATTTAATATTTTTTTAAACAAAAAAAAAAAGTTTATATGCAAGTATTCTCTGAACCAATGGAGAACGGAACAGCGCTGGGACTGCAATTTTTTACTTTGCTAGGCTAACAAATAAAAAGAAAGCCGAATACAAGTTTGCTTAGATCCGGCTCCATTGGAGAACTGCTCTCCTTCCAGCTACTAATTATCATTTTTGTCGTCCCAAAGGAGGAAGAGTAGCTGCTAAGCATCCTTGCTTCATACCAAGCTGATATTTGTTTGGCTTTCAGATTAATACAACCCTGTCTGATTTGCATTTTGTGAACTTAAAGAGAAACGGGAATGCAATCATGCTTTGGGTTTCACACTTCTGTGATCAAAAAAATCCATATAACTGGAAAGATTATTTTTATATATATACATTTGTTGTTGTTAGTTGCAAAGTCATGTCTGACCCATCACGACCCCATGGACAATGTTCCTCCAGGCCTTCCTGTCCTCTACCATCCTCTGGTGTCCTTTTAAGCTCACGCCTACTGCTTCAGTGACCCCATCCAGCCACCTTGTTCTCTGTCGTCCCCTTCTTCTTTTGCCCTCAATCTTTCCCAGCATTAGGTTCTTCTCCAGTGAGTCCTTCCTTCTCATTAGGTGGCCAAAGTATTTGAGTTTCCTCTTCAGGATCTGGCCTTCTAAAAAGCAGTCAGGGTTGATCTCTCTAGGACCGACTGGTTGGATCGTCTGGCAGTCCAAGGGACTCGCAAGAGTTTTCTCCAGCACCAGAGTTCAAAGGCCTCAATTCTTTGATGCTCAGCCTTTCTTAAGGTCCAACTTTCACATCCATACATTGCAACTGGAAAAACCATAGCCTTGACTATACACATTTTTGTTGGCAGGGTGATGTCTCTGCTTTTTAGTGTGCTGTCTAGATTTGCCATAATTTTTCTCCCCAGGAGCAAGCGTCTTTTAATTTCTTGGCTGCAGTCCCCATCTGCGGTGATCTTGATCATACATACATACATACATACATACATACATACATACATACACATACATACATACACACACACACACACACACACACATATGTAGGTCTTTGATTATTCGGGTTTTCTCCCGCATAAAATTGGAAGTGTCTTGGCGACATTTCGACAAAGTCTCATTCGTCATCTTCAGGCTGGTGTTTTCGGCTTTGTGCTTCTAGGAGCAATGTGAGATTGCTCCTAGAAGCACGAAGCCGAAAACACCAGCCTGAAGATGATGAATGGGACTTCGTCAAAACGTCGCCATGACACTTCCAATTTTACACGGGAGAAAATCCGAATAACCAAAGACCTACATACAGATACCCGCAAGAACTTCAGAAAACATATATATATGAAAGTGAGTGCAAATATATGCATGATAGCACCTGCTAAAAGATATACTTCCATAGATTGCTTTGAATACAACCTTTTTCCAACCATTTTTTTAAAAAAAATTCTAGGGCAAGAGTTGTCTAAGATTAATTTCCTCATTTACTCTGCTGAGAGCACTTTAGTTGGCTCTAGAGCTGTGCTGCTTCCAAGCTGTGGTGATTACAGTCAAGGCCTAATTGGGGTTGTGTGTGTGTGTATGTGTGTGTGTGAAACTAAGCAATTCCAAAAGCTTGCGACTCTGAGTAAATACAACATCTTAAAGCAGCCATGTTTTTTCCACACTTCTACAGATGTCTGTGAAAAGATGGGACTGCTTTAATGAGCGACAGTGAGGCCGCTGTGCTAGCTTGAGTTCCAAAGCACAATTTCTGTCTTGGTTTTGATACACGCACAGCATCAGATTTTATTTTACAAAAGGTACATATTTTAGGCATTTATCTTAACCAGGTGATATTCTTTCAGTGTATTTTGTTTTGTTTTGTTTTTTAATTTGATTTATATGCCGCCCTTCTCTGAAGACTCAGGGCGGCTTACAATGTGCTCAGCAATAGCGTTGTTTGTTTGTATTTGCCATCTTTAAAACATGACTCTACAACTTTTGTCCTGCCATTGGCACTACCCTGCCATTGGCATTTGTTATGACAATTTTAAAACTAGTCATGAATATTTAGAGACAATTCTATGCAACTGTCCTTTTTACTGGGACTTGGGGGGAAAAAAATATTGGGAATCTAAGGAAGTTGAACTTACCTGTGGAAATGATGCAAGTGGAAAGCAAGGCAAAATGGTGCATACTGTATTTTAGCACAATGATATAATTTTGGGTATTTTTTTAACCCTAGAGCAAATGGTAAATGAGTGGCAGCTTGGATTAACATGATTTAACAGAATCCAAATGTAACCATAAGTCTCTTCAAACAAGAAGATTTGAAATTAACTCTCAACTCCCCCCTCCCAAAAAAAGGTGTCAGTTATCATAGACTATTGCAGCCAGAACTCAAAATTTAGAAAATATTAACTATGGCCTTGAGTGACACCATGACAAAAAATGTCAAAATGCCAAGGCATATATTTGCAATATACCATTACATCATAGTACGAAAATAACAGAAGAGATTGAAGACCCCAAAAATTTGTGGTTGAAGGTAAAATGGTTGGAAATATTAGAATGGAGACAACCAGGCTGCCATGGTTTATCCAGAGATTTGATGAGACCAACAAACATACAATTTTCTAGCAACTTTTATTTCATATATGTGTAATTAACCCCTAAATCACAATCTCTCTCTCTCTCTCTCTCTCTCTCTCTCTCTCTCTCTCTCTCTCTCTCTCTCTCTCTCTCTCTCTCTCTCTCATAGGTGGAGAGGTAGAATAACATCTTATGGAAGGAAGGAAAGAAATCAGAGTAAACTCAGCTACAGGACTTTCAACTTCTTCCTTGCTCTTACAGGGCTTTGAGTAAGTCACAATAATGCTGAAGCAATGCCTGACTGATTCCCGCCCCCCCCCCCAATTCTAGGACATTTCCTGGACAGTGGACAAGTCAGTAGAGTTTTCTTGGCAAGCCCCAAAGGTGGTTTTTCCAGGCGGCAACTGGATTTTCTTGTTTTTCTTTGAAGATGTATCACTTTTCATCCAAGACGCTGAAAAATGAGAAGTGAAACGTCTTCAAAGAAAAACAAGGAAGTCTAATTGCTTCTTGAAAAGGCACTTTTGGGACAACCATGACCTGGATGACAGAGAATCTCCATAAACATTTTTCTTGGGAAGGGTTTTTTTTTTTTTTCAGAAGTGGTTTGCAATTGCCTCCTTCCTAGACTTGAGAGAAAGTGACTGATCCAAAGTAACCCAGCTGGTTTTGTGCCTAAGGCAGGACCAGGATAGCTTCCTGGTTTCTAGCCTTGTGCTTCACCTCTACATTAAACTGGCTCTCTGTTTGATTTATACAGAATATTCTGTATATTATACAGAATGCTGGGTAGGCCATGTTACAAAAATGCCAGACTATCACATCCCCAAACACTCCTCTATGGTAACCTGTCTCAAAGAAAGTGATTGCATGGTGGACAAAGGAAGTGATACAAAGACATGTTGAAAGCCTCCTTCAAGTCCCTGGATATCGACACCACCTCCTGGGAAATCCTGGCACAAGATCGATCGACATGGCGCATGGTGATCCACCAAGGCTGCCAGACATCTGAGGACAGAAGAACAACCATAGCACAAGAGAAGCGAGAACTCTGCAAAACCAGAGCTGCAAATGCTGCAAAAATGGTGCCCACACCAGAGGTGGGTTTCAGCAGGTTCTGACCAGTTCTGGAGAACCGGTAGCAGAAATTTTGAGTAGTTCGGAGAACCGGTAGTAAAAATTTTGACTGACCCTGCCCACATCTATTCTCTGCCTTCCGAATCAGAGCCGATTGGGAGGAAATGGGGATTTTGCAGTAACCTTCCCCTGGAGTGGGGTGAGAATGATGATTTTATAGTATCCTTCCCCTGGAGTAGAGTGGGAATGGAGATTTTACAGAATCCTTCCCCTGGATTGGGGTGGGAATGGAGATTTTACAGAATCCTTCCCCTGGATTGGGGTGGGAATGGAGATTTTGTAGTATCTTTCTCCCAGGAGTGAGGAGGGAATGGGGATTTTACAGTATCCTTCCCCTGCCATGCCCACCAAGCCACGCCCACCAAGCCATGCCATGCCTACCAAGCCACACTCACAGAACTGGTAGTAAAAAAATTTGAAACCGACCACTGGCCCACACATGTCTGCCCGACATGTGGCAGAACATTTCGTGCCCATATAGGCCTTATCAGCCACCTGCGGACACATCGTGGACAGCTCACAACCTGTTAGATGTCAAGGTCCTCTTCGAACACGATGGACGGACATCATGCTTTTTAAAATGTTACTACATCTACAAGCAGCAGCTGTCCATTTCACCTTGGTTTTCCAGGTGTGCCTAAAATAGGAAATTGTGTTTGTCTGTGCTAATAATTAAGGCCCGATGACTAAATCAGTAAACAGTCAGTCAAATTGTCTCAATGAATTCAGGATGGGAAAACGGATTCAAGGTAACGAAATAAAGAGAGCAATAACCATTCTCTGAATCCGGTGCGTCCCTGAAAAAAAATTGAATCTCACATTCGTTCTTTCAAGCTTTCATAAGGAAGAGAGAATGAAAATTCAGCAAAAATATGTGGTTCAGTCTTGGGAAATTGATTCCGAAACTCGGTCACCTGAGGGGGATTGATTAAAACAAAACAATTTAAAACAGTAATTTAAATCATGGAGAGAGAGAGAAAATACCTCACGTGGACCACAGTTAAATTATTGACTCAAAACAAAGTTCCAGGATTGTCATCCTTGAAACCCTTAACTGATTGCTGAAATGTTTAAATTTTGATTTGGAACTAAATACTCTTTATAATAGGGTCAGGATCTGCTTCTTAATTAAAAGAGCTGCTGCTCTAGCCAATTTAGTGGTGCCACAAAAATATATCTCACCCATCCCATTCTTTGCCCATAAGTTTTAATCAGGGGAAATTGAAGTCTGGTGCGCGTAAGTGAATGTATAATCAGTTTTCAATGTTTTCTGTGTGTACAAAAAAAAAAAATCTGTCTCTAAGATGAACATCTCAGACTTGTAAGAAATGATTAATGAGGACATTACTCAAAATGTAAAATATTATACTTCTGTGATGGAAAAAGCCAACACAATCCCAGATCAAGGCAAAAAAAAAAAAAAGTTGTTTAAAAACAATAGTCAATAAGCCGAAAAACATTCTTGTTTATAAAAACAGCAAAAGGAGAAACTGAGAAGCCAGTGTGTTGTAGTTAAAGAATGCTAGGCTAGAAATCAGGATTTGCCGCAGTCTTAAATAAGATGCCAGCTGGGTGACTTTGGGCCAGTCGCTTCCACTCGGCCCCAGGAAGGAAGCAATGGCAAATCACTTGTGAAATATGTTGCCAAGCAAACTGCAAGGATGGGTACAATTAAAACTGACTTAAAGGCATACATGTGTGCATCCCCACACATCTCTCTCTCACACACAGACATACAGGTGCACATGGCAAAGGATTCCTAGGTATGCTTCAAAAAAAGGAAAACCCAGGAAACTCTGTGGGTGGAATCACTCACACAAACACAAACACACACACACAATACTCAAAATGGTGTCTGTGACTGTGTGATTTAAACTATCCTTTTTTTAATATGTTGTACATACAAAAAAACAAACAAAACCCATATACTAGTGCAGGGGTCAGCAACCTGCGGCTCTGGAGCCGCATGTGGCTCTTTCGCCCCTCCGCTGTGGCTCCCTGTCACTCAAAATATGCATCACAGCCACCAATGTGCGACACCTGCCGGCACACGGTTTATTGAGCTTTTCAACCCCCGGGAGGCCAATGATGGATAAATCCAAGAAAAGGAAAGTTTCAGAAGAAAACAAAATGTTTAATTCGACTACATATGCTAGTTTTGTGGCCGCTCAAGAAATAGTCAGGCACGAGAAGGGTTTTGTGGCTCCCGGTGTTTTCTTTTCTGTGGAAAATGGGTCCAAATGGCTCCTTTGATGGCATAATTCTGTCCACCACCCTGATATTTGACTTCCTTGCCCAACACAGAATACAGAATAACAAAGTTGGAAGGGACCTTGGAAGTCTTCAAGCCTAACCCCCTTGTTGCGCAAGAGACCCTGCACCATTCAAGACAAATGTCTGCCCAATATTTCCCTTAAACAGCTTAAATGGCAGTCTAATCTCTTCTTAAATTAAAAACAGATGTCTAGGGAGATTCTCAGTCATCCAGGTCATGGTTTTCCCAAAGGTGCTTCTTTCTTTCTTTCTTTCTTTCTTTCTTTCTTTCTTTCTTTCTTTCTTTCTTTCTTTCTTTCTTTCTTTCTTTTTCTCTTTCTTTCTTTCTTTCTTTCTCTTTCTTTCTTCCTTCCTTCCTTCCTTCTTCCCTTCCTTCCTTCCTGAAGGCGTTTTACTTCTCATTTGAGAAGCTTCTTCACTTCTGATTGAATGGTGGGGAACAGAAGGATTTATATTCCTTGCAGTCATCTGGTCATTATTACTCTTTCTGAAAGCTGTTGCCTCTTGAAAAAGCACTTTTCGGTTAAAAACAGGCGCCTGTTGAACCCAGGTGTCAAACTTGCCGCATCACATTGCCGTCACATGACTGACCGCGATGTTTTATTCCCTTCGCAAAGCTGGGGTGGGCGTGGCCTGCATGGGACGCATCCGGCCCACAGGCCGCCAGCTTGACACCCCTGCTGCAGAAAGATCTGTCTCTTCAGAATGTTTGCATTTGCTTCGTCTCCCCGTTTCTCGAATGCTTCTCCTTTTCATCTTTTTCTACCTTATTCTTGGATTTCTCTTAAGTGGCACTTTGGAGCCACTGTAGCGGATGCTGCTAATGAAGGCGTCGTTTTTCTGTGACATCGAATCTTTCTGAAGCCTCCCTGACTGCTCGCCCTCCGACCATTAAATTGGGAGACCGTCATCACAATCACATTAGGATACAGACTTGCCCAGAAAAATCAGTAATGATGATGCTTAGACTTTTTAAAATGTATGTGTGTGTGTGTGTGTGTGTGTATGCAAAAAATTAAAATCTCGGGTGTTTTCCCACGTCATTATAAATAAGTTGGTTAAAATAATTAAAATCCTGGTTAAAATCCCAGCTTAAAATCTTCTAAAAATCCTTGCAGAGCACACTGCAAGGTCCTTTAAAACCTCAGCTAAAATCCTACCAGTGACTAAAAGTTTTTCTTAAAGCAACGTTATCTTTTAACCAACTTATTTATAATGATGCGGGAAAACACCCGAGATTTTAATTTTTTGCATATGCACACCCGCGAAAACTTAAGAAGACATATATACTTACATATACATATACATATACATATACATATACATATACATATACATATACATATACATATACATACATACATACATACATACATACATACATACATACATACATATATATATATATATATATATATATATATATATATATATATATATATATATAAATCAGATTTCATCAACTAGTATATCGGTCACACAATACGTTGATACTCAGGGGGAAAACAGAAAAGTAGCGAGAGCAGGCACCAACTTGGTGCAGTTGTGCCAGCCTCTTTGCTGGGGGAAAAAAAATGCCATCGAACCTAATTCTTGATTAATTACATGTTACATAAAGCACAAAGGATTATACTGTAGCTTGCTTCAGCTCATCACTGAATGCTGAGCTGCCAAATATTTCATTCTGTTTGATTCAGCCTTAAGCCTTTGGTTCCCTGATATTCAGCCAACAAATGCAACCCAATCCTT
Organism: Pantherophis guttatus; assembly: GCF_059756535.1. Lineage (NCBI taxonomy): Eukaryota > Metazoa > Chordata > Lepidosauria > Squamata > Colubridae > Pantherophis > Pantherophis guttatus. Next base: position 13,417,859 of record NC_142073.1, read on the forward strand.
AATATGGAAAGCTATTTTTTTTTTAAAACACACTGGTTGTGGTAAGAACAGGCAGCCGAATAAAGCTTGTCTTGTAGCTGTGGAGGTTGTGATTGATTTTTTTTTTTCCCACTGCATTGTCAGCGTCTTATTTTTGAAATCCTACTAAGGAGTTTGGGCATGTAAAATAATTTCAGATTTTGAGAATTTAGTAATGAAGAAACCGGTAAAGCACAAACAGGGCAAGTTTTGACACGCACTAATTTACCCACTCCGTCTTTACCCTAACACAGAATGATGAAATCCAGAGTTTACTGTGCCTAAAAAGTGAGTGTGAATTCCATTATAAGAAGAACGTACATTTGCTTCAAAAATATGCCTCATCCCAAATCATAGCATTTGTTTGTTTGTTTATTGCAGCATTTGGGTGCTGCTTATAATAATAATAAAAAAATCAAAATACAGGTAGTCCTTAACTTACAACATTTACAGTTCATTTAGTGATAATTCGAAGTTAACAATTGCACTGAAAAAAGTGACTTGTGATCATTTTTCACACTTATGACCGTTGCAGCATCCCCAGAGTCCCTCCCTCCCTCCTCTCTATCTTCTCTCTATTCCCTCCGTCCCTCACTTTCTCCTTCCTTCCTTCCTTCCTTCCTTCCTTCCTTCCTTCCTTCCTTCCTTCCTTCCTTCCTTCCCTCCCTCCCTCCCTCCCTCCCTCCCTCCCTCCCTCCCTCCCTCCTATCTTCTCTCTATTCCCTCCCTCCCTCACTTTTTCCTTCCTTTCTTCCTTTCTTCCTTCCTTCCTACCTACCTACCTACCTACCTACCTACCTACCTACCTACCTACCAACCTGCCTTCCATTGAGGACCTGTATACTGCACAAGTTAAAAAGTGAAATATTTACAGACCCCTCGCATCCTGGACATAAACTGTTTCAACTCCTACCCTCAAAACGATGCTATAGAGCACTGCACACCAGAACAACTAGGCACAAGGACAGTTTTTTCCCAAACGCCATCACTCTGCTGAACAAATAATTCCCTCAACACTGTCAAACTATTTACTAAGTCTGCACTACTATTAAACTTCTCATTGTTCCCACCATCCATCTCCTTCCACTTATGACTGTATGACTGTAACTTTGTTGCTTGGATCCTTATGATTTATATTGATATTGTTTCCTGATTGCTTATTTGTACCCTATGACTATCTTTAAGTGTTGTACTTTATGATTCTTGATGAATGTTATCTTTTCTTTTATGTACACTGAGAACATATGCACCAAGACAAATTTCTTGTGTGTCCAATCACACTTGGCCAATAAAGAATTCTATTCTATTCTATTCTGTCCTGTCCTGTCCTGTCCTGTCCTGTCCTGTCCTGCCTGTCCTGTCCTGTCCTGTCCTGTCCTATCCTATCCTATCCTATCCTATCCTATCCTATCCTATCTTCCTTTCTTCCTTTCTTCCTTTCTTCCTTCCTTCCTTCCTTCCTTCCTTCCTTCCTTCCTTCCTGTGGCAGAGATTCTTAAATCCACATTCTTTCCCCAAGCTTTCCCCAAGGTAATTGTAAAAGGCTGATTTGCACACCTGTCTTCTGCAAGGATGTTGCTGAATCCCTGGAATACACCATGGAATTAGTCTGCCATAATTTGGAGGGATCAATAGGGATTTAGCCATTAACACTGATATCAAAGACAATATGCTTCTGAATGCTGATTTCTAGAGAACTGGGGTGAAAAGGTTCTAATGGATTGACGTTTCGATCGGACTCATCATGTTTGAGAATGTTAGTAACAGAACGGTGGACTAAGTCATCCAGATATTCTTAAATCACATTCTTCCTACGGCCCATTTCCTTTCAAAAGCTGGTTTCACAGTCTTTTCCTGTCAACCAGGGAATCTGGTTAACCTGGTAGAACCTGATTAGAATTCTTTGGATGACCAATTATTCTACTTTTTAAGGATAACTTCGTCACTTGGAACACAGAGGGGCCACAGGCACCCCAAAACATTCTTTCACAAAATCTTCTAACTAATTTCATTTAACTTTTGACCTTCTGCAATTCAAGCACTGGGGAGAACTCTATGAACTTTCTCTATTTCTTGGGGAGAGAGAGAGGATTTCATCAAGAGAAAGAAAAGGCAAAATGGGAGGAATACTTATCCTGTTCCTGCTTCAGCCCCACCATCCATTAAAGTCCAAACATGAGCTCACTCGAGAGAAGTTATCCTTAACAGAAAAAGAGAAGGTTGCTTTTTTCTGGTTCAGAGACATTTGCATGTCCATTATTTATTTGTTTATGGGAATCATTTGTCAGTAGATAAGGAATCAGAATACCAAATACAAGCTGGATGGATACGACCTCATAGATGACCCTCACTCTGTTAAGGACCTTGGAGTACTCATCTCAAATGATCTAAGCAGCAGAACTCACTGTAACAGCATTGCCAAAAAAGTCATTAAGAGTTGTAAACCGAATCTTGCGAAGCTTCTTCTCTGGTAACATTGTACTGCAAACTAGGGCATACAAAACCTTTGCTAGACCAATTCTCGAATAAGCTCATCTGCCTGGAATCCGCACTGTATCTCAGACATTAATACAATTGAGTGAGCCCAGAGGTATTTCACAAGAAGAGTCTTCCACTCCTTTGCTCGCAACAGAATACCTTACGACACCAGGCTTGAAATTTTGGGCTTGGACAACCTAGAACTACGCCACCTACGGTCTGACTTAAGTGTAGTACACAAAATTATCCAATACAACATACTACATATCAATGACTACCTCAGCTTCAACCGCAATAATACACAAGCACACAATAGATACAAAATCAAGGTAAACTGCTCCAAACCCGATTGCAGAAAATACAACTTCAGCAACAGAGTGGTCAATGCCTGGAATGCACTACCTGACTCTGTGGTTACATCCTCAAACCCTCATAACTTTAACCTTAAACTGTCTACTGTTGACCTTGTCCCATTCCTAAGAGGTCTGTAAGGGTGTGCATAAGTGCACCAGCTTGCCTTCCATCCCTGTCCTACTATCCCCATTTATTCCTACCCATTTCCTGTGTTCATATCCATGTTTATACTTGTTCCTGTCATCTCGTACATGTTTGACAAACTAAATAAATAATAATAAAAATCTACATGCAAATCCACAAAAATGATAGCAAAGAAGGTAGAGGTATATGGGCAGCTGGAAAAAAAAAGTCAGAGGAAGTGAAAGGACAGTTTGGGCTAGTAAGTTTTTCATTTTTGGCTGAAATGGGATTTAGAGAGTGGGAGTTTTTTTCTGAAAAGCAGGATCTGCTGTCCTTCAGAACTTAGAGCCCGAGGTGCTCATTTCATTTCTGCTTACTGGTAGTGCAGGAACAGCTGGAACCCTTCTTAATCTTACAAGGGCTCCTCTATACTGCCAACTGATATTGGCAGTAAAATTTCTCCAGCAGGTTCATTTCCAGTTTTCCTTCCATTTGATAAAAGAAAATTTCCTTTTTGAATGGCTTGCCAAATGAGAGGAGAATATCCATTAAACTCTCATGGCTGGGACATTGCATCATGGAGTGGCTGGGGAATGTGGGCAAATGTCCAGACTTTCAGGGTATGTATGAATGTCTGGTAGACACAGTCTTTCTAATTTTCAGATACAGTAAAACCTTCCAATAAGACCCGTAAACAAACTCCTGCCACTAGCCTTTAACATTATTCTTATTGCCAGACTTGCTGCTATTCCTTTCTTTGGAGAAACGTGTCCATTGGAAAATTTCAAATGTCCATTCCTGCTGGTGCTATCCTGAACAATAGGTCATTGCTTCAACAGTTGCAGTTAGGGCTAGTAGTCTAGGACAACTTGGCATGGTCAACTCGCCATGGCCAACTCATGGCGGGACAACTTACCAGAGTCACAGGAAAACTCACCACAGGACCAGTTACACTAATATCAAAGAAAGTGTTTTGGCTCGCTGGTGGTCAGCAGAGCTGGCAGCAGAGTCAGACAATGAGGAGGTTGGGGAGGAACTTGGGCCAGTCCTGCGGGCTGGGAAAAGCTCGGACAAGGACTCTGCATCGGAGGCAGAGAGGGAGTTAGACAGCAACGAGGCAGAGGAATAGCTGGAGCCTGTTTCCAGTGTGCGCATGCACAGAGCTACCAGAAGATAACAACAACTCAGAAAGCAGGGTCGACTTGGGAGTAAAACCACACCTTGGAGATGATTGGCCCCTCCGATAGGAAACAAAAGAGGAGCGAACAGGGAATGGGCTTTTGCAATTAGTTCATTCGGTCGTTTCAAGAGTGGAAAGTTCTGTCCGTGACTCTAAGAGAGTCTGTGCCAAGTTTTGGCTTACACTGCCTTTGGACACTAGTTATCTGGCAGCTTTCCAAGCGAGATAAGGTGTCTTGATAAATATTCCTTTGAAAAACTGTTTGGATAAGCCTTGCTGACTGTGAATGAAAGGAATTCACAGTCGTGTAAATAAAAGTGGTTTTGCCGGGACCAAGACTCTGCTTCCTGCTTTTTAAGGGAGCTTAGGTCAGAACAGAAATGGTGGAATAGAATCATTAAATAAAGGATGCAAAAGGACAAAAATTAAAGTATCTTTTTAATCACTTTAAATGTTTCAATTGAATTGCTGAATTGTCCCACAGTGAGTTGTCTCATCGCAAGTTGGCCACAGTAAGTTGGCCATGGTGAATTGGTTCAGCAAATTGGACACACCAAATTGTCTCATTCTGGTACCCAAGTGCCCTAGGAGTCAGGTCGTTCCTCTTCAGCTAGACTTTTATTGTTATTATTGTTCCTCCTCAATGTTGACTTTAGCAGCTAGATTGAGCTAGAATTGTTTTGTCTGCTCAGAATATGCTAGGAATAGGAAAACCACGCACAAACTGAATCAATAGAAATAATATAATAAAGAAACAGAGTATATACTAGTCCAGGCCTTCATGGCCAGTATCTGTTGGGGATTGTTGATCTTCAGGGTTTGTGGTTTAGACAATGGATGAGTGTCTAAACCACAGATCCTGGTGATTCACCGGCAACCGCAGCTGGCATCTTCAGAGATAAAGTGATTGGCTATGCAACTGTGCAGGGACTGACTGCATTTCTGTCTTTATAGCCCAATGACCTCACTTCTGGCCGGGTGACTCTCTGTCACTTGCCTTTGGTCTGCTTAGCAACTAACTTAATAACTGCTTTGCTTAGCAATTGAAATTTTGTCTCCAACAATTATGATAGTAAATCGAGGATTGCCTAATTCTTTTTCCTAACTTGACAAAACTTGCCACTTGAGCAGAACAAAGAGTCAACTCAAAAATATGAATTGAGATCTGAGTGCATTTTTATGGCAAAAAAACTCAAAGGAGGCCTTTCACAAGCTTCTTTTGACTTTTTTTTTTTTTACTATAACCTAAATCTCTGGGTGAGTGGCACACTCAGAGATATGTGTGATCTCCCATATAGCAAAGTTTTGACCTTTTGTGTGTGTGTGCGTGTATGTGTATTGATCGATCCATCGATCCATCTATCTGTCTATCTAATCTATACATCCATTGATCCATCCATCCATCCATCATCTATCTATCTATCTATCTGTCTGTCTGTCTGTCCCTCCCTCCCTCCCTCCCTCCCTCCCTCCCTCCCTCCATCCATCCATCCATCTATCTATCTATCTATCTATCTATCTATCTATCTATCTATCTATCTATCTAATCTATCCATCCATTGATCCATCCATCCATCATCTATCTATCTGTCTGTCTGTCCGTCCGTCCGTCCATCCGTCCTTCCATCCATCCATCCATCCATCCATCCATCCATCCATCCATCCATCCATCCATCTATCTATCTATCTATCTATCTATCTATCTATCTATCTAATCTATCTATCTAATCTATCCATCTATCCATACATTGATCCATCCATCCATCCATCCATCCATCATCTATCTATCCATCCATCCATCCATCCATCCATTATCTATCTATCTATCTATCTATCTATCTATCTATCTATCTATCTATCTATCTGTATAATTATGTATATTATGTTGTGTGATGAGGTATGTGTATACCTACACACATACACATAAAGAGAAGGAGAAAAAAAATTCATATACACAGATCAACCACAGGTACATAAGTATCAACCACAAGTTGAATGCAAAATAATGAATCTAGATAACTGTAATTCTTGCAAATATCACTCATTCTGTTAAAAAAAATCTTCTGCTATTCATGTCTTGTGTGCTGGAGGTGGAAAAGGTGCTAGTGGAAATTTATGAAATCAACATCTACATTTCTTCTTTACCTCTAATCTTTGTACTGGAATAGATCATAATATTTCTAACTCTAGTTGATAAATCTGACACTATAAGTCTGTTAAGAAGGAAAAACAGTTGTCATCGCATATTATAGAACTGAAAGAATGTCCTCAGCCCAAGACATAATTTCTGCTGAGGCACGTATTTGCATTTCATAAGAAATATAGGGTGTTTCTTCTCTTTCCCGAATAGGACTCCGTCTCTTGCTGGAACAAAACCAAATAAATAGATAACAAATACATCCACTCAAATCAAGACACAAGACAGAATTCCATTTCCAGGTGCTCCTTTGTAAACCAATAATTATGGCTCCCTCTGTGGGCCCCGGATTTATTTCATTTCCATGTAAAATATCGTTGCCTCGATAATGGGTCAGCTGCAATATTGTTCTACTTCTATGGTTACCCACAGTTATGCTAATTGTATGATAAGGCCCATGTTATTAGATTCCGCATTTCATTTTTGGTAATACTGCTCAGTGGGATGCTTGTGAAAACCTCACTTAATGCTATAGACATAACTGCGTCTTATAAATACCAATGCACAATAATAATGTTAAAATAATCTAAAGACTGCCTGTGTCTTAATAAGCACTTATTAGAATGGAAGTGAGTTGTGTGCTGATCATTCTCGTCCACGCTTTCCACGAGTCTAATCTTGTCTTTCTAAAATTAAGATGTCATTTCAGGATGGGATAGAGAGAGTAGCTACACTGCTTCAAGGTCCTTTTCTATTTTTTCCCTGCCTGTGGGGTTTGGGATTTTGCTTTTTAATTTATTAAGAGGAGGAGGAGGAGGAGGAGGAGGAGGAGGAGGAGGAGGAGGAGGAGGGGGGGGACCAAATGAGCAAACAAAAATTTAAAAAAAAATAATTAGAACTATAATATCAGTGAGTGGACCAAGAAATTGCTGGAGTAATAATCCAGAAAATTTTCGAATGTGCAGAAATGGACAAACTTACTTTAGAATTAAATAATAAGGAAGACTCGGAATACTACTTAACTTGGGAAAATTGATATCAATGGATAGAAATTAAAAATAAGGAATGTATAGAATAAAATAAGATATACAATGTGTTTAAATATGTTGATTAAATAGGGATATGTGGGAATAAATGAAGGAAGTTGAAAATTACGTACTGTCAGAAAGACGTTGAATTGTATAATTATTATAGATGTATTTTTGTTATAGATGTATTTTAACTGGATCGGGATGCCTTGTGCACAGTCACTCATGCCTTCGTCATTTCCCGTCTGGACTATTATAATGCTCTCTACATGGGGCTCCCCTTGAGGAGCACCCGGAGGCTCCACCTGGTCCAGAATGCAGCCGCGCGAGTGATAATGGGGGTGACTCGGCACTCCCATGTAACACCCCTCTTGCGCAAGCTGCTCTGGCTCCCGGTGGTCTTCCGGGTGCGCTTCAAGGTTTTGGTTACCACCTTTAAAGCGCTCCATGGCTTAGGACATGGTTACCTACTGGACCGCATTCTGCCACCGTTTTCCTCCCACCGACCGACACGCTCACACAGAGAGGGCCTCCTCAGGGTGCCATTGGCCAAACAATGTCGACTGGCGACCCCCCAGGGGGAGAGCCTTCTCTGTGGGGCTCCTGCCCTATGGAATGAATTGCCCCCGGACATACGAAGGATCCCCGACCTCCATGCCTTCCGTCGAGCTCTGAAGACCCTATTATCTCAGCAAGCCAGTCTGATGGGATAAATGATTTCAAATTGGGTTTTAAAAGTGGTTTAAAATGGTTTTAATTGGAAGTTTTAATTTTGGCCAAAGATTGAATTATTTTAATATGTTTTTTTAATTTTGTCTTGTATGTTGTTTTATCATGGCTGTTCACTGCCCTGAGTCCTTCGGGAGAAGGACGGTATACAAATATAATAAAAACTAAAACTAAAACTAAACTTGTATTTTTGGATTTTAAATGTTAATAAAAGTTTATATATATATAAAAAAGAAATTGTACAGATAGTCCTTGACTAAGCAAGCAAGGCAGTTGTCACACCTGATTTTAATGACCTTTTTTGTGACGGTTGTTAAGCAAATCAGTGCAGTTATTAAGTGAATCCTGCCGTCATTAAACCAATCTGGCTTCCCCATTGACTTTGCTCATTGGAAGCCATCTAGGCAGGTTGCAAATGGAGATCCGTGGGGATCTGCATCAGCCGTAAGTGCGAGGACCTGTCAGAAGTCACCTTTTTCAGTCTCATGGTAACTTTGAACCAGGGATGAAATGCTCCCGGTTCGGACCGGATCACCCGATCCTGTAGCAATGGAGGCGGGTGGTTCGGAGAACCGGTAGCAAAAATCCCTGCCCCCCCCCCATGCCCAGCTGAGCCGCACAATCATCAAAGGCTTTTTTTTTATTATTTTTAAAAGCACTTTTTCTACAACCTCTTCTGCCGAAAAATGCTTTTAAAAGTAAAAAAAAAAAAGCCTCTGATGATTGCGCGGCTCAGCTGGGATTGGCAGAGGCATTTAAAAGAAAAAAACCCTGATCGGGCAACTCAGCTTAGAGCGTCAGAGACATTTAAAAGGAAAAAAAGGTTTTTTTTCTTTTAAATGCCTCTGCCGATCAGGCAACTCAGCTGGGATCGGCAGAGGCGTTTAAAAGAAAAAAAACCTTTTTCTTTTTTGCTGAAGAGGTAGAGAAAATGGTTTTAAAAGTTAAAAAAAAATGGCCATGCCCATCCAGTCACATTCCCCCCCACACCAAGCCACGCCCACAGAATCGGTAGTAACAAATTTTAGATTTCACCACTGCTTTCAGCTGTCACTAAATCAATGCTTGTAAGTCGAGGACTACGTGTAGTCAGTATATCATTGATAAGAAATGAGCCAAATTGACACGAGGTGGAATCAGAGTAGCTTTATGCAAGAAGAAGGATAAATGGATTTTCCCGTTCTTTTCTTTCTTTCATTTTTTTTCTTTTGGCTGCACGTTTAGTCTGCTTTGCCTTCTTAAATTCTAGTTTAATGAGAAAACATCAACAAAACAAAAGATCTAAAATTAATTCTGGCATTAGGACATGAACAATTTGCCTCAGACTTTGATATCGTTTGCATTTTCCCCTTATCAAAATAAGTTACTGATGCATATTTTGAGTTTAATAAATATGGCAGAAAGGCAATTTTGATTAATACCAGATCCAATATTTCTGCTCAACTTTTAGTAGACAGAATTTGTTATCCATGTCTGAGAAAACTAGAGACTTTCCGGGAACAGCTTAAGCATGGATGAGTTTATTTTATAAGGAATGGGTGGCTGTTTAAATTGAGATGGCACTTATTCAACTTTAAACAAAAGAACATTCCAGAGCTTCCTCTCTGTTTTTATATAATACTTGAAAAATACTACTACTACTACTACTACTACTACTACTACTACTTCCTCCTCCTCCTCCTTCTCCTTCTTTTTCCCCCTCCCCCTCCTTCTTCTTCCCCTTCTTTTTTCTTCTTCTCCTTCTCCCTCTCCCTCTCCTTCTCCTCCTCCTCCCTCCTTCTCCTCCTTTCATAAAGGAAATCTGCCAAATCTTTAGTTGATGTTTGTCTTCTTAGGCATCAAGTTCTTCCCAAAAATGTAGGATATTCCATACACAATGTCTAAGTGAACTATTGTTGTTGGTCATTAGAATACATGGAATAAAGTTTCATCAGTATGATTTTAATACCTAATTCAAGTTCAGGGGCAACTACTCAGGCCTAGGCTGATATGGAAAACAATCTTCATGAGGGTCTACAAGTTGGTAAGATGGAAATACAGTACAGAAGCAGTTGGTTGTCTGAAATTAAGGGTGTTTTTGCTTTAGAAAGAAATGCAAGGGAGTTGTTGCTATTGTTAGGAGAAATAAATGGCCAGCAGGTCATTTAAGCTCCATTTGATTGACTAGGTGGAACCCAGTGGTGAAATCCAATTTTTTTTATTATCAGTTCTGTGGGCTTGGCTTGAAACGCAAATACTTTGGCCACCTAAGGAAGGACTCCCTGGAGAAGAGCCTAATGCTGGAAAAGATTGAGGGCAAAAGAAGAAGGGGACGACAGAGAATGAGGTGACTAGATGGAGTCACTGAAGCAGTCGGCATGAGCTTAAATGGACTTCAGAGGATGGTAGAGGACAGGAAGGCCTGGAGGAACGTTGTCCATAGGGTTATGATGGGTCGGACACAACTTCACAACTAACAACAACATATCTATCTCTATTATATCTCTCTCTTCCCCTCTTTCTCTCTCATCATGACCTATCTGCCCGTCTGTCTAGCTAACTAGTTATCATCTTTGCATAAATAAACTAGTCAAATAAAGTTCATGAGCAAACCCACTGGCTGCCTAAAAGATGGTGGCAGAAATGGAAGGACTCTTTCGCACTGAAACCCTTGTTAGGTTTCAGTGAACATCTGAAGAACAGAGTTACATACTCTTATTCCCCCCCCCCCCCGCTATTTTCAACAGGCATTTCCTCTTCTCAAATTTCCAGCTCAAGAGGGTACAATGAATCCCTTCTTCTCCTTTAAAAAAACATCCAGCTATATACACTTTGGTGTTAATAGGAATTTTTAAAACTGAAATGAGGGAGAGCTTAGCTTTGCAGAAAGAACAGGCACCAAAGTAGATACGATTCCCATTAATTTCTCCCGCTGTTCTGCACTCTTTGGGATACACACACAGACACAGACACAGACACAGAGAGAGGGAGGGAGGGAGGGAGACACAGACATAGAGGGAGGGACGGAGGGAGGGAGGGAGGGAGAGAGGCACAGACACAGAGAGAGGGAGTGAGTAAGTGAGAGAGACAAACACAGAGAGGGAGGGAGAGAGACACAGACACAGAGAGAGAGGGAGGGAGGGAGGGAGACACAGACAGAGAGAGAGGGGGGAGGGAGGGACACAGACAAAGAGAGGGAGGGTGGGAAGAGAGAGACATAGACACAAAGAGAGAGAGGAAGGGTGGGAGGGAGGGAGGGAGACACAGACAGAGAGAGAGGGGGGGAGGGAGGGACACAGACAAAGAGAGAGAGGGTGGGAGGGAGAGAGACATAGACACACAGAGAGAGAGGGAGAGAGCAGACAGACAGACGGATAGGCAGACAGTCAGAAACAGAGAGAAACATCAAGAGTTTTCATTGGTTCATTCATAATAGCTGACACTTTGCTATCTGTAACCACAGCAACCAAGTATGCCTTTGAACCCCTTAATTTGTATGTTAGGCTTGATACAACTTCTAAAGAACAATCAGGAACCCCCTACTTGGGGTAAATGGAGTTGCTGTTTTAACTTCTCTTCTCCTTCCCTGCTTGTCAGCTGATGGGGCTGTCAAGATATTCTAATTGCTGCAATCAGTTTGCCTTTTTATAGATGCCCGTCTCCTCCCATAACTGCTTCAGTTGAAGGCTGAGCCAGCAGAATGAAGAGCAGAGCCATTTTTAGACATGGAATTTCATCCCGAAATTCATCTTGGTGTCCGGTTTTGCATTTGGGTTCAAAAAAAAATTTGCCTTGAAAAACCATTTGGGTTTCTGGGCAGCATTTTCCTGACCCCGGAGTCAAGCGTTTTCTTCCCCAGGCACCAAAAAGGCTCAATTTTAAAAAAGTGGAAGCAACACCATTTTTAGACATGGAATTTTATCCCGAAACTCATCCTGGGGTCCGTTTTTGCATTTAGGTTCAAAAAAAAAATTTGCTTCAAAAAACATTTGCGTTCCTGGACAGTATTTTCCTGACCGTAAAGTCATGCGTTTTCTTCCCCAGGCACCAAAAAGGCGCGATTTTTAAAAAGTGGAAACAACACCATTTTAGACATGGAATATTATCCCGAAACTCATCCTGGGGTCCGTTTTTGCATTTGGGTTCAAAAAAAAAATTGGCTTCAAAAAACATTTGGGTTCCTGGGCAGTATTTTCCTGACCGTAAAGTCATGCGTTTTCTTCCCCAGGCACCAAAAAGGCGCGATTTTTAAAAAGTGGAAGCAACACCACTTTTAGACATGGAATTTTATCCCGAAACTCATCCTGGGGTCCGTTTTTGCATTTGGGTTCAAAAAAAAAATTGGCTTCAAAAAACATTTGGGTTCCTGGGCAGCATTTTCCTGACTGTAAAGTCATGCGTTTTCTTCCCCAGGCACCAAAAAGGCTCAATTTTTAAAAAGTGAGAGCAACACCATTTTTAGACATGGAATTTCATCCCGAAACTCATCCTGGGGTCCGTTTTTGCATTTGGTTTCAAAAAAAAATTGGCTTCAAAAAACATTTGGGTTCCTGGGCAATATTTTCCTAACCGTAAAGTCAAGCGTTTTTTTCCCCAGGAACCAAAAAGGTGCGATTTTTAAAAAGTGGAAGCAACACCATTTTTAGACATGGAATTTTATCCCGAAACTCATCCTGGGGTCCGTTTTTGCATTTGGGTTCAAAAAAAAAAATTGGCTTCAAAAAACATTTGGGTTCCTGGGCAGCATTTTCCTGACCGTAAAGTCATGTGTTTTCTTCCCCAGGCACCAAAAAGACTCAATTTTTAAATAGTGGAAGCAACACCATTTTTAGACATGGAATTTTATCCCGAAACTCATCCTGGGGTCCGTTTTTCCATTTGGGTTCAAAAAAAAAAATTAGCTTCAAAAAACATTTGGGTTCCGGGGCAGGATTTTCCTGACCGTAAAGTCATGTGTTTTCTTCCCCAGGCACCAAAAAGGCTCAATTTTTAAAAAGTGGAAGCAACACCATTTTTAGACATGGAATTTTATCCCAAAACTCATCCTGGGGTCCGTTTTTGCATTTGGGTTCAAAAAAAAAAATTGGCTTCAAAAAACATTTGGGTTCCTGGGCAGCATTTTCCTGACCGTAAAGTCATGTGTTTTCTTTCCCAGGCACCAAAAAGACTCAATTTTTAAATAGTGGAAGCAACACCATTTTTAGACATGGAATTTTATCCCGAAACTCATCCTGGGGTCCGTTTTTCCATTTGGGTTAAAAAAAAAAATTAGCTTCAAAAAAAATTTGGGTTCCTGGGCAGGATTTTCCTGACTGTAAAGTCATGCGTTTTCTTCCCCAGGCACCAAAAAGGCTCAATTTTTAAAAAGTGGAAGCAACACCATTTTTAGACATGGAATTTTATCCCGAAACTCATCCTGGGGTCCGTTTTTGCATTTGGGTTCAAAAAAAAAATTGGCTTCAAAAAACATTTGGGTTCCTGGGCAGTATTTTCCTGACCGTAAACTCATGCGTTTTCTTCCCCAGGCACCAAAAAGGCGCGATTTTTAAAAAGTGGAAGCAACACCATTTTTAGACATGGAATTTTATCCCGAAACTCATCCTGGGGTCCGTTTTTGCATTTGGGTTCAAAAAAAAAATTGGCTTCAAAAAACATTTGGGTTCCTGGGCAGTATTTTCCTGACCGTAAAGTCATGCATTTTCTTCCCCAGGAACCAAAAAAGCGCGATTTTTAAAAAGTGGAAGCAACACCATTTTTAGACATGGAATTTTATCCCGAAACTCATCCTGGGGTCCGTTTTTGCATTTGGGTTCAAAAAAAAAAATTGGCTTCAAAAAACATTTGGGTTCCTGGGCAGCATTTTCCTGACTATAAAGTCATGCGTTTTCTTCCCCAGGCACCAAAAAGGCTCAATTTTTAAAAAGTGGAAGCAAAACCATTTTTAGACATGGAATTTTATCCCGGAACTCATCCTGGGGTCTGTTTTTGCATTTGGGTTCAAAAAAAAAATTGGCTTCAAAAAACATTTGGGTTCCGGGGCAGGATTTTCCTGCCCGTAAAGTCATGTGTTTTCTGCCCCAGGCACCAAAAAGGTGCGATTTTTAAAAAGTGGAAGCAACACCATTTTTAGACATGGAATTTTATCCCGAAACTCATCCTGGGGTCCGTTTTTGCATTTGGGTTCAAAAAAAAAATTGGCTTCAAAAAACATTTGGGTTCCTGGGCAATATTTTCCTAACCGTAAAGTCAAGCGTTTTTTTCCCCAGGAACCAAAAAGGTGCGATTTTTAAAAAGTGGAAGCAACACCATTTTTAGACATGGAATTTTATCCCGAAACTCATCCTGGGGTCCGTTTTTGCATTTGGGTTCAAAAAAAAAATTGGCTTCAAAAAACATTTGGGTTCCTGGGCAGCATTTTCCTGACCGTAAAGTCATGTGTTTTCTTCCCCAGGCACCAAAAACGCTCAATTTTTAAATAGTGGAAGCAACACCATTTTTAGACATGGAATTTTATCCCGAAACTCATCCTGGGGTCCGTTTTTGCATTTGGGTTCAAAAAAAAAAAATTAGCTTCAAAAAACATTTGGGTTCCGGGGCAGGATTTTCCTGACCGTAAAGTCATGCGTTTTCTTCCCCAGGCACCAAAAAGGCGCGATTTTTAAAAAGTGGAAGCAACACCACTTTTAGACATGGAATTTTATCCCGAAACTCATCCTGGGGTCCGTTTTTGCATTTGGGTTCAAAAAAAAAATTGGCTTCAAAAAACATTTGGGTTCCTGGGCAGCATTTTCCTGACTGTAAAGTCATGCGTTTTCTTCCCCAGGCACCAAAAAGGCGCGATTTTTAAAAAGTGGAAGCAACACCATTTTTAGACATGGAATTTTATCCCGAAACTCATCCTGGGGTCCGTTTTTGCATTTGGGTTCAAAAAAAAATTGGCTTCAAAAAACATTTGGGTTCCTGGGCAGCATTTTCCTGACCGTAAAGTCATGTGTTTTCTTCCCCAGGCACCAAAAAGGCTCAATTTTTAAAAAGTGAGAGCAACACCATTTTTAGACATGGAATTTCATCCCGAAACTCATCCTGGGGTCCGTTTTTGCATTTGGGTTCAAAAAAAAAAATTGGCTTCAAAAAACATTTGGGTTCCTGGGCAGCATTTTCCTGACCGTAAAGTCATGCGTTTTCTTCCCCAGGCACCAAAAAGACTCAATTTTTAAATAGTGGAAGCAACACCATTTTTAGACATGGAATTTTATCCCGAAACTCATCCTGGGGTCCGTTTTTGCATTTGGGTTCAAAAAAAAAAATTAGCTTCAAAAAACATTTGGGTTCCGGGGCAGGATTTTCCTGACCGTAAAGTCATGCGTTTTCTTCCCCAGGCACCAAAAACGCTCAATTTTTAAAAAGTGGAAGCAACACCATTTTTAGACATGGAATTTTATCCCAAAACTCATCCTGGGGTCCGTTTTTGCATTTGGGTTCAAAAAAAAAATTGGCTTCAAAAAACATTTGGGTTCCTGGGCAGCATTTTCCTGACTATAAAGTCATGCGTTTTCTTCCCCAGGCACCAAAAAGGCTCAATTTTTAAAAAGTGGAAGCAAAACCATTTTTAGACATGGAATTTTATCCCGGAACTCATCCTGGGGTCTGTTTTTGCATTTGGGTTCAAAAAAAAAATTGGCTTCAAAAAACATTTGGGTTCCGGGGCAGGATTTTCCTGCCCGTAAAGTCATGTGTTTTCTGCCCCAGGCACCAAAAAGGTGCGATTTTTAAAAAGTGGAAGCAACACCATTTTTAGACATGGAATTTTATCCCGAAACTCATCCTGGGGTCCGTTTTTGCATTTGGGTTCAAAAAAAAAATTGGCTTCAAAAAACATTTGGGTTCCTGGGCAATATTTTCCTAACCGTAAAGTCAAGCGTTTTTTTCCCCAGGAACCAAAAAGGTGCGATTTTTAAAAAGTGGAAGCAACACCATTTTTAGACATGGAATTTTATCCCGAAACTCATCCTGGGGTCCGTTTTTGCATTTGGGTTCAAAAAAAAAATTGGCTTCAAAAAACATTTGGGTTCCTGGGCAGCATTTTCCTGACCGTAAAGTCATGTGTTTTCTTCCCCAGGCACCAAAAAGACTCAATTTTTAAATAGTGGAAGCAACACCATTTTTAGACATGGAATTTTATCCCGAAACTCATCCTGGGGTCCGTTTTTGCATTTGGGTTCAAAAAAAAAAATTAGCTTCAAAAAACATTTGGGTTCCGGGGCAGGATTTTCCTGACCGTAAAGTCATGCGTTTTCTTCCCCAGGCACCAAAAAGGCGCGATTTTTAAAAAGTGGAAGCAACACCACTTTTAGACATGGAATTTTATCCCGAAACTCATCCTGGGGTCCGTTTTTGCATTTGGGTTCAAAAAAAAAATTGGCTTCAAAAAACATTTGGGTTCCTGGGCAGCATTTTCCTGACTGTAAAGTCATGCGTTTTCTTCCCCAGGCACCAAAAAGGCGCGATTTTTAAAAAGTGGAAGCAACACCATTTTTAGACATGGAATTTTATCCCGAAACTCATCCTGGGGTCCGTTTTTGCATTTGGGTTCAAAAAAAAATTGGCTTCAAAAAACATTTGGGTTCCTGGGCAGCATTTTCCTGACCGTAAAGTCATGTGTTTTCTTCCCCAGGCACCAAAAAGGCTCAATTTTTAAAAAGTGAGAGCAACACCATTTTTAGACATGGAATTTCATCCCGAAACTCATCCTGGGGTCCGTTTTTGCATTTGGGTTCAAAAAAAAATTGGCTTCAAAAAACATTTGGGTTCCTGGGCAATATTTTCCTAACCGTAAAGTCAAGCGTTTTTTTCCCCAGGAACCAAAAAGGTGCAATTTTTAAAAAGTGGAAGCAACACCATTTTTAGACATGGAATTTTATCCCGAAACTCATCCTGGGGTCCGTTTTTGCATTTGGGTTCAAAAAAAAAAATTAGCTTCAAAAAACATTTGGGTTCCGGGGCAGGATTTTCCTGACCGTAAAGTCATGTGTTTTCTTCCCCAGGCACCAAAAACGCTCAATTTTTAAAAAGTGGAAGCAACACCATTTTTAGACATGGAATTTTATCCCAAAACTCATCCTGGGGTCCGTTTTTGCATTTGGGTTCAAAAAAAAAAATTGGCTTCAAAAAACATTTGGGTTCCTGGGCAGCATTTTCCTGACCGTAAAGTAATGTGTTTTCTTCCCCAGGCACCAAAAAGACTCAATTTTTAAATAGTGGAAGCAACACCATTTTTAGACATGGAATTTTATCCCGAAACTCATCCTGGGGTCCGTTTTTCCATTTGGGTTAAAAAAAAAATTAGCTTCAAAAAAAATTTGGGTTCCTGGGCAGGATTTTCCTGACTGTAAAGTCATGCGTTTTCTTCCCCAGGCACCAAAAAGGCTCAATTTTTAAAAAGTGGAAGCAACACCATTTTTAGACATGGAATTTTATCCCGAAACTCATCCTGGGGTCCGTTTTTGCATTTGGGTTCAAAAAAAAAATTGGCTTCAAAAAACATTTGGGTTCCTGGGCAGTATTTTCCTGACCGTAAAGTCATGCGTTTTCTTCCCCAGGCACCAAAAAGGCGCGATTTTTAAAAAGTGGAAGCAACACCATTTTTAGACATGGAATTTTATCCCGAAACTCATCCTGGGGTCCGTTTTTGCATTTGGGTTCAAAAAAAAAAATTGGCTTCAAAAAACATTTGGGTTCCTGGGCAGCATTTTCCTGACTGTAAAGTCATGCGTTTTCTTCCCCAGGCACCAAAAAGGCTCAATTTTTAAAAAGTGGAAGCAACACCATTTTTAGACATGGAATTTTATCCCGAAACTCATCCTGGGGTCCGTTTTTGCTTTTGGGTTCAAAAAAAAAATTGGCTTCAAAAAACATTTGGGTTCCTGGGCAGCATTTTCCTGACCGTAAAGTCATGCATTTTCTTCCCCAGGCACCAAAAACGCGCGATTTTTAAAAAGTGGAAGCAACACCATTTTTAGACATGGAATTTTATCCCGAAACTCATCCTGGGGTCCGTTTTTGCATTTGGGTTCAAAAAAAAAAATTGGCTTCAAAAAACATTTGGGTTCCTGGGCAGCATTTTCCTGACTATAAAGTCATCCGTTTTCTTCCCCAGGCACCAAAAAGGCTCAATTTTTAAAAAGTGGAAGCAAAACCATTTTTAGACATGGAATTTTATCCCGGAACTCATCCTGGGGTCCGTTTTTGCATTTGGGTTCAAAAAAAAAATTGGCTTCCAAAAACATTTGGGTTCCTGGGCAGCATTTTCCTGACCGTAAAGTCATGCGTTTTCTTCCCCAGGCACCAAAAAGGCTCAATTTTTAAAAAGTGGAAGCAACACCATTTTTAGACATGGAATTTTATCCCGAAACTCATCCTGGGGTCCGTTTTTGCATTTGGGTTCAAAAAAAAAATTGGCTTCAAAAAACATTTGGGTTCCTGGGCAACATTTTCCTAACCGTAAAGTCAAGCGTTTTTTTCCCCAGGAACCAAAAAGGTGCGATTTTTAAAAAGTGGAAGCAACACCATTTTTAGACATGGAATTTTATCCCGAAACTCATCCTGGGGTCCGTTTTTGCATTTGGGTTCAAAAAAAAAAATTGGCTTCAAAAAACATTTGGGTTCCTGGGCAGCATTTTCCTGACCGTAAAGTCATGTGTTTTCTTCCCCAGGCACCAAAAAGACTCAATTTTTAAATAGTGGAAGCAACACCATTTTTAGACATGGAATTTTATCCCGAAACTCATCCTGGGGTCCGTTTTTGCATTTGGGTTCAAAAAAAAAAATTAGCTTCAAAAAACATTTGGGTTCCGGGGCAGGATTTTCCTGACCGTAAAGTCATGTGTTTTCTTCCCCAGGCACCAAAAACGCTCAATTTTTAAAAAGTGGAAGCAACACCATTTTTAGACATGGAATTTTATCCCAAAACTCATCCTGGGGTCCGTTTTTGCATTTGGGTTCAAAAAAAAAATTGGCTTCAAAAAACATTTGGGTTCCTGGGCAGCATTTTCCTGACCGTAAAGTAATGTGTTTTCTTCCCCAGGCACCAAAAAGACTCAATTTTTAAATAGTGGAAGCAACACCATTTTTAGACATGGAATTTTATCCCGAAACTCATCCTGGGGTCCGTTTTTCCATTTGGGTTAAAAAAAAAATTAGCTTCAAAAAAAATTTGGGTTCCTGGGCAGGATTTTCCTGACTGTAAAGTCATGCGTTTTCTTCCCCAGGCACCAAAAAGGCTCAATTTTTAAAAAGTGGAAGCAACACCATTTTTAGACATGGAATTTTATCCCGAAACTCATCCTGGGGTCCGTTTTTGCATTTGGGTTCAAAAAAAAAATTGGCTTCAAAAAACATTTGGGTTCCTGGGCAGTATTTTCCTGACCGTAAAGTCATGCGTTTTCTTCCCCAGGCACCAAAAAGGCGCGATTTTTAAAAAGTGGAAGCAACACCATTTTTAGACATGGAATTTTATCCCGAAACTCATCCTGGGGTCCGTTTTTGCATTTGGGTTCAAAAAAAAAAATTGGCTTCAAAAAACATTTGGGTTCCTGGGCAGCATTTTCCTGACCGTAAAGTCATGCATTTTCTTCCCCAGTCACCAAAAACGCGCGATTTTTAAAAAGTGGAAGCAACACCCTTTTTAGACATGGAATTTTATCCCGAAACTCATCCTGGGGTCCGTTTTTGCATTTGGGTTCAAAAAAAAAAATTGGCTTCAAAAAACATTTGGGTTCCTGGGCAGCATTTTCCTGACTATAAAGTCATCCGTTTTCTTCCCCAGGCACCAAAAAGGCTCAATTTTTAAAAAGTGGAAGCAAAACCATTTTTAGACATGGAATTTTATCCCGGAACTCATCCTGGGGTCCGTTTTTGCATTTGGATTCAAAAAAAAAATTGGCTTCCAAAAACATTTGGGTTCCTGGGCAGCATTTTCCTGACCGTAAAGTCATGCGTTTTCTTCCCCAGGCACCAAAAAGGCTCAATTTTTAAAAAGTGGAAGCAACACCATTTTTAGACATGGAATTTTATCCCGAAACTCATCCTGGGGTCCGTTTTTGCATTTGGGTTCAAAAAAAAAATTGGCTTCAAAAAACATTTGGGTTCCTGGGCAACATTTTCCTAACCGTAAAGTCAAGCGTTTTTTTCCCCAGGAACCAAAAAGGTGCGATTTTTAAAAAGTGGAAGCAACACCATTTTTAGACATGGAATTTTATCCCGAAACTCATCCTGGGGTCCGTTTTTGCATTTGGGTTCAAAAAAAAAAATTGGCTTCAAAAAACATTTGGGTTCCTGGGCAGCATTTTCCTGACCGTAAAGTCATGCGTTTTCTTCCCCAGGCACCAAAAAGGCTCAATTTTTAAAAAGTGGAAGCAACACCATTTTTAGACATGGAATTTTATCCCAAAACTCATCCTGGGGTCCGTTTTTGCATTTGGGTTCAAAAAAAAAAATTGGCTTCAAAAAACATTTGGGTTCCTGGGCAGCATTTTCCTGACCGTAAAGTCATGTGTTTTCTTCCCCAGGCACCAAAAAGACTCAATTTTTAAATAGTGGAAGCAACACCATTTTTAGACATGGAATTTTATCCCGAAACTCATCCTGGGGTCCGTTTTTGCATTTGGGTGCAAAAAAAAAATTGGCTTCAAAAAACATTTGGGTTCCTGGGCAGCATTTTCCTGACCGTAAAGTCATTCGTTTTCTTCCCGAGGCACCAAAAAGACTCAATTTTTAAATAGTGGAAGCAACACCATTTTTAGACATGGAATTTTATCCCGAAACTCATCCTGGGGTCCGTTTTTGCATTTGGGTTCAAAAAAAAAATTGGCTTCAAAAAACATTTGGGTTCCTGGGCAGCATTTTCCTGACCGTAAAGTCATGTGTTTTCTTCCCCAGGCACCAAAAAGACTCAATTTTTAAATAGTGGAAGCAACACCATTTTTAGACATGGAATTTTATCCCGAAACTCATCCTGGGGTCCGTTTTTGCATTTGGGTTCAAAAAAAAAAATTAGCTTCAAAAAACATTTGGGTTCCGGGGCAGGATTTTCCTGACCGTAAAGTCATGCGTTTTCTTCCCCAGGCACCAAAAAGGCGCGATTTTTAAAAAGTGGAAGCAACACCACTTTTAGACATGGAATTTTATCCCGAAACTCATCCTGGGGTCCGTTTTTGCATTTGGGTTCAAAAAAAAAATTGGCTTCAAAAAACATTTGGGTTCCTGGGCAGCATTTTCCTGACTGTAAAGTCATGCGTTTTCTTCCCCAGGCACCAAAAAGGCGCGATTTTTAAAAAGTGGAAGCAACACCATTTTTAGACATGGAATTTTATCCCGAAACTCATCCTGGGGTCCGTTTTTGCATTTGGGTTCAAAAAAAAATTGGCTTCAAAAAACATTTGGGTTCCTGGGCAGCATTTTCCTGACCGTAAAGTCATGTGTTTTCTTCCCCAGGCACCAAAAAGGCTCAATTTTTAAAAAGTGAGAGCAACACCATTTTTAGACATGGAATTTCATCCCGAAACTCATCCTGGGGTCCGTTTTTTCATTTGGGTTCAAAAAAAAATTGGCTTTAAAAAACATTTGGGTTCCTGGGCAATATTTTCCTAACCGTAAAGTCAAGCGTTTTTTTCCCCAGGAACCAAAAAGGTGCGATTTTTAAAAAGTGGAAGCAACACCATTTTTAGACATGGAATTTTATCCCGAAACTCATCCTGGGGTCCGTTTTTGCATTTGGGTTCAAAAAAAAAAATTGGCTTCAAAAAACATTTGGGTTCCTGGGCAGCATTTTCCTGACCGTAAAGTCATGTGTTTTCTTCCCCAGGCACCAAAAAGACTCAATTTTTAAATAGTGGAAGCAACACCATTTTTAGACATGGAATTTTATCCCGAAACTCATCCTGGGGTCCGTTTTTGCATTTGGGTTCAAAAAAAAAAATTAGCTTCAAAAAACATTTGGGTTCCGGGGCAGGATTTTCCTGACCGTAAAGTCATGTGTTTTCTTCCCCAGGCACCAAAAACGCTCAATTTTTAAAAAGTGGAAGCAACACCATTTTTAGACATGGAATTTTATCCCAAAACTCATCCTGGGGTCCGTTTTTGCATTTGGGTTCAAAAAAAAAAATTGGCTTCAAAAAACATTTGGGTTCCTGGGCAGCATTTTGCTGACCGTAAAGTAATGTGTTTTCTTCCCCAGGCACCAAAAAGACTCAATTTTTAAAAAGTGGAAGCAACACCATTTTTAGACATGGAATTTTATCCCGAAACTCATCCTGGGGTCCGTTTTTCCATTTGGGTTAAAAAAAAAATTAGCTTCAAAAAAAATTTGGGTTCCTGGGCAGGATTTTCCTGACTGTAAAGTCATGCGTTTTCTTCCCCAGGCACCAAAAAGGCGCGATTTTTAAAAAGTGGAAGCAACACCATTTTTAGACATGGAATTTTATCCCGAAACTCATCCTGGGGTCCGTTTTTGCATTTGGGTTCAAAAAAAAAAATTGGCTTCAAAAAACATTTGGGTTCCTGGGCAGCATTTTCCTGACTGTAAAGTCATGCGTTTTCTTCCCCAGGCACCAAAAAGGCTCAATTTTTAAAAAGTGGAAGCAACACCATTTTTAGACATGGAATTTTATCCCGAAACTCATCCTGGGGTCCGTTTTTGCTTTTGGGTTCAAAAAAAAAATTGGCTTCAAAAAACATTTGGGTTCCTGGGCAGCATTTTCCTGACCGTAAAGTCATGCATTTTCTTCCCCAGGCACCAAAAACGCGCGATTTTTAAAAAGTGGAAGCAACACCATTTTTAGACATGGAATTTTATCCCGAAACTCATCCTGGGGTCCGTTTTTGCATTTGGGTTCAAAAAAAAAAATTGGCTTCAAAAAACATTTGGGTTCCTGGGCAGCATTTTCCTGACTATAAAGTCATCCGTTTTCTTCCCCAGGCACCAAAAAGGCTCAATTTTAAAAAAGTGGAAGCAAAACCATTTTTAGACATGGAATTTTATCCCGGAACTCATCCTGGGGTCCGTTTTTGCATTTGGGTTCAAAAAAAAAAATTGGCTTCAAAAAACATTTGGGTTCCTGGGCAGCATTTTCCTGACTGTAAAGTCATGCGTTTTCTTCCCCAGGCACCAAAAAGGCTCAATTTTTAAAAAGTGGAAGCAACACCATTTTTAGACATGGAATTTTATCCCGAAACTCATCCTGGGGTCCGTTTTTGCTTTTGGGTTCAAAAAAAAAATTGGCTTCAAAAAACATTTGGGTTCCTGGGCAGCATTTTCCTGACCGTAAAGTCATGCATTTTCTTCCCCAGGCACCAAAAACGCGCGATTTTTAAAAAGTGGAAGCAACACCATTTTTAGACATGGAATTTTATCCCGAAACTCATCCTGGGGTCCGTTTTTGCATTTGGGTTCAAAAAAAAAAATTGGCTTCAAAAAACATTTGGGTTCCTGGGCAGCATTTTCCTGACTATAAAGTCATCCGTTTTCTTCCCCAGGCACCAAAAAGGCTCAATTTTAAAAAAGTGGAAGCAAAACCATTTTTAGACATGGAATTTTATCCCGGAACTCATCCTGGGGTCCGTTTTTGCATTTGGGTTCAAAAAAAAAATTGGCTTCCAAAAACATTTGGGTTCCTGGGCAGCATTTTCCTGACCGTAAAGTCATGCGTTTTCTTCCCCAGGCACCAAAAAGACTCAATTTTTAAAAAGTGGAAGCAACACCATTTTTAGACATGGAATTTTATCCCGAAACTCATCCTGGGGTCCGTTTTTGCATTTGGGTTCAAAAAAAAAATTGGCTTCAAAAAACATTTGGGTTCCTGGGCAACATTTTCCTAACCGTAAAGTCAAGCGTTTTCTTCCCCAGGCACCAAAAAGGCTCAATTTTTAAAAAGTGGAAGCAACACCATTTTTAGACATGGAATTTTATCCCAAAACTCATCCTGGGGTCCGTTTTTGCATTTGGGTTCAAAAAAAAATTGGCTTCAAAAAACATTTGGGTTCCTGGGCAATATTTTCCTAACCGTAAAGTCAAGCGTTTTTTTCCCCAGGAACCAAAAAGGTGCGATTTTTAAAAAGTGGAAGCAACACCATTTTTAGACATGGAATTTTATCCCGAAACTCATCCTGGGGTCCGTTTTTGCATTTGGGTTCAAAAAAAAAAATTGGCTTCAAAAAACATTTGGGTTCCTGGGCAGCATTTTCCTGACCGTAAAGTCATGTGTTTTCTTCCCCAGGCACCAAAAAGACTCAATTTTTAAATAGTGGAAGCAACACCATTTTTAGACATGGAATTTTATCCCGAAACTCATCCTGGGGTCCGTTTTTGCATTTGGGTTCAAAAAAAAAATTGGCTTCAAAAAACATTTGGGTTCCTGGGCAGCATTTTCCTGACCGTAAAGTCATGCGTTTTCTTCCCGAGGCACCAAAAAGACTCAATTTTTAAATAGTGGAAGCAACACCATTTTTAGACATGGAATTTTATCCCGAAACTCATCCTGGGGTCCGTTTTTGCATTTGGGTTCAAAAAAAAAATTGGCTTCAAAAAACATTTGGGTTCCTGGGCAGCATTTTCCTGACCGTAAAGTCATGTGTTTTCTTCCCCAGGCACCAAAAAGGCTCAATTTTTAAAAAGTGAGAGCAACACCATTTTTAGACATGGAATTTTATCCCGAAACTTATCCTGGGGTCCGTTTTTGCATTTGGGTTCAAAAAAAAAATTGGCTTCAAAAAACATTTGGGTTCCTGGACAGTATTTTCCTGACTGTAAAGTCATGCGTTTTCTTCCCCAGGCACCAAAAAGGCTCAATTTTTAAAAAGTGGAATCAACACCATTTTTAGACATGGAATTTTATCCCGAAACTCATCCTGGGGTCCGTTTTTGCATTTGGGTTCAAAAAAAAAAATTGGCTTCAAAAAACATTTGGGTTCCTGGGCAGCATTTTCCTGACCGTAAAGTCATGTGTTTTCTTCCCCAGGCACCAAAAAGACTCAATTTTTAAATAGTGGAAGCAACACCATTTTTAGACATGGAATTTTATCCCGAAACTCATCCTGGGGTCCGTTTTTGCATTTGGGTTCAAAAAAAAAAATTGGCTTCAAAAAACATTTGGGTTCCTGGGCAGCATTTTCCTGACCGTAAAGTCATGTGTTTTCTTCCCCTGGCACCAAAAAGACTCAATTTTTAAATAGTGGAAGCAACACCATTTTTAGACATGGAATTTTATCCCGAAACTCATCCTGGGGTCCGTTTTTGCATTTGGGTTCAAAAAAAAAAATTAGCTTCAAAAAACATTTGGGTTCCGGGGCAGGATTTTCCTGCCCGTAAAGTCATGTGTTTTCTTCCCCAGGCACCAAAAAGGCTCAATTTTTAAAAAGTGGAAGCAACACCATTTTTAGACATGGAATTTTATCCCAAAACTCATCCTGGGGTCCGTTTTTGCATTTGGGTTCAAAAAAAAAATTGGCTTCAAAAAACATTTGGGTTCCTGGGCAGCATTTTCCTGACCGTAAAGTCATGTGTTTTCTTCCCCAGGCACCAAAAAGACTCAATTTTTAAATAGTGGAAGCAACACCATTTTTAGACATGGAATTTTATCCCGAAACTCATCCTGGGGTCCGTTTTTGCATTTGGGTTAAAAAAAAAAAATTAGCTTCAAAAAAAATTTGGGTTCCTGGGCAGGATTTTCCTGACTGTAAAGTCATGCGTTTTCTTCCCCAGGCACCAAAAAGGCTCAATTTTTAAAAAGTGGAAGCAACACCATTTTTAGACATGGAATTTTATCCCGAAACTCATCCTGGGGTCCGTTTTTGCATTTGGGTTAAAAAAAAAAATTGGCTTCAAAAAACATTTGGGTTCCTGAGCAGTATTTTCCTGACCGTAAAGTCATGCGTTTTCTTCCCCAGGCACCAAAAAGGCGCGATTTTTAAAAAGTGGAAGCAAAACCATTTTTAGACATGGAATTTTATCCCGAAACTCATCCTGGGGTCCGTTTTTGCATTTTGGTTCAAAAAAAAAATTGGCTTCAAAAAACATTTGGGTTCCTGGGCAGGATTTTCCTGACCGTAAAGTCATGCGTTTTCTTCCCCAGGCACCAAAAACGCGCGATTTTTAAAAAGTGGAAGCAACAACATTTTTAGACATGGAATTTTATCCCGAAACTCATCCTAGGGTCCGTTTTTGCATTTGGGTTCAAAAAAAAAATTGGCTTCAAAAAACATTTGGGTTCCTGGGCAGCATTTTCCTGACTGTAAAGTCATGCGTTTTCTTCCCCAGGCACCAAAAAGGCTCAATTTTTAAAAAGTGGAAGCAAAACCATTTTTAGACATGGAATTTTATCCCGGAACTCATCCTGGGGTCCGTTTTTGCATTTGGGTTCAAAAAAAAATTGGCTTCAAAAAACATTTGGGTTCCTGGGCAGCATTTTCCTGACCGTAAAGTCATGTGTTTTCTTCCCCAGGCACCAAAAAAACTCAATTTTTAAATAGTGGAAGCAACACCATTTTTAGACATGGAATTTTATCCCGAAACTCATCCTGGGGTCCGTTTTTGCATTTGGGTTCAAAAAAAAAATTGGCTTCAAAAAACATTTGGGTTCCTGGGCAGCATTTTCCTGACCGTAAAGTCATGTGTTTTCTTCCCCAGGCACCAAAAAGGCTCAATTTTTAAAAAGTGAGAGCAACACCATTTTTAGACATGGAATTTTATCCCGAAACTTATCCTGGGGTCCGTTTTTGCATTTGGGTTCAAAAAAAAAAATTGGCTTCAAAAAACATTTGGGTTCCTGGACAGTATTTTCCTGACTGTAAAGTCATGCGTTTTCTTCCCCAGGCACCAAAAAGGCTCAATTTTTAAAAAGTGGAAGCAAGACCATTTTTAGACATGGAATTTTATCCCGAAACTCATCCTGGGGTCCGTTTTTGCATTTGGGTTCAAAAAAAAAATTGGCTTCAAAAAACGTTTGGGTTCCTGGGCAATATTTTCCTAACCGTAAAGTCAAGCGTTTTTTTCCCCAGGAACCAAAAAGGTGCGATTTTTAAAAAGTGGAAGCAACACCATTTTTAGACATGGAATTTTATCCCGAAACTCATCCTGGGGTCCGTTTTTGCATTTGGGTTCAAAAAAAAAAATTGGCTTCAAAAAACATTTGGGTTCCTGGGCAGCATTTTCCTGACCGTAAAGTCATGTGTTTTCTTCCCCAGGCACCAAAAAGACTCAATTTTTAAATAGTGGAAGCAACACCATTTTTAGACATGGAATTTTATCCCGAAGCTCATCCTGGGGTCCGTTTTTGCATTTGGGTTCAAAAAAAAAATTAGCTTCAAAAAACATTTGGGTTCCTGGGCAGGATTTTCCTGACTGTAAAGTCATGCGTTTTCTTCCCCAGGCACCAAAAAGGCTCAATTTTTAAAAAGTGGAAGCAAGACCATTTTTAGACATGGAATTTTATCCCGAAACTCATCCTGGGGTCCGTTTTTGCATTTGGGTTCAAAAAAAAAATTGGCTTCAAAAAACATTTGGGTTCCTGGGCAATATTTTCCTAACCGTAAAGTCAAGCGTTTTTTTCCCCAGGAACCAAAAAGGTGCGATTTTTAAAAAGTGGAAGCAACACCATTTTTAGACATGGAATTTTATCCCGAAACTCATCCTGGGGTCCGTTTTTGCATTTGGGTTCAAAAAAAAAAATTGGCTTCAAAAAACATTTGGGTTCCTGGGCAGCATTTTCCTGACCGTAAAGTCATGTGTTTTCTTCCCCAGGCACCAAAAAGACTCAATTTTTAAATAGTGGAAGCAACACCATTTTTAGACATGGAATTTTATCCCGAAGCTCATCCTGGGGTCCGTTTTTGCATTTGGGTTCAAAAAAAAAATTAGCTTCAAAAAACATTTGGGTTCCGGGGCAGGATTTTCCTGACTGTAAAGTCATGCGTTTTCTTCCACAGGCACCAAAAAGGCTCAATTTTTAAAAAGTGGAAGCAACACCATTTTTAGACATGGAATTTTATCCCGAAACTCATCCTGGGGTCCGTTTTTGCATTTGGGTTCAAAAAAAAAAAATTGGCTTCAAAAAAAATTTGGGTTCCTGGGCAGCATTTTCCTGACCGTAAAGTCATGTGTTTTCTTCCCCAGGCACCAAAAAGACTCAATTTTTAAATAGTGGAAGCAACACCATTTTTAGACATGGAATTTTATCCCGAAGCTCATCCTGGGGTCCGTTTTTGCATTTGGGTTGAAAAAAAAAAATTAGCTTCAAAAAACATTTGGGTTCCGGGGCAGGATTTTCCTGACCGTAAAGTCATGTGTTTTCTTCCCCAGGCACCAAAAAGGCTCAATTTTTAAAAAGTGGAAGCAACACCATTTTTAGACATGGAATTTTATCCCGAAACTCATCCTGGGGTCCGTTTTTGCATTTGGGTTCAAAAAAAAAATTGGCTTCAAAAAACATTTGGGTTCCTGGGCAGTATTTTCCTGACCGTAAAGTCATGCGTTTTCTTCCCCAGGCACCAAAAAGGCGCGATTTTTAAAAAGTGGAAGCAACACCATTTTTAGACATGGAATTTTATCCCGAAACTCATCCTGGGGTCCGTTTTTGCATTTGGGTTCAAAAAAAAAAAATTGGCTTCAAAAAACATTTGGGTTCCTGGGCAGCATTTTCCTGACTGTAAAGTCATGCGTTTTCTTCCCCAGGCACCAAAAAGGCTCAATTTTTAAAAAGTGGAAGCAACACCATTTTTAGACATGGAATTTTATCCCGAAACTCATCCTGGGGTCCGTTTTTGCATTTGGGTTCAAAAAAAAAATTGGCTTCAAAAAACATTTGGGTTGCTGGGCAGTATTTTCCTGACCGTAAAGTCATGCATTTTCTTCCCCAGGCACCAAAAACGCGCGATTTTTAAAAAGTGGAAGCAACACCATTTTTAGACATGGAATTTTATCCCGAAACTCATCCTGGGGTCCGTTTTTGCATTTGGGTTCAAAAAAAAAAATTGGCTTCAAAAAACATTTGGGTTCCTGGGCAGCATTTTCCTGACTATAAAGTCATGCGTTTTCTTCCCCAGGCACCAAAAAGGCTCAATTTTTAAAAAGTGGAAGCAAAACCATTTTAAGACATGGAATTTTATCCCGGAACTCATCCTGGGGTCCGTTTTTGCATTTGGGTTCAAAAAAAATATTGGCTTCAAAAAACATTTGGGTTCCTGGGCAGCATTTTCCTGACTGTAAAGTCATGTGTTTTCTTCCC
Organism: Pantherophis guttatus; assembly: GCF_059756535.1. NCBI lineage: Eukaryota > Metazoa > Chordata > Lepidosauria > Squamata > Colubridae > Pantherophis > Pantherophis guttatus. The sequence continues at coordinate 13,447,160 of NC_142073.1, forward strand.
CAGGCACCAAAAAGACTCAATTTTTAAATAGTGGAAGCAACACCATTTTTAGACATGGAATTTTATCCCGAAACTCATCCTGGGGTCCGTTTTTGCATTTGGGTTCAAAAAAAAAATTAGCTTCAAAAAACATTTGGGTTCCGGGGCAGGATTTTCCTGCCCGTAAAGTCATGTGTTTTCTTCCCCAGGCACCAAAAAGGCTCAATTTTTAAAAAGTGGAAGCAACACCATTTTTAGACATGGAATTTTATCCCAAAACTCATCCTGGGGTCCGTTTTTGCATTTGGGTTCAAAAAAAAAAATTGGCTTCAAAAAACATTTGGGTTCCTGGGCAGCATTTTCCTGACCGTAAAGTCATGCATTTTCTTCCCCAGGCACCAAAAATGCGCGATTTTTAAAAAGTGGAAGCAACACCATTTTTAGACATGGAATTTTATCCCGAAACTCATCCTGGGGTCCGTTTTTGCATTTGGGTTCAAAAAAAAAATTGGCTTCAAAAAACATTTGGGTTCCTGGGCAGCATTTTCCTGACTGTAAAGTCATGCGTTTTCTTCCCCAGGCACCAAAAAGGCTCAATTTTTAAAAAGTGGAAGCAACACCATTTTTAGACATGGAATTTTATCCCAAAACTCATCCTGGGGTCCGTTTTTGCATTTGGGTTCAAAAAAAAAAATTAGCTTCAAAAAACATTTGGGTTCCTGGGCAGCATTTTCCTGACCGTAAAGTCATGCATTTTCTTCCCCAGGCACCAAAAACGCGCGATTTTTAAAAAGTGGAAGCAACACCATTTTTAGACATGGAATTTTATCCCGAAACTCATCCTGGGGTCCGTTTTTGCATTTGGGTTAAAAAAAAAAATTAGCTTCAAAAAAAAATTGGGTTCCTGGGCAGGATTTTCCTGACTGTAAAGTCATGCGTTTTCTTCCCCAGGCACCAAAAAGGCTCAATTTTTAAAAAGTGGAAGCAACACCATTTTTAGACATGGAATTTTATCCCGAAACTCATCCTGGGGTCCGTTTTTGCATTTGGGTTCAAAAAAAAAATTGGCTTCAAAAAACATTTGGGTTCCTGGGCAGTATTTTCCTGACCGTAAAGTCATGCGTTTTCTTCCCCAGGCACCAAAAAGGCGCGATTTTTAAAAAGTGGAAGCAAAACCATTTTTAGACATGGAATTTTATCCCGAAACTCATCCTGGGGTCCGTTTTTGCATTTGGGTTCAAAAAAAAATTGGCTTCAAAAAACATTTGGGTTCCTGGGCAGTATTTTCCTGACCGTAAAGTCATGCGTTTTCTTCCCCAGGCACCAAAAACGCGCGATTTTTAAAAAGTGGAAGCAACACCATTTTTAGACATGGAATTTTATCCCGAAACTCATCCTAGGGTCCGTTTTTGCATTTGGGTTCAAAAAAAAAATTGGCTTCAAAAAACATTTGGGTTCCTGGGCAGCATTTTCCTGACTGTAAAGTCATGCGTTTTCTTCCCCAGGCACCAAAAAGGCTCAATTTTTAAAAAGTGGAAGCAAAACCATTTTTAGACATGGAATTTTATCCCGGAACTCATCCTGGGGTCCGTTTTTGCATTTGGGTTCAAAAAAAAATTGGCTTCAAAAAACATTTGGGTTTCTGGGCAGCATTTTCCTGACCGTAAAGTCATGTGTTTTCTTCCCCAGGCACCAAAAAAACTCAATTTTTAAATAGTGAAAGCAACACCATTTTTAGACATGGAATTTTATCCCAAAACTCATCCTGGGGTCCGTTTTTGCATTTGGGTTCAAAAAAAAAATTGGCTTCAAAAAACATTTGGGTTCCTGGGCAGCATTTTCCTGACCGTAAAGTCATGTGTTTTCTTCCCCAGGGACCAAAAAGGCTCAATTTTTAAAAAGTGAGAGCAACACCATTTTTAGACATGGAATTTTATCCCGAAACTTATCCTGGGGTCCGTTTTTGCATTTGGGTTCAAAAAAAAAATTGGCTTCAAAAAACATTTGGGTTCCTGGACAGTATTTTCCTGACTGTAAAGTCATGCGTTTTCTTCCCCAGGCACCAAAAAGGCTCAATTTTTAAAAAGTGGAAGCAAAACCATTTTTAGACATGGAATTTTATCCCGAAACTCATCCTGGGGTCCGTTTTTGCATTTGGGTTCAAAAAAAAAATTGGCTTCAAAAAACATTTGGGTTCCTGGGCAATATTTTCCTAACCGTAAAGTCAAGCGTTTTTTTCCCCAGGAACCAAAAAGGTGCGATTTTTAAAAAGTGGAAGCAACACCATTTTTAGACATGGAATTTTATCCCGAAACTCATCCTGGGGTCCGTTTTTGCATTTGGGTTCAAAAAAAAAAATTGGCTTCAAAAAACATTTGGGTTCCTGGGCAGCATTTTCCTGACCGTAAAGTCATGTGTTTTCTTCCCCAGGCACCAAAAAGACTCAATTTTTAAATAGTGGAAGCAACACCATTTTTAGACATGGAATTTTATCCCGAAGCTCATCCTGGGGTCCGTTTTTGCATTTGGGTTCAAAAAAAAAATTAGCTTCAAAAAACATTTGGGTTCCGGGGCAGGATTTTCCTGACCGTAAAGTCATGTGTTTTCTTCCCCAGGCACCAAAAAGGCTCAATTTTTAAAAAGTGGAAGCAACACCATTTTTAGACATGGAATTTTATCCCGAAACTCATCCTGGGGTCCGTTTTTGCATTTGGGTTCAAAAAAAAAATTGGCTTCAAAAAACATTTGGGTTCCTGGGAAGGATTTTCCTGACCGTAAAGTCATGCGTTTTCTTCCCCAGGCACCAAAGAGGCGCGATTTTTAAAAAGTGGAAGCAACACCATTTTTAGACATGGAATTTTATCCCGAAACTCATCCTGGGGTCCGTTTTTGCATTTGGGTTCAAAAAAAAAAATTGGCTTCAAAAAACATTTGGGTTCCTGGGCAGCATTTTCCTGACTGTAAAGTCATGCGTTTTCTTCCCCAGGCACCAAAAAGGCTCAATTTTTAAAAAGTGGAAGCAACACCATTTTTAGACATGGAATTTTATCCCGAAACTCATCCTGGGGTCCGTTTTTGCATTTGGGTTCAAAAAAAAAATTGGCTTCAAAAAACATTTGGGTTCCTGGGCAGCATTTTCCTGACCGTAAAGTCATGTGTTTTCTTCCCCAGGGACCAAAAAGGCTCAATTTTTAAAAAGTGAGAGCAACACCATTTTTAGACATGGAATTTTATCCCGAAACTTATCCTGGGGTCCGTTTTTGCATTTGGGTTCAAAAAAAAAATTGGCTTCAAAAAACATTTGGGTTCCTGGACAGTATTTTCCTGACTGTAAAGTCATGCGTTTTCTTCCCCAGGCACCAAAAAGGCTCAATTTTTAAAAAGTGGAAGCAAAACCATTTTTAGACATGGAATTTTATCCCGAAACTCATCCTGGGGTCCGTTTTTGCATTTGGGTTCAAAAAAAAAAATTGGCTTCAAAAAACATTTGGGTTCCTGGGCAGCATTTTCCTGACTGTAAAGTCATGCGTTTTCTTCCCCAGGCACCAAAAAGGCTCAATTTTTAAAAAGTGGAAGCAACACCATTTTTAGACATGGAATTTTATCCCAAAACTCATCCTGGGGTCCGTTTTTGCATTTGGGTTCAAAAAAAAAAATTAGCTTCAAAAAACATTTGGGTTCCTGGGCAGCATTTTCCTGACCGTAAAGTCATGCATTTTCTTCCCCAGGCACCAAAAACGCGCGATTTTTAAAAAGTGGAAGCAACACCATTTTTAGACATGGAATTTTATCCCGAAACTCATCCTGGGGTCCGTTTTTGCATTTGGGTTAAAAAAAAAAATTAGCTTCAAAAAAAATTTGGGTTCCTGGGCAGGATTTTCCTGACTGTAAAGTCATGCGTTTTCTTCCCCAGGCACCAAAAAGGCTCAATTTTTAAAAAGTGGAAGCAACACCATTTTTAGACATGGAATTTTATCCCGAAACTCATCCTGGGGTCCGTTTTTGCATTTGGGTTCAAAAAAAAAATTGGCTTCAAAAAACATTTGGGTTCCTGGGCAGTATTTTCCTGACCGTAAAGTCATGCGTTTTCTTCCCCAGGCACCAAAAAGGCGCGATTTTTAAAAAGTGGAAGCAAAACCATTTTTAGACATGGAATTTTATCCCGAAACTCATCCTGGGGTCCGTTTTTGCATTTGGGTTCAAAAAAAAATTGGCTTCAAAAAACATTTGGGTTCCTGGGCAGTATTTTCCTGACCGTAAAGTCATGCGTTTTCTTCCCCAGGCACCAAAAACGCGCGATTTTTAAAAAGTGGAAGCAACACCATTTTTAGACATGGAATTTTATCCCGAAACTCATCCTGGGGTCCGTTTTTGCATTTGGGTTCAAAAAAAAAATTGGCTTCAAAAAACATTTGGGTTCCTGGGCAGCATTTTCCTGACTGTAAAGTCATGCGTTTTCTTCCCCAGGCACCAAAAAGGCTCAATTTTTAAAAAGTGGAAGCAAAACCATTTTTAGACATGGAATTTTATCCCGGAACTCATCCTGGGGTCCGTTTTTGCATTTGGGTTCAAAAAAAAATTGGCTTCAAAAAACATTTGGGTTCCTGGGCAGCATTTTCCTGACCGTAAAGTCATGTGTTTTCTTCCCCAGGCACCAAAAAAACTCAATTTTTAAATAGTGAAAGCAACACCATTTTTAGACATGGAATTTTATCCCGAAACTCATCCTGGGGTCCGTTTTTGCATTTGGGATCAAAAAAAAAATTGGCTTCAAAAAACATTTGGGTTCCTGGGCAGCATTTTCCTGACCGTAAAGTCATGTGTTTTCTTCCCCAGGGACCAAAAAGGCTCAATTTTTAAAAAGTGAGAGCAACACCATTTTTAGACATGGAATTTTATCCCGAAACTTATCCTGGGGTCCGTTTTTGCATTTGGGTTCAAAAAAAAAATTGGCTTCAAAAAACATTTGGGTTCCTGGACAGTATTTTCCTGACTGTAAAGTCATGCGTTTTCTTCCCCAGGCACCAAAAAGGCTCAATTTTTAAAAAGTGGAAGCAAAACCATTTTTAGACATGGAATTTTATCCCGAAACTCATCCTGGGGTCCGTTTTTGCATTTGGGTTCAAAAAAAAAATTGGCTTCAAAAAACATTTGGGTTCCTGGGCAATATTTTCCTAACCGTAAAGTCAAGCGTTTTTTTCCCCAGGAACCAAAAAGGTGCGATTTTTAAAAAGTGGAAGCAACACCATTTTTAGACATGGAATTTTATCCCGAAACTCATCCTGGGGTCCGTTTTTGCATTTGGGTTCAAAAAAAAATTGGCTTCAAAAAACATTTGGGTTCCTGGGCAGTATTTTCCTGACCGTAAAGTCATGCGTTTTCTTCCCCAGGCACCAAAAAGGCTCAATTTTTAAAAAGTGGAAGCAACACCATTTTTAGACATGGAATTTTATCCCGAAACTCATCCTAGGGTCCGTTTTTGCATTTGGGTTCAAAAAAAAAATTGGCTTCAAAAAACATTTGGGTTCCTGGGCAGCATTTTCCTGACTGTAAAGTCATGCGTTTTCTTCCCCAGGCACCAAAAAGGCTCAATTTTTAAAAAGTGGAAGCAAAACCATTTTTAGACATGGAATTTTATCCCGGAACTCATCCTGGGGTCCGTTTTTGCATTTGGGTTCAAAAAAAAATTGGCTTCAAAAAACATTTGGGTTCCTGGGCAGCATTTTCCTGACCGTAAAGTCATGTGTTTTCTTCCCCAGGCACCAAAAAAACTCAATTTTTAAATAGTGAAAGCAACACCATTTTTAGACATGGAATTTTATCCCGAAACTCATCCTGGGGTCCGTTTTTGCATTTGGGATCAAAAAAAAAATTGGCTTCAAAAAACATTTGGGTTCCTGGGCAGCATTTTCCTGACCGTAAAGTCATGTGTTTTCTTCCCCAGGGACCAAAAAGGCTCAATTTTTAAAAAGTGAGAGCAACACCATTTTTAGACATGGAATTTTATCCCGAAACTTATCCTGGGGTCCGTTTTTGCATTTGGGTTCAAAAAAAAAATTGGCTTCAAAAAACATTTGGGTTCCTGGACAGTATTTTCCTGACTGTAAAGTCATGCGTTTTCTTCCCCAGGCACCAAAAAGGCTCAATTTTTAAAAAGTGGAAGCAAAACCATTTTTAGACATGGAATTTTATCCCGAAACTCATCCTGGGGTCCGTTTTTGCATTTGGGTTCAAAAAAAAAATTGGCTTCAAAAAACATTTGGGTTCCTGGGCAATATTTTCCTAACCGTAAAGTCAAGCGTTTTTTTCCCCAGGAACCAAAAAGGTGCGATTTTTAAAAAGTGGAAGCAACACCATTTTTAGACATGGAATTTTATCCCGAAACTCATCCTGGGGTCCGTTTTTGCATTTGGGTTCAAAAAAAAAAATTGGCTTCAAAAAACATTTGGGTTCCTGGGCAGCATTTTCCTGACTGTAAAGTCATGCGTTTTCTTCCCCAGGCACCAAAAAGGCTCAATTTTTAAAAAGTGGAAGCAACACCATTTTTAGACATGGAATTTTATCCCGAAACTCATCCTGGGGTCCGTTTTTGCATTTGGGTTCAAAAAAAAAATTGGCTTCAAAAAACATTTGGGTTCCTGGGAAGGATTTTCCTGACCGTAAAGTCATGCGTTTTCTTCCCCAGGCACCAAAAAGGCGCGATTTTTAAAAAGTGGAAGCAACACCATTTTTAGACATGGAATTTTATCCCGAAACTCATCCTGGGGTCCGTTTTTGCATTTGGGTTCAAAAAAAAAAATTGGCTTCAAAAAACATTTGGGTTCCTGGGCAGCATTTTCCTGACTGTAAAGTCATGCGTTTTCTTCCCCAGGCACCAAAAAGGCTCAATTTTTAAAAAGTGGAAGCAACACCATTTTTAGACATGGAATTTTATCCCGAAACTCATCCTGGGGTCCGTTTTTGCATTTGGGTTCAAAAAAAAAATTGGCTTCAAAAAACATTTGGGTTCCTGGGCAGTATTTTCCTGACCGTAAAGTCATGCATTTTCTTCCCCAGGCACCAAAAACGCGCGATTTTTAAAAAGTGGAAGCAACACCATTTTTAGACATGGAATTTTATCCCGAAACTCATCCTGGGGTCCGTTTTTGCATTTGGGTTCAAAAAAAAAATTGGCTTCAAAAAACATTTGGGTTCCTGGGCAGCATTTTCCTGACTGTAAAGTCATGCGTTTTCTTCCCCAGGCACCAAAAAGGCTCAATTTTTAAAAAGTGGAAGCAAAACCATTTTTAGACATGGAATTTTATCCCGAAACTCATCCTGGGGTCCGTTTTTGCATTTGGGTTCAAAAAAAAAAATTAGCTTCAAAAAACATTTGGGTTCCGGGGCAGGATTTTCCTGCCCGTAAAGTCATGTGTTTTCTTCCCCAGGCACCAAAAAGGCTCAATTTTTAAAAAGTGGAAGCAACACCATTTTTAGACATGGAATTTTATCCCAAAACTCATCCTGGGGTCCATTTTTGCATTTGGGTTCAAAAAAAAAAATTGGCTTCAAAAAACATTTGGGTTCGTGGGCAGCATTTTCCTGACCGTAAAGTCATGTGTTTTCTTCCCCAGGCACCAAAAAGACTCAATTTTTAAATAGTGGAAGCAACACCATTTTTAGACATGGAATTTTATCGCGAAACTCATCCTGGGGTCCGTTTTTGCATTTGGGTTAAAAAAAAAAATTAGCTTCAAAAAAAATTTGGGTTCCTGGGCAGGATTTTCCTGACCGTAAAGTCATGCGTTTTCTTCCCCAGGCACCAAAAAGGCTCAATTTTTAAAAAGTGGAAGCAAAACCATTTTTAGACATGGAATTTTATCCCGAAACTCATCCTGGGGTCCGTTTTTGCATTTGGGTTCAAAAAAAAAATTGGCTTCAAAAAACATTTGGGTTCCTGGGCAATATTTTCCTAACCGTAAAGTGAAGCGTTTTTTTCCCCAGGAACCAAAAAGGTGCGATTTTTAAAAAGTGGAAGCAACACCATTTTTAGACATGGAATTTTATCCCGAAACTCATCCTGGGGTCCGTTTTTGCATTTGGGTTCAAAAAAAAAATTGGCTTCAAAAAACATTTGGGTTCCTGGGCAGGATTTTCCTGACCGTAAAGTCATGCGTTTTCTTCCCCAGGCACCAAAAAGGCTCAATTTTTAAAAAGTGGAAGCAACACCATTTTTAGACATGGAATTTTATCCCGAAACTCATCCTGGGGTCCGTTTTTGCATTTGGGTTCAAAAAAAAAATTGGCTTCAAAAAACATTTGGGTTCCTGGGCAATATTTTCCTAACCGTAAAGTCAAGCGTTTTTTTCCCCAGGAACCAAAAAGGTGCGATTTTTAAAAAGTGGAAGCAACACCATTTTTAGACATGGAATTTTATCCCGAAACTCATCCTGGGGTCCGTTTTTGCATTTGGGTTCAAAAAAAAAATTGGCTTCAAAAAACATTTGGGTTCCTGGGCAGCATTTTCCTGACCGTAAAGTCATGTGTTTTCTTCCCCAGGCACCAAAAAGACTCAATTTTTAAATAGTGGAAGCAACACCATTTTTAGACATGGAATTTTATCCCGAAACTCATCCTGGGGTCCGTTTTTGCATTTGGGTTCAAAAAAAAAATTGGCTTCAAAAAACATTTGGGTTCCTGGGAAGGATTTTCCTGACCGTAAAGTCATGCGTTTTCTTCCCCAGGCACCAAAAAGGCGCGATTTTTAAAAAGTGGAAGCAACACCATTTTTAGACATGGAATTTTATCCCGAAACTCATCCTGGGGTCCGTTTTTGCATTTGGGTTCAAAAAAAAAATTGGCTTCAAAAAACATTTGGGTTCCTGGGCAGCATTTTCCTGACTGTAAAGTCATGCGTTTTCTTCCCCAGGCACCAAAAAGGCTCAATTTTTAAAAAGTGGAAGCAACACCATTTTTAGACATGGAATTTTATCCCGAAACTCATCCTGGGGTCCGTTTTTGCATTTGGGTTCAAAAAAAAAATTGGCTTCAAAAAACATTTGGGTTCCTGGGCAGCATTTTCCTGACCGTAAAGTCATGTGTTTTCTTCCCCAGGGACCAAAAAGGCTCAATTTTTAAAAAGTGAGAGCAACACCATTTTTAGACATGGAATTTTATCCCGAAACTTATCCTGGGGTCCGTTTTTGCATTTGGGTTCAAAAAAAAAATTGGCTTCAAAAAACATTTGGGTTCCTGGACAGTATTTTCCTGACTGTAAAGTCATGCGTTTTCTTCCCCAGGCACCAAAAAGGCTCAATTTTTAAAAAGTGGAAGCAAAACCATTTTTAGACATGGAATTTTATCCCGAAACTCATCCTGGGGTCCGTTTTTGCATTTGGGTTCAAAAAAAAAATTGGCTTCAAAAAACATTTGGGTTCCTGGGCAGCATTTTCCTGACTGTAAAGTCATGCGTTTTCTTCCCCAGGCACCAAAAAGGCTCAATTTTTAAAAAGTGGAAGCAACACCATTTTTAGACATGGAATTTTATCCCAAAACTCATCCTGGGGTCCGTTTTTGCATTTGGGTTCAAAAAAAAAAATTAGCTTCAAAAAACATTTGGGTTCCTGGGCAGCATTTTCCTGACCGTAAAGTCATGCATTTTCTTCCCCAGGCACCAAAAACGCGCGATTTTTAAAAAGTGGAAGCAACACCATTTTTAGACATGGAATTTTATCCCGAAACTCATCCTGGGGTCCGTTTTTGCATTTGGGTTAAAAAAAAAAATTAGCTTCAAAAAAAATTTGAGTTCCTGGGCAGGATTTTCCTGACTGTAAAGTCATGCGTTTTCTTCCCCAGGCACCAAAAAGGCTCAATTTTTAAAAAGTGGAAGCAACACCATTTTTAGACATGGAATTTTATCCCGAAACTCATCCTGGGGTCCGTTTTTGCATTTGGGTTCAAAAAAAAAATTGGCTTCAAAAAACATTTGGGTTCCTGGGCAGTATTTTCCTGACCGTAAAGTCATGCGTTTTCTTCCCCAGGCACCAAAAAGGCGCGATTTTTAAAAAGTGGAAGCAAAACCATTTTTAGACATGGAATTTTATCCCGAAACTCATCCTGGGGTCCGTTTTTGCATTTGGGTTCAAAAAAAAATTGGCTTCAAAAAACATTTGGGTTCCTGGGCAGTATTTTCCTGACCGTAAAGTCATGCGTTTTCTTCCCCAGGCACCAAAAACGCGCGATTTTTAAAAAGTGGAAGCAACACCATTTTTAGACATGGAATTTTATCCCGAAACTCATCCTGGGGTCCGTTTTTGCATTTGGGTTCAAAAAAAAAATTGGCTTCAAAAAACATTTGGGTTCCTGGGCAGCATTTTCCTGACTGTAAAGTCATGCGTTTTCTTCCCCAGGCACCAAAAAGGCTCAATTTTTAAAAAGTGGAAGCAAAACCATTTTTAGACATGGAATTTTATCCCGGAACTCATCCTGGGGTCCGTTTTTGCATTTGGGTTCAAAAAAAAATTGGCTTCAAAAAACATTTGGGTTCCTGGGCAGCATTTTCCTGACCGTAAAGTCATGTGTTTTCTTCCCCAGGCACCAAAAAAACTCAATTTTTAAATAGTGAAAGCAACACCATTTTTAGACATGGAATTTTATCCCGAAACTCATCCTGGGGTCCGTTTTTGCATTTGGGATCAAAAAAAAAATTGGCTTCAAAAAACATTTGGGTTCCTGGGCAGCATTTTCCTGACCGTAAAGTCATGTGTTTTCTTCCCCAGGGACCAAAAAGGCTCAATTTTTAAAAAGTGAGAGCAACACCATTTTTAGACATGGAATTTTATCCCGAAACTTATCCTGGGGTCCGTTTTTGCATTTGGGTTCAAAAAAAAAATTGGCTTCAAAAAACATTTGGGTTCCTGGACAGTATTTTCCTGACTGTAAAGTCATGCGTTTTCTTCCCCAGGCACCAAAAAGGCTCAATTTTTAAAAAGTGGAAGCAAAACCATTTTTAGACATGGAATTTTATCCCGAAACTCATCCTGGGGTCCGTTTTTGCATTTGGGTTCAAAAAAAAAATTGGCTTCAAAAAACATTTGGGTTCCTGGGCAATATTTTCCTAACCGTAAAGTCAAGCGTTTTTTTCCCCAGGAACCAAAAAGGTGCGATTTTTAAAAAGTGGAAGCAACACCATTTTTAGACATGGAATTTTATCCCGAAACTCATCCTGGGGTCCGTTTTTGCATTTGGGTTCAAAAAAAAATTGGCTTCAAAAAACATTTGGGTTCCTGGGCAGTATTTTCCTGACCGTAAAGTCATGCGTTTTCTTCCCCAGGCACCAAAAAGGCTCAATTTTTAAAAAGTGGAAGCAACACCATTTTTAGACATGGAATTTTATCCCGAAACTCATCCTAGGGTCCGTTTTTGCATTTGGGTTCAAAAAAAAAATTGGCTTCAAAAAACATTTGGGTTCCTGGGCAGCATTTTCCTGACTGTAAAGTCATGCGTTTTCTTCCCCAGGCACCAAAAAGGCTCAATTTTTAAAAAGTGGAAGCAAAACCATTTTTAGACATGGAATTTTATCCCGGAACTCATCCTGGGGTCCGTTTTTGCATTTGGGTTCAAAAAAAAATTGGCTTCAAAAAACATTTGGGTTCCTGGGCAGCATTTTCCTGACCGTAAAGTCATGTGTTTTCTTCCCCAGGCACCAAAAAAACTCAATTTTTAAATAGTGAAAGCAACACCATTTTTAGACATGGAATTTTATCCCGAAACTCATCCTGGGGTCCGTTTTTGCATTTGGGATCAAAAAAAAAATTGGCTTCAAAAAACATTTGGGTTCCTGGGCAGCATTTTCCTGACCGTAAAGTCATGTGTTTTCTTCCCCAGGGACCAAAAAGGCTCAATTTTTAAAAAGTGAGAGCAACACCATTTTTAGACATGGAATTTTATCCCGAAACTTATCCTGGGGTCCGTTTTTGCATTTGGGTTCAAAAAAAAAATTGGCTTCAAAAAACATTTGGGTTCCTGGACAGTATTTTCCTGACTGTAAAGTCATGCGTTTTCTTCCCCAGGCACCAAAAAGGCTCAATTTTTAAAAAGTGGAAGCAAAACCATTTTTAGACATGGAATTTTATCCCGAAACTCATCCTGGGGTCCGTTTTTGCATTTGGGTTCAAAAAAAAAATTGGCTTCAAAAAACATTTGGGTTCCTGGGCAATATTTTCCTAACCGTAAAGTCAAGCGTTTTTTTCCCCAGGAACCAAAAAGGTGCGATTTTTAAAAAGTGGAAGCAACACCATTTTTAGACATGGAATTTTATCCCGAAACTCATCCTGGGGTCCGTTTTTGCATTTGGGTTCAAAAAAAAAAATTGGCTTCAAAAAACATTTGGGTTCCTGGGCAGCATTTTCCTGACTGTAAAGTCATGCGTTTTCTTCCCCAGGCACCAAAAAGGCTCAATTTTTAAAAAGTGGAAGCAACACCATTTTTAGACATGGAATTTTATCCCGAAACTCATCCTGGGGTCCGTTTTTGCATTTGGGTTCAAAAAAAAAATTGGCTTCAAAAAACATTTGGGTTCCTGGGAAGTATTTTCCTGACCGTAAAGTCATGCGTTTTCTTCCCCAGGCACCAAAAAGGCGCGATTTTTAAAAAGTGGAAGCAACACCATTTTTAGACATGGAATTTTATCCCGAAACTCATCCTGGGGTCCGTTTTTGCATTTGGGTTCAAAAAAAAAATTGGCTTCAAAAAACATTTGGGTTCCTGGGCAGCATTTTCCTGACTGTAAAGTCATGCGTTTTCTTCCCCAGGCACCAAAAAGGCTCAATTTTTAAAAAGTGGAAGCAAAACCATTTTTAGACATGGAATTTTATCCCGAAACTCATCCTGGGGTCCGTTTTTGCATTTGGGTTCAAAAAAAAAAATTAGCTTCAAAAAACATTTGGGTTCCGGGGCAGGATTTTCCTGCCCGTAAAGTCATGTGTTTTCTTCCCCAGGCACCAAAAAGGCTCAATTTTTAAAAAGTGGAAGCAACACCATTTTTAGACATGGAATTTTATCCCAAAACTCATCCTGGGGTCCATTTTTGCATTTGGGTTCAAAAAAAAAAATTGGCTTCAAAAAACATTTGGGTTCGTGGGCAGCATTTTCCTGACCGTAAAGTCATGTGTTTTCTTCCCCAGGCACCAAAAAGACTCAATTTTTAAATAGTGGAAGCAACACCATTTTTAGACATGGAATTTTATCGCGAAACTCATCCTGGGGTCCGTTTTTGCATTTGGGTTAAAAAAAAAAATTAGCTTCAAAAAAAATTTGGGTTCCTGGGCAGGATTTTCCTGACCGTAAAGTCATGCGTTTTCTTCCCCAGGCACCAAAAAGGCTCAATTTTTAAAAAGTGGAAGCAAAACCATTTTTAGACATGGAATTTTATCCCGAAACTCATCCTGGGGTCCGTTTTTGCATTTGGGTTCAAAAAAAAAATTGGCTTCAAAAAACATTTGGGTTCCTGGTCAGTATTTTCCTGACCGTAAAGTCATGCGTTTTCTTCCCCAGACACCAAAAAGGCTCAATTTTTAAAAAGTGGAAGCAACACCATTTTTAGACATGGAATTTTATCCCGAAACTCATCCTGGGGTCCGTTTTTGCATTTGGGTTCAAAAAAAAAATTGGCTTCAAAAAACATTTGGGTTCCTGGGCAATATTTTCCTAACCGTAAAGTCAAGCGTTTTTTTCCCCAGGAACCAAAAAGGTGCGATTTTTAAAAAGTGGAAGCAACACCATTTTTAGACATGGAATTTTATCCCGAAACTCATCCTGGGGTCCGTTTTTGCATTTGGGTTCAAAAAAAAAATTGGCTTCAAAAAACATTTGGGTTCCTGGGCAGGATTTTCCTGACCGTAAAGTCATGCGTTTTCTTCCCCAGGCACCAAAAAGGCTCAATTTTTAAAAAGTGGAAGCAACACCATTTTTAGACATGGAATTTTATCCCGAAACTCATCCTGGGGTCCGTTTTTGCATTTGGGTTCAAAAAAAAAATTGGCTTCAAAAAACATTTGGGTTCCTGGGCAATATTTTCCTAACCGTAAAGTCAAGCGTTTTTTTCCCCAGGAACCAAAAAGGTGCGATTTTTAAAAAGTGGAAGCAACACCATTTTTAGACATGGAATTTTATCCCGAAACTCATCCTGGGGTCCGTTTTTGCATTTGGGTTCAAAAAAAAAATTGGCTTCAAAAAACATTTGGGTTCCTGGGCAGCATTTTCCTGACCGTAAAGTCATGTGTTTTCTTCCCCAGGCACCAAAAAGACTCAATTTTTAAATAGTGGAAGCAACACCATTTTTAGACATGGAATTTTATCCCGAAACTCATCCTGGGGTCCGTTTTTGCATTTGGGTTCAAAAAAAAAATTAGCTTCAAAAAACATTTGGGTTCCTGGGCAGGATTTTCCTGACCGTAAAGTCATGCGTTTTCTTCCCCAGGGACCAAAAAGGCTCAATTTTTAAATAGTGGAAGCAACACCATTTTTAGACATGGAATTTTATCCGGAAACTCATCCTGGGGTCCGTTTTTGCATTTCGGTTCAAAAAAAAAAATTGGCTTCAAAAAACTTTTGGGTTCCTGGGCAGCATTTTCCTCACCGTAAAGTCATGTGTTTTCTTCCCCAGGCACCAAAAAGGCTCAATTTTTAAAAAGTGAGAGCAACACCATTTTTAGACATGGAATTTTATCCGGAAACTCATCCTGGGGTCCGTTTTTGCATTTCGGTTCAAAAAAAAAAAATTGGCTTCAAAAAACTTTTGGGTTCCTGGGCAGCATTTTCCTGACTGTAAAGTCATGCGTTTTCTTCCCCAGGCACCAAAAAGGCTCAATTTTTAAAAAGTGAGAGCAACACCATTTTTAGACATGGAATTTTATCCCGAAACTCATCCTGGGGTCCGTTTTTGCATTTGGGTTCAAAAAAAAAATTGGCTTCAAAAAACATTTGGGTTCCTGGACAGTATTTTCCTGACTGTAAAGTCATGTGTTTTCTTCCCCAGGCACCAAAAAGGCTCAATTTTTAAAAAGTGAGAGCAACACCATTTTTAGACATGGAATTTTATCCCGAAACTTATCCTGGGGTCCGTTTTTGCATTTGGGTTCAAAAAAAAAATTGGCTTCAAAAAACATTTGGGTTCCTGGACAGTTTTTTCCTGACTGTAAAGTCATGCGTTTTCTTCCCCAGGCACCAAAAAGGCTCAATTTTTAAAAAGTGGAAGCAAAACCATTTTTAGACATGGAATTTTATCCCGGAACTCATCCTGGGGTCCGTTTTTGCATTTGGGTTCAAAAAAAAAATTGGCTTCAAAAAACATTTGGGTTCCTGGGCAGCATTTTCCTGACCGTAAAGTCATGTGTTTTCTTCCCAAGGCACCAAAAAGACTCAATTTTTAAATAGTGGAAGCAACACCATTTTTAGACATGGAATTTTATCCCGAAACTCATCCTGGGGTCCGTTTTCGCATTTGGGTTCAAAAAAAAAATTAGCTTCAAAAAACGTTTGGGTTCCGGGGCAGGATTTTCCTGACCGTAAAGTCATGTGTTTTCTTCCCCAGGCACCAAAAAGGCTCAATTTTTAAAAAGTGGAAGCAACACCATTTTTAGACATGGAATTTTATCCCGAAACTCATCCTGGGGTCCGTTTTTGCATTTGGGTTCAAAAAGAAAAATTGGCTTCAAAAAACATTTGGGTTCCTGGGCAGCATTTTCCTGACCGTAAAGTCATGCGTTTTCTTCCCCAGGCACCAAAAAGGCTCAATTTTTAAATAGTGGAAGCAACACCATTTTTAGACATGGAATTTTATCCGGAAACTCATCCTGGGGTCCGTTTTTGCATTTGGGTTCAAAAAAAAAATTGGCTTCAAAAAACTTTTGGGTTCCTGGGCAGCATTTTCCTCACCGTAAAGTCATGTGTTTTCTTCCCCAGGCAACAAAAAGGCTCAATTTTTAAAAAGTGAGAGCAACACCATTTTTAGACATGGAATTTTATCCCGAAACTCATCCTGGGGTCCATTTTTGCATTTGGGTTCAAAAAAAAAATTGGCTTCAAAAAACATTTGGGTTCCTGGACAGTATTTTCCTGACTGTAAAGTCATGTGTTTTCTTCCCCAGGCACCAAAAAGGCTCAATTTTTAAAAAGTGGAAGCAAAACCATTTTAGACATGGAATTTTATCCCGAAACTCATCCTGGGGTCCGTTTTTGCATTTGGGATCAAAAAAAAAATTGGCTTCAAAAAACATTTCGGTTCCTGGACAGTATTTTCCTGACTGTAAAGTCATGTGTTTTCTTCCCAAGGCACCAAAAAGGCTCAATTTTTAAAAAGTGGAAGCAACACCATTTTTAGACATGGAATTTTATCCCGAAACTCATCCTGGGGTCCGTTTTTGCATTTAGGTTCAAAAAAAAATTGGTTTCAAAAAACATTTGGGTTCCTGGGCAGCATTTTCCTGACCGTAAAGTCATGTGTTTTCTTCCCCAGGCACCAAAAAGGCTCAATTTTTAAAAAGTGAGAACAACACCA
This sequence comes from Pantherophis guttatus, assembly GCF_059756535.1. Classification (NCBI taxonomy): domain Eukaryota; kingdom Metazoa; phylum Chordata; class Lepidosauria; order Squamata; family Colubridae; genus Pantherophis; species Pantherophis guttatus. The sequence continues at coordinate 13,463,676 of NC_142073.1, forward strand.
TTTTTAGACATGGAATTTTATCCCGAAACTCATCCTGGGGTCCGTTTTTGCATTTAGGTTCAAAAAAAAATTGGTTTCAAAAAACATTTGGGTTCCTGGGCAGCATTTTCCTGACCGTAAAGTCATGTGTTTTCTTCCCCAGGCACCAAAAAGGCTCAATTTTTAAAAAGTGGAAGCAAAACCATTTTAGACATGGAATTTTATCCCGAAACTCATCCTGGGGTCCGTTTTTGCATTTGGGATCAAAAAAAAAATTGGCTTCAAAAAACATTTCGGTTCCTGGACAGTATTTTCCTGACTGTAAAGTCATGTGTTTTCTTCCCAAGGCACCAAAAAGGCTCAATTTTTAAAAAGTGGAAGCAACACCATTTTTAGACATGGAATTTTATCCCGAAACTCATCCTGGGGTCCGTTTTTGCATTTAGGTTCAAAAAAAAATTGGTTTCAAAAAACATTTGGGTTCCTGGGCAGCATTTTCCTGACCGTAAAGTCATGTGTTTTCTTCCCCAGGCACCAAAAAGGCTCAATTTTTAAAAAGTGAGAACAACACCATTTTTAGACATGGAATTTTATCCCGAAACTCATCCTGGGGTCCGTTTTTGCATTTAGGTTCAAAAAAAAATTGGTTTCAAAAAACATTTGGGTTCCTGGGCAGCATTTTCCTGACCGTAAAGTCATGTGTTTTCTTCCCCAGGCACCAAAAAGGCTCAATTTTTAAATAGTGGAAGCAACACCATTTTTAGACATGGAATTTTATCCAGAAACTCATCCTGGGGTCCGTTTTTGCATTTGGGTTCAAAAAAAAAAATTGGCTTCAAAAAACATTTGGGTTCCTGGGCAGCATTTTCCTGACCGTAAAGTCATGCGTTTTCTTCCCCAGGCACCAAAAAGGCGCGATTTTTAAAAAGTGGAAGCAACACCATTTTTAGACATGGAATTTTATCCCGAAACTCATCCTGGGGTCCGTTTTTGCATTTGGGTTCAAAAAGAAAAATTGGCTTCAAAAAACATTTGGGTTCCTGGGCAGCATTTTCCTGACCGTAAAGTCATGCGTTTTCTTCCCCAGGCACCAAAAAGGCTCAATTTTTAAATAGTGGAAGCAACACCATTTTTAGACATGGAATTTTATCCGGAAACTCATCCTGGGGTCCGTTTTTGCATTTGGGTTCAAAAAAAAAATTGGCTTCAAAAAACTTTTGGGTTCCTGGGCAGCATTTTCCTCACCGTAAAGTCATGTGTTTTCTTCCCCAGGCAACAAAAAGGCTCAATTTTTAAAAAGTGAGAGCAACACCATTTTTAGACATGGAATTTTATCCCGAAACTCATCCTGGGGTCCATTTTTGCATTTGGGTTCAAAAAAAAAATTGGCTTCAAAAAACATTTGGGTTCCTGGACAGAATTTTCCTGACTGTAAAGTCATGTGTTTTCTTCCCCAGGCACCAAAAAGGCTCAATTTTTAAAAAGTGGAAGCAAAACCATTTTAGACATGGAATTTTATCCCAAAACTCATCCTGGGGTCCGTTTTTGCATTTGGGATCAAAAAAAAAATTGGCTTCAAAAAACATTTCGGTTCCTGGACACTATTTTCCTGACTGTAAAGTCATGTGTTTTCTTCCCAAGGCACCAAAAAGGCTCAATTTTTAAAAAGTGGAAGCAACACCATTTTTAGACATGGAATTTTATCCCGAAACTCATCCTGGGGTCCGTTTTTGCATTTAGGTTCAAAAAAAAATTGGTTTCAAAAAACATTTGGGTTCCTGGGCAGCATTTTCCTGACCGTAAAGTCATGTGTTTTCTTCCCCAGGCACCAAAAAGGCTCAATTTTTAAAAAGTGAGCAACACCATTTTTAGACATGGAATTTTATCCCGAAACTCATCCTGGGGTCCGTTTTTGCATTTGGGTTCAAAAAAAAAAATTGGCTTCAAAAAACATTTGGGTTCCTGGACAGTATTTTCCTGACTGTAAAGTCATGTGTTTTCTTCCCCAGGCACCAAAAAGGCTCAATTTTTAAAAAGTGGAAGCAAAACCATTTTAGACATGGAATTTTATCCCAAAACTCATCCTAGGGTCCGTTTTTGCATTTGGGATCAAAAAAAAAATTGGCTTCAAAAAACATTTCGGTTCCTGGACAGTATTTTCCTGACTGTAAAGTCATGTGTTTTCTTCCCAAGGCACCAAAAAGGCTCAATTTTTAAAAAGTGGAAGCAACACCATTTTTAGACATGGAATTTTATCCCGAAACTCATCCTGGGGTCCGTTTTTGCATTTAGGTTCAAAAAAAAATTGGTTTCAAAAAACATTTGGGTTCCTGGGCAGCATTTTCCTGACCGTAAAGTCATGTGTTTTCTTCCCCAGGCACCAAAAAGGCTCAATTTTTAAAAAGTGAGAACAACACCATTTTTAGACATGGAATTTTATCCCGAAACTCATCCTGGGGTCCGTTTTTGCATTTAGGTTCAAAAAAAAATTGGTTTCAAAAAACATTTGGGTTCCTGGGCAGCATTTTCCTGACCGTAAAGTCATGTGTTTTCTTCCCCAGGCACCAAAACGGCTCAATTTTTAAAAAGTGAGCAACACCATTTTTAGACATGGAATTTTATCCCGAAACTCATCCTGGGGTCCGTTTTTGCATTTGGGTTCAAAAAAAAAATTGGCTTCAAAAAACATTTGGGTTCCTGGGCAGCATTTTCCTGACCGTAAAGTCATGTGTTTTCTTCCCCAGGCACCAAAAAGGCTCAATTTTTAAATAGTGGAAGCAACACCATTTTTAGACATGGAATTTTATCCAGAAACTCATCCTGGGGTCCGTTTTTGCATTTGGGTTCAAAAAAAAAAATTAGCTTCAAAAAACATTTGGGTTCCTGGGAAGGATTTTCCTGACCGTAAAGTCATGCGTTTTCTTCCCCAGGCACCAAAAAGGCTCAATTTTTAAATAGTGGAAGCAACACCATTTTTAGACATGGAATTTTATCCGGAAACTCATCCTGGGGTCCGTTTTTGCATTTGGGTTCAAAAAAAAAATTAGCTTCAAAAAACATTTGGGTTCCTGGGAAGGATTTTCCTGACCGTAAAGTCATGCGTTTTCTTCCCCAGGCACCAAAAAGGCTCAATTTTTAAAAAGTGAGAGCAACACCATTTTTAGACATGGAATTTTATCCCGAAACTCATCCTGGGGTCCGTTTTTGCATTTGGGTTCAAAAAAAAAATTGGCTTCAAAAAACATTTGGGTTCCTGGACAGTATTTTCCTGACCGTAAAGTCAAGCGTTTTCTTCCCCAGGCACCAAAAAGGCGCGATTTTTAAAAAGTGGAAGCAACACCATTTTTAGACATGGAATTTTATCCTGAAACTCATCCTGGGGTCTGTTTTTGCATTTGGGTTCAAAAAAAAAATTGGCTTCAAAAAACATTTGGGTTCCTGGGCAGTATTATCCTGACCGTAAAGTCAAGCGTTTTCTTCCCCAGGAACCAAAAAGGCTCAATTTTTAAAAAGTGGAAGCAACACCATTTTTAGACATGGAATTTTATCCCGAAACTCATCCTGGGGTCTGTTTTTGCATTTGGGTTCAAAAAAAAAATTGGCTTCAAAAAACATTTGGGTTCCTGGACAGTATTTTCCTGACCGTAAAGTCAAGCGTTTTCTTCCCCAGGCACCAAAACGGCGCGATTTTTAAAAAGTGGAAGCAACACCATTTTTAGACATGGAATTTTATCCCGAAACTCATCCTGGGGTCCGTTTTTGCATTTGGGTTCAAAAAAAATAAATTAGCTTCAAAAAACATTTGGGTTCCTGGGCAGGATTTTCCTGACCGTAAAGTCATGCGTTTTCTTCCACAGGCACCAAAAAGGCTCAATTTTTAAAAAGTGGAAGCAACACCATTTTTAGACATGGAATTTTATCCCGAAACTCATCCTGGGGTCTGTTTTTGCATTTGGGTTCAAAAAAAAAATTGGCTTCAAAAAACATTTGGGTTCCTGGGCAGTATTATACTGACCGTAAAGTCAAGCGTTTTCTTCCCCAGGAACCAAAAAGGCTCAATTTTTAAAAAGTGGAAGCAACACCATTTTTAGACATGGAATTTTATCCCGAAACTCATCCTGGGGTCCGTTTTTGCATTTGGGGTCAAAAAAAAAATTGGCTTCAAAAAACATTTGGGTTCCTGGGCAGCATTTTCCTGACCGTAAAGTCATGCGTTTTCTTCCCCAGGCACCAAAAAGGCTCAATTTTTAAAAAGTGGAAGCAACACCATTTTTAGACATGGAATTTTATCCAGAAACTCATCCTGGGGTCCGTTTTTGCATTTGGGTTCAAAAAAAAAATTAGCTTCAAAAAACATTTGGGTTCCTGGGAAGGATTTTCCTGACCGTAAAGTCATGCGTTTTCTTCCCCAGGCACCAAAAAGGCTCAATTTTTAAATAGTGGAAGCAACACCATTTTTAGACATGGAATTTTATCCGGAAACTCATCCTGGGGTCCGTTTTTGCATTTGGGTTCAAAAAAAAAAATTAGCTTCAAAAAACATTTGGGTTCCTGGGAAGGATTTTCCTGACCGTAAAGTCATGCGTTTTCTTCCCCAGGCACCAAAAAGGCTCAATTTTTAAAAAGTGAGAGCAACACCATTTTTAGACATGGAATTTTATCCCGAAACTCATCCTGGGGTCCGTTTTTGCATTTGGGTTCAAAAAAAAAATTGGCTTCAAAAAACATTTGGGTTCCTGGACAGTATTTTCCTGACCGTAAAGTCAAGCGTTTTCTTCCCCAGGCACCAAAAAGGCGCGATTTTTAAAAAGTGGAAGCAACACCATTTTTAGACATGGAATTTTATCCCGAAACTCATCCTGGGGTCCGTTTTTGCATTTGGGTTCAAAAAAAATAAATTAGCTTCAAAAAACATTTGGGTTCCTGGGCAGGATTTTCCTGACCGTAAAGTCATGCGTTTTCTTCCACAGGCACCAAAAAGGCTCAATTTTTAAAAAGTGGAAGCAACACCATTTTTAGACATGGAATTTTATCCTGAAACTCATCCTGGGGTCTGTTTTTGCATTTGGGTTCAAAAAAAAAATTGGCTTCAAAAAACATTTGGGTTCCTGGGCAGTATTATCCTGACCGTAAAGTCAAGCGTTTTCTTCCCCAGGAACCAAAAAGGCTCAATTTTTAAAAAGTGGAAGCAACACCATTTTTAGACATGGAATTTTATCCCGAAACTCATCCTGGGGTCCGTTTTTGCATTTAGGTTCAAAAAAAAATTGGTTTCAAAAAACATTTGGGTTCCTGGGCAGCATTTTCCTGACCGTAAAGTCATGTGTTTTCTTCCCCAGGCACCAAAAAGGCTCAATTTTTAAAAAGTGAGCAACACCATTTTTAGACATGGAATTTTATCCCGAAACTCATCCTGGGGTCCGTTTCTGCATTTGGGTTCAAAAAAAAAAATTGGCTTCAAAAAACATTTTGGTTCCTGGGCAGCATTTTCCTGACCGTAAAGTCATGTGTTTTCTTCCCCAGGCACCAAAAAGGCTCAATTTTTAAATAGTGGAAGCAACACCATTTTTAGACATGGAATTTTATCCAGAAACTCATCCTGGGGTCCGTTTTTGCATTTGGGTTCAAAAAAAAAAATTAGCTTCAAAAAACATTTGGGTTCCTGGGAAGGATTTTCCTGACCGTAAAGTCATGCGTTTTCTTCCCCAGGCACCAAAAAGGCTCAATTTTTAAATAGTGGAAGCAACACCATTTTTAGACATGGAATTTTATCCGGAAACTCATCCTGGGGTCCGTTTTTGCATTTGGGTTCAAAAAAAAAAATTAGCTTCAAAAAACATTTGGGTTCCTGGGAAGGATTTTCCTGACCGTAAAGTCATGCGTTTTCTTCCCCAGGCACCAAAAAGGCTCAATTTTTAAAAAGTGAGAGCAACACCATTTTTAGACATGGAATTTTATCCCGAAACTCATCCTGGGGTCCGTTTTTGCATTTGGGTTCAAAAAAAAAATTGGCTTCAAAAAACATTTGGGTTCCTGGACAGTATTTTCCTGACTGTAAAGTCATGCGTTTTCTTCCCCAGGAACCAAAAAGGTCGATTTTTAAAAAGTGGAAGCAACACCATTTTTAGACATGGAATTTTATCCCGAAACTCATCCTGGGGTCCGTTTTTGCATTTGGGTTCAAAAAAAAAATTGGCTTCAAAAAACATTTGGGTTCCTGGGCAGCATTTTCCTGACCGTAAAGTCATGTGTTTTCTTCCCCAGGCTCCAAAAAGACTCAATTTTTAAATTGTGGAAGCAACACCATTTTTAGACATGGAATTTTATCCGGAAACTCATCCTTTGGTCCGTTTTTGCATTTGGGTTCAAAAAAAAAATGAGCTTCAAAAAATATTTGGGTTCCTGGGAAGGATTTTCCCCACCGTAAAGTCATGCGTTTTCTTCCCCAGGCACCAAAAAGGCTCAATTTTTAAAAAGTGGAAGCAACACCATTTTTAGACATGGAATTTTATCCCGAAACTCATCCTGGGGTCCGTTTTTGCATTTGGGTTCAAAAAAAAAATTGGTTTCAAAAAACATTTGGGTTCCTGGGCAGTATTTTCCTGACCGTAAAGTCAAGCGTTTTCTTCCCCAGGCACCAAAAAGGCGCGATTTTTAAAAAGTGGAAGCAACACCATTTTTAGACATGGAATTTTATCCCGAAACTCATCCTGGGGTCCGTTTTTGCATTTGGGTTCAAAAAAAAAATTGGCTTCAAAAAACATTTGGGTTCCTGGGCAGTATTATCCTGACCGTAAAGTCAAGCGTTTTCTTCCCCAGGAACCAAAAAGGCTCAATTTTTAAAAAGTGGAAGCAAAACCATTTTTAGACATGGAATTTTATCCCGAAACTCATCCTGGGGTCCGTTTTTGCATTTGGGTTCAAAAAAAAATTGGCTTCAAAAAACATTTGGGTTCCTGGGCAGCATTTTCCTGACCGTAAATTCATGCGTTTTCTTCCCCAGGCACCAAAAAGGCGCGATTTTTAAAAAGTGGAAGCAACACCATTTTTAGACATGGAATTTTATCCAGAAACTCATCCTGGGGTCCGTTTTTGCATTTGGGTTCAAAAAAAAAAATTAGCTTCAAAAAACATTTGGGTTCCTGGGAAGGATTTTCCTGACCGTAAAGTCATGCGTTTTCTTCCCCAGGCACCAAAAAGGCTCAATTTTTAAATAGTGGAAGCAACACCATTTTTAGACATGGAATTTTATCCGGAAACTCATCCTGGGGTCCGTTTTTGCATTTGGGTTCAAAAAAAAAATTAGCTTCAAAAAACATTTGGGTTCCTGGGAAGGATTTTCCTGACCGTAAAGTCATGCGTTTTCTTCCCCAGGCACCAAAAAGGCTCAATTTTTAAAAAGTGAGAGCAACACCATTTTTAGACATGGAATTTTATCCCGAAACTCATCCTGGGGTCCGTTTTTGCATTTGGGTTCAAAAAAAAAATTGGCTTCAAAAAACATTTGGGTTCCTGGACAGTATTTTCCTGACCGTAAAGTCAAGCGTTTTCTTCCCCAGGCACCAAAAAGGCGCGATTTTTAAAAAGTGGAAGCAACACCATTTTTAGACATGGAATTTTATCCCGAAACTCATCCTGGGGTCCGTTTTTGCATTTGGGGTCAAAAAAAAAATTGGCTTCAAAAAACATTTGGGTTCCTGGGCAGCATTTTCCTGACCGTAAAGTCATGCGTTTTCTTCCCCAGGCACCAAAAAGGCTCAATTTTTAAAAAGTGGAAGCAACACCATTTTTAGACATGGAATTTTATCCCGAAACTCATCCTGGGGTCCGTTTTTGCATTTGGGTTCAAAAAAAAAATTGGCTTCAAAAAACATTTGGGTTCCTGGGCAGCATTTTCCTGACCGTAAAGTCATGTGTTTTCTTCCCCAGGCACCAAAAAGACTCAATTTTTAAATAGTGGAAGCAACACCATTTTTAGACATGGAATTTTATCCCGAAACTCATCCTGGGGTCCGTTTTTGCATTTGGGTTCAAAAAAAAAAATTAGCTTCAAAAAACATTTGGGTTCCTGGGCAGGATTTTCCTGACCGTAAAGTCATGTGTTTTCTTCCCCAGGCACCAAAAAGGCTCAATTTTTAAAAAGTGGAAGCAACACCATTTTTAGACATGGAATTTTATCCAGAAACTCATCCTGGGGTCCGTTTTTGCATTTGGGTTCAAAAAAAAAATTAGCTTCAAAAAACATTTGGGTTCCTGGGAAGGATTTTCCTGACCGTAAAGTCATGCGTTTTCTTCCCCAGGCACCAAAAAGGCTCAATTTTTAAAAAGTGAGAGCAACACCATTTTTAGACATGGAATTTTATCCCGAAACTCATCCTGGGGTCCGTTTTTGCATTTGCGTTCAAAAAAAAAATTGGCTTCAAAAAACATTTGGGTTCCTGGACAGTATTTTCCTGACCGTAAAGTCAAGCGTTTTCTTCCCCAGGCACCAAAAAGGCGCGATTTTTAAAAAGTGGAAGCAACACCATTTTTAGACATGGAATTTTATCCCGAAACTCATCCTGGGGTCCGTTTTTGCATTTGGGTTCAAAAAAAATAAATTAGCTTCAAAAAACATTTGGGTTCCTGGGCAGGATTTTCCTGACCGTAAAGTCATGCGTTTTCTTCCACAGGCACCAAAAAGGCTCAATTTTTAAAAAGTGGAAGCAACACCATTTTTAGACATGGAATTTTATCCTGAAACTCATCCTGGGGTCTGTTTTTGCATTTGGGTTCAAAAAAAAAATTGGCTTCAAAAAACATTTGGGTTCCTGGGCAGTATTATCCTGACCGTAAAGTCAAGCGTTTTCTTCCCCAGGAACCAAAAAGGCTCAATTTTTAAAAAGTGGAAGCAACACCATTTTTAGACATGGAATTTTATCCCGAAACTCATCCTGGGGTCCGTTTTTGCATTTAGGTTCAAAAAAAAATTGGTTTCAAAAAACATTTGGGTTCCTGGGCAGCATTTTCCTGACCGTAAAGTCATGTGTTTTCTTCCCCAGGCAGCAAAAAGGCTCAATTTTTAAAAAGTGAGCAACACCATTTTTAGACATGGAATTTTATCCCGAAACTCATCCTGGGGTCCGTTTCTGCATTTGGGTTCAAAAAAAAAAAATTGGCTTCAAAAAACATTTGGGTTCCTGGGCAGTATTTTCCTGACCGTAAAGTCATGCGTTTTCTTCCCCAGGCACCAAAAAGGCTCAATTTTTAAAAAGTGAGAGCAACACCATTTTTAGACATGGAATTTTATCCCGAAACTCATCCTGGGGTCCGTTTTTGCATTTGGGTTCAAAAAAAAAATTGGCTTCAAAAAACATTTGGGTTCCTGGACAGTATTTTCCTGACCGTAAAGTCAAGCGTTTTCTTCCCCAGGCACCAAAAAGGCGCGATTTTTAAAAAGTGGAAGCAACACCATTTTTAGACATGGAATTTTATCCCGAAACTCATCCTGGGGTCCGTTTTTGCATTTGGGTTCAAAAAAAATAAATTAGCTTCAAAAAACATTTGGGTTCCTGGGCAGGATTTTCCTGACCGTAAAGTCATGCGTTTTCTTCCACAGGCACCAAAAAGGCTCAATTTTTAAAAAGTGGAAGCAACACCATTTTTAGACATGGAATTTTATCCTGAAACTCATCCTGGGGTCTGTTTTTGCATTTGGGTTCAAAAAAAAATTGGCTTCAAAAAACATTTGGGTTCCTGGGCAGTATTATCCTGACCGTAAAGTCAAGCGTTTTCTTCCCCAGGAACCAAAAAGGCTCAATTTTTAAAAAGTGGAAGCAACACCATTTTTAGACATGGAATTTTATCCCGAAACTCATCCTGGGGTCCGTTTTTGCATTTAGGTTCAAAAAAAAATTGGTTTCAAAAAACATTTGGGTTCCTGGGCAGCATTTTCCTGACCGTAAAGTCATGTGTTTTCTTCCCCAGGCAGCAAAAAGGCTCAATTTTTAAAAAGTGAGCAACACCATTTTTAGACATGGAATTTTATCCCGAAACTCATCCTGGGGTCCGTTTCTGCATTTGGGTTCAAAAAAAAAAATTGGCTTCAAAAAACATTTGGGTTCCTGGGCAGTATTTTCCTGACCGTAAAGTCATGTGTTTTCTTCCCCAGGCACCAAAAAGGCTCAATTTTTAAATAGTGGAAGCAACACCATTTTTAGACATGGAATTTTATCCGGAAACTCATCCTGGGGTCCGTTTTTGCATTTGGGTTCAAAAAAAAAATTAGCTTCAAAAAACATTTGGGTTCCTGGGAAGGATTTTCCTGACCGTAAAGTCATGCGTTTTCTTCCCCAAGCACCAAAAAGGCTCAATTTTTAAATAGTGGAAGCAACACCATTTTTAGACATGGAATTTTATCCGGAAACTCATCCTGGGGTCCGTTTTTGCATTTGGGTTCAAAAAAAAAAATTAGCTTCAAAAAACATTTGGGTTCCTGGGAAGGATTTTCCTGACCGTAAAGTCATGCGTTTTCTTCCCCAGGCACCAAAAAGGCTCAATTTTTAAAAAGTGAGAGCAACACCATTTTTAGACATGGAATTTTATCCCGAAACTCATCCTGGGTTCCGTTTTTGCATTTGGGTTCAAAAAAAAAATTGGCTTCAAAAAACATTTGGGTTCCTGGACAGTATTTTCCTGACTGTAAAGTCATGCGTTTTCTTCCCCAGGAACCAAAAAGGTCGATTTTTAAAAAGTGGAAGCAACACCATTTTTAGACATGGAATTTTATCCCGAAACTCATCCTGGGGTCCGTTTTTGCATTTGGGTTCAAAAAAAAAATTGGCTTCAAAAAACATTTGGGTTCCTGGGCAGCATTTTCCTGACCGTAAAGTCATGCGTTTTCTTCCCCAGGCACCAAAAAGGCTCAATTTTTAAAAAGTGAGAGCAACACCATTTTTAGACATGGAATTTTATCCCGAAACTCATCCTGGGGTCCGTTTTTGCATTTGGGTTCAAAAAAAAAATTGGCTTCAAAAAACATTTGGGTTCCTGGACAGTATTTTCCTGACTGTAAAGTCATGCGTTTTCTTCCCCAGGAACCAAAAAGGTCGATTTTTAAAAAGTGGAAGCAACACCATTTTTAGACATGGAATTTTATCCCGAAACTCATCCTGGGGTCCGTTTTTGCATTTGGGTTCAAAAAAAAAATTGGCTTCAAAAAACATTTGGGTTCCTGGGCAGCATTTTCCTGACCGTAAAGTCATGTGTTTTCTTCCCCAGGCACCAAAAAGACTCAATTTTTAAATAGTGGAAGCAACACCATTTTTAGACATGGAATTTTATCCGGAAACTCATCCTGGGGTCCGTTTTTGCATTTGGGTTCAAAAAAAAAATTAGCTTCAAAAAACATTTGGGTTCCTGGGAAGGATTTTCCCCACCGTAAAGTCATGCGTTTTCTTCCCCAGGCACCAAAAAGGCTCAATTTTTAAAAAGTGGAAGCAACACCATTTTTAGACATGGAATTTTATCCCGAAACTCATCCTGGGGTCCGTTTTTGCATTTGGGTTCAAAAAAAAAATTGGTTTCAAAAAACATTTGGGTTCCTGGGCAGTATTTTCCTGACCGTAAAGTCAAGCGTTTCCTTCCCCAGGCACCAAAAAGGCGCGATTTTTAAAAAGTGGAAGCAACACCATTTTTAGACATGGAATTTTATCCCGAAACTCATCCTGGGGTCCGTTTTTGCATTTGGGTTCAAAAAAAATAAATTAGCTTCAAAAAACATTTGGGTTCCTGGACAGGATTTTCCTGACCGTAAAGTCATGCGTTTTCTTCCACAGGCACCAAAAAGGCTCAATTTTTAAAAAGTGGAAGCAACACCATTTTTAGACATGGAATTTTATCCTGAAACTCATCCTGGGGTCTGTTTTTGCATTTGGGTTCAAAAAAAAAATTGGCTTCAAAAAACATTTGGGTTCCTGGGCAGTATTATCCTGACCGTAAAGTCAAGCGTTTTCTTCCCCAGGAACCAAAAAGGCTCAATTTTTAAAAAGTGGAAGCAAAACCATTTTTAGACATGGAATTTTATCCCGAAACTCATCCTGGGGTCCGTTTTTGCATTTGGGTTCAAAAAAAAATTGGCTTCAAAAAACATTTGGGTTCCTGGGCAGCATTTTCCTGACCGTAAATTCATGCGTTTTCTTCCCCAGGCACCAAAAAGGCTCAATTTTTAAAAAGTGGAAGCAACACCATTTTTAGACATGGAATTTTATCCCGAAACTCATCCTGGGGTCCGTTTTTGCATTTGGGTTCAAAAAAAAAAATTGGCTTCAAAAAACATTTGGGTTCCTGGGCAGCATTTTCCTGACCGTAAAGTCATGTGTTTTCTTCCCCAGGCACCAAAAAGACTCAATTTTTAAATAGTGGAAGCAACACCATTTTTAGACATGGAATTTTATCCCGAAACTCATCCTGGGGTCCGTTTTTGCATTTGGGTTCAAAAAAAAAAATTAGCTTCAAAAAACATTTGGGTTCCTGGGCAGGATTTTCCTGACCGTAAAGTCATGTGTTTTCTTCCCCAGGCACCAAAAAGGCTCAATTTTTAAAAAGTGGAAGCAACACCATTTTTAGACATGGAATTTTATCCCGAAACTCATCCTGGGGTCCGTTTTTGCATTTAGGTTCAAAAAAAAAATTGGTTTCAAAAAACATTTGGGTTCCTGGGCAGCATTTTCCTGACCGTAAAGTCATGTGTTTTCTTCCCCAGGCACCAAAAAGGCTCAATTTTTAAAAAGTGAGCAACACCATTTTTAGACATGGAATTTTATCCCGAAACTCATCCTGGGGTCCGTTTCTGCATTTGGGTTCAAAAAAAAAAATTGGCTTCAAAAAACATTTGGGTTCCTGGGCAGTATTTTCCTGACCGTAAAGTCATGTGTTTTCTTCCCCAGGCACCAAAAAGGCTCAATTTTTAAATAGTGGAAGCAACACCATTTTTAGACATGGAATTTTATCCGGAAACTCATCCTGGGGTCCGTTTTTGCATTTGGGTTCAAAAAAAAAATTAGCTTCAAAAAACATTTGGGTTCCTGGGAAGGATTTTCCTGACCGTAAAGTCATGCGTTTTCTTCCCCAAGCACCAAAAAGGCTCAATTTTTAAATAGTGGAAGCAACACCATTTTTAGACATGGAATTTTATCCGGAAACTCATCCGGGGGTCCGTTTTTGCATTTGGGTTCAAAAAAAAAAATTAGCTTCAAAAAACATTTGGGTTCCTGGGAAGGATTTTCCTGACCGTAAAGTCATGCGTTTTCTTCCCCAGGCACCAAAAAGGCTCAATTTTTAAAAAGTGAGAGCAACACCATTTTTAGACATGGAATTTTATCCCGAAACTCATCCTGGGGTCCGTTTTTGCATTTGGGTTCAAAAAAAAAATTGGCTTCAAAAAACATTTGGGTTCCTGGACAGTATTTTCCTGACTGTAAAGTCATGCGTTTTCTTCCCCAGGAACCAAAAAGGTCGATTTTTAAAAAGTGGAAGCAACACCATTTTTAGACATGGAATTTTATCCCGAAACTCATCCTGGGGTCCGTTTTTGCATTTGGGTTCAAAAAAAAAAATTGGCTTCAAAAAACATTTGGGTTCCTGGGCAGCATTTTCCTGACCGTAAAGTCATGTGTTTTCTTCCCCAGGCACCAAAAAGACTCAATTTTTAAATAGTGGAAGCAACACCATTTTTAGACATGGAATTTTATCCGGAAACTCATCCTGGGGTCCGTTTTTGCATTTGGGTTCAAAAAAAAAATTAGCTTCAAAAAACATTTGGGTTCCTGGGAAGGATTTTCCCCACCGTAAAGTCATGCGTTTTCTTCCCCAGGCACCAAAAAGGCTCAATTTTTAAAAAGTGGAAGCAACACCATTTTTAGACATGGAATTTTATCCCGAAACTCATCCTGAGGTCCGTTTTTGCATTTGGGTTCAAAAAAAAAATTGGTTTCAAAAAACATTTGGGTTCCTGGGCAGTATTTTCCTGACCGTAAAGTCAAGCGTTTTCTTCCCCAGGCACCAAAAAGGCGCGATTTTTAAAAAGTGGAAGCAACACCATTTTTAGACATGGAATTTTATCCCGAAACTCATCCTGGGGTCCGTTTTTGCATTTGGGTTCAAAAAAAATAAATTAGCTTCAAAAAACATTTGGGTTCCTGGACAGGATTTTCCTGACCGTAAAGTCATGCGTTTTCTTCCACAGGTACCAAAAAGGCTCAATTTTTAAAAAGTGGAAGCAACACCATTTTTAGACATGGAATTTTATCCTGAAACTCATCCTGGGGTCTGTTTTTGCATTTGGGTTCAAAAAAAAAATTGGCTTCAAAAAACATTTGGGTTCCTGGGCAGTATTATCCTGACCGTAAAGTCAAGCGTTTTCTTCCCCAGGAACCAAAAAGGCTCAATTTTTAAAAAGTGGAAGCAAAACCATTTTTAGACATGGAATTTTATCCCGAAACTCATCCTGGGGTCCGTTTTTGCATTTGGGTTCAAAAAAAAATTGGCTTCAAAAAACATTTGGGTTCCTGGGCAGCATTTTCCTGACCGTAAATTCATGCGTTTTCTTCCCCAGGCACCAAAAAGGCTCAATTTTTAAAAAGTGGAAGCAACACCATTTTTAGACATGGAATTTTATCCCGAAACTCATCCTGGGGTCCGTTTTTGCACTTGGGTTCAAAAAAAAAATTGGCTTCAAAAAACTTTTGGGTTCCTGGGCAGCATTTTCCTCACCGTAAAGTCATGCGTTTTCTTCCCCAGGCACCAAAAAGGCGCGATTTTTAAAAAGTGGAAGCAACACCATTTTTAGACATGGAATTTTATCCCGAAACTCATCCTGGGGTTCGTTTTTGCATTTGGGTTCAAAAAAAAAAATTGGCTTCAAAAAACATTTGGGTTCCTGGGCAGCATTTTCCTGACCGTAAAGTCATGTGTTTTCTTCCCCAGGCACCAAAAAGGCTCAATTTTTAAAAAGTGAGAGCAACACCATTTTTAGACATGGAATTTTATCCCGAAACTCATCCTGGGGTCCGTTTTTGCATTTGGGTTCAAAAAAAACATTGGCTTCAAAAAACATTTGGGTTCCTGGGCAGGATTTTCCTGACCGTAAAGTCATGTGTTTTCTTCCCCAGGCACCAAAAAGGCTCAATTTTTAAAAAGTGGAAGCAACACCATTTTTAGACATGGAATTTTATCCCGAAACTCATCCTGGGGTCCGTTTTTGCATTTGGGTTCAAAAAAAAATTGGCTTCAAAAAACATTTGGGTTCCTGGGCAGTATTTTCCTGACCGTAAAGTCATGCGTTTTCTTCCCCAGGCACCAAAAAGACTCAATTTTTAAATAGTGGAAGCAACACCAATTTCAGACATGGAATTTTATCCCGATACTCATCCTGGGGTCCGTTTTTGCATTTGGGTTCAAAAAAAAATTGGCTTCAAAAAACATTTGGTTTCCTGGGCAGTATTTTCCTGACCGTAAAGTCATGTGTTTTCTTCTCCAGGCACCAAAAAGACTCAATTTTTAAATAGTGGAAGCAACACCATTTTTAGACATGGAATTTTATCCCGAAACTCATCCTGGGGTCCGTTTTTGCATTTGGGTTCAAAAAAAAAAATTAGCTTCAAAAAACATTTGGGTTCCTGGGCAGCATTTTCCTGACCGTAAAGTCATGTGTTTTCTTCCCCAGGCACCAAAAAGGCTCAATTTTTAAATAGTGGAAGCAACACCATTTTTAGACATGGAATTTTATCCGGAAACTCATCTTGGGGTCCGTTTTTGCATTTGGGTTCAAAAAAAAAAAATTAGCTTCAAAAAACATTTGGGTTCCGGGGCAGGATTTTCCTGACCGTAAAGTCATGTGTTTTCTTCCCCAGGCACCAAAAAGGCTCAATTTTTAAAAAGTGGAAGCAACACCATTTTTAGACATGGAATTTGATCCCGAAACTCATCCTGGGGTCCGTTTTTGCATTTGGGTTCAAAAAAAAAATTGGCTTCAAAAAACATTTGGGTTCCTGGGCAGCATTTTCCTGACCGTAAAGTCATGTGTTTTCTTCCCCAGGCACAAAAAGACTCAATTTTTAAAAAGTGGAAGCAACACGATTTTTAGACATGGAATTTTATCCCGGAACTCATCCTGGGGTCCGTTTTTGCATTTGGGTTCAAAAAAAAAAAATAGCTTCAAAAAACATTTGGGTTCCTGGGCAGGATTTTCCTGACCGTAAAGTCATGCGTTTCCTTCCCCAGGCACCAAAAAGGCTCAATTTTTAAAAAGTGGAAGCAACACCATTTTTAGACATGGAATTTTATCCCAAAACTCATCCTGGGGTCCGTTTTTGCATTTGGGTTAAAAAAAAAAAAATTGGCTTCAGAAAACATTTGGGTTCCTGGGCAGTATTTTCCTGACCGTAAATTCATGCGTTTTCTTCCCCAGGCACCAAAAAGGCTCAATTTTTAAAAAGTGGAAGCAACACCATTTTTAGACATGGAATTTTATCCCGAAACTCATCCTGGGGTCCGTTTTTGCATTTGGGTTCAAAAAAAAAAATTGGCTTCAAAAAACATTTGGGTTCCTGGGCAGCATTTTCCTGACCGTAAAGTCATGTGTTTTCTTCCCCAGGCACCAAAAAGACTCAATTTTTAAATAGTGGAAGCAACACCATTTTTAGACATGGAATTTTATCCGGAAACTCATCCTGGGGTCCGTTTTTGCATTTGGGTTCAAAAAAAAAATTAGCTTCAAAAAACATTTGGGTTCCTGGGAAGGATTTTCCCCACCGTAAAGTCATGCGTTTTCTTCCCCAGGCACCAAAAAGGCTCAATTTTTAAAAAGTGGAAGCAACACCATTTTTAGACATGGAATTTTATCCCGAAACTCATCCTGAGGTCCGTTTTTGCATTTGGGTTCAAAAAAAAAATTGGTTTCAAAAAACATTTGGGTTCCTGGGCAGTATTTTCCTGACCGTAAAGTCAAGCGTTTTCTTCCCCAGGCACCAAAAAGGCGCGATTTTTAAAAAGTGGAAGCAACACCATTTTTAGACATGGAATTTTATCCCGAAACTCATCCTGGGGTCCGTTTTTGCATTTGGGTTCAAAAAAAATAAATTAGCTTCAAAAAACATTTGGGTTCCTGGACAGGATTTTCCTGACCGTAAAGTCATGCGTTTTCTTCCACAGGTACCAAAAAGGCTCAATTTTTAAAAAGTGGAAGCAACACCATTTTTAGACATGGAATTTTATCCTGAAACTCATCCTGGGGTCTGTTTTTGCATTTGGGTTCAAAAAAAAAATTGGCTTCAAAAAACATTTGGGTTCCTGGGCAGTATTATCCTGACCGTAAAGTCAAGCGTTTTCTTCCCCAGGAACCAAAAAGGCTCAATTTTTAAAAAGTGGAAGCAAAACCATTTTTAGACATGGAATTTTATCCCGAAACTCATCCTGGGGTCCGTTTTTGCATTTGGGTTCAAAAAAAAATTGGCTTCAAAAAACATTTGGGTTCCTGGGCAGCATTTTCCTGACCGTAAATTCATGCGTTTTCTTCCCCAGGCACCAAAAAGGCTCAATTTTTAAAAAGTGGAAGCAACACCATTTTTAGACATGGAATTTTATCCCGAAACTCATCCTGGGGTCCGTTTTTGCACTTGGGTTCAAAAAAAAAATTGGCTTCAAAAAACTTTTGGGTTCCTGGGCAGCATTTTCCTCACCGTAAAGTCATGCGTTTTCTTCCCCAGGCACCAAAAAGGCGCGATTTTTAAAAAGTGGAAGCAACACCATTTTTAGACATGGAATTTTATCCCGAAACTCATCCTGGGGTTCGTTTTTGCATTTGGGTTCAAAAAAAAAAATTGGCTTCAAAAAACATTTGGGTTCCTGGGCAGCATTTTCCTGACCGTAAAGTCATGTGTTTTCTTCCCCAGGCACCAAAAAGGCTCAATTTTTAAAAAGTGAGAGCAACACCATTTTTAGACATGGAATTTTATCCCGAAACTCATCCTGGGGTCCGTTTTTGCATTTGGGTTCAAAAAAAACATTGGCTTCAAAAAACATTTGGGTTCCTGGGCAGGATTTTCCTGACCGTAAAGTCATGTGTTTTCTTCCCCAGGCACCAAAAAGGCTCAATTTTTAAAAAGTGGAAGCAACACCATTTTTAGACATGGAATTTTATCCCGAAACTCATCCTGGGGTCCGTTTTTGCATTTGGGTTCAAAAAAAAATTGGCTTCAAAAAACATTTGGGTTCCTGGGCAGTATTTTCCTGACCGTAAAGTCATGCGTTTTCTTCCCCAGGCACCAAAAAGACTCAATTTTTAAATAGTGGAAGCAACACCAATTTCAGACATGGAATTTTATCCCGATACTCATCCTGGGGTCCGTTTTTGCATTTGGGTTCAAAAAAAAATTGGCTTCAAAAAACATTTGGTTTCCTGGGCAGTATTTTCCTGACCGTAAAGTCATGTGTTTTCTTCTCCAGGCACCAAAAAGACTCAATTTTTAAATAGTGGAAGCAACACCATTTTTAGACATGGAATTTTATCCCGAAACTCATCCTGGGGTCCGTTTTTGCATTTGGGTTCAAAAAAAAAAATTAGCTTCAAAAAACATTTGGGTTCCTGGGCAGCATTTTCCTGACCGTAAAGTCATGTGTTTTCTTCCCCAGGCACCAAAAAGGCTCAATTTTTAAATAGTGGAAGCAACACCATTTTTAGACATGGAATTTTATCCGGAAACTCATCTTGGGGTCCGTTTTTGCATTTGGGTTCAAAAAAAAAAAATTAGCTTCAAAAAACATTTGGGTTCCGGGGCAGGATTTTCCTGACCGTAAAGTCATGTGTTTTCTTCCCCAGGCACCAAAAAGGCTCAATTTTTAAAAAGTGGAAGCAACACCATTTTTAGACATGGAATTTGATCCCGAAACTCATCCTGGGGTCCGTTTTTGCATTTGGGTTCAAAAAAAAAATTGGCTTCAAAAAACATTTGGGTTCCTGGGCAGCATTTTCCTGACCGTAAAGTCATGTGTTTTCTTCCCCAGGCACAAAAAGACTCAATTTTTAAAAAGTGGAAGCAACACGATTTTTAGACATGGAATTTTATCCCGGAACTCATCCTGGGGTCCGTTTTTGCATTTGGGTTCAAAAAAAAAAAATAGCTTCAAAAAACATTTGGGTTCCTGGGCAGGATTTTCCTGACCGTAAAGTCATGCGTTTCCTTCCCCAGGCACCAAAAAGGCTCAATTTTTAAAAAGTGGAAGCAACACCATTTTTAGACATGGAATTTTATCCCAAAACTCATCCTGGGGTCCGTTTTTGCATTTGGGTTCAAAAAAAAAAAATTGGCTTCAGAAAACATTTGGGTTCCTGGGCAGTATTTTCCTGACCGTAAATTCATGCGTTTTCTTCCCCAGGCACCAAAAAGGCTCAATTTTTAAAAAGTGGAAGCAACACCATTTTTAGACATGGAATTTTATCCCGAAACTCATCCTGGGGTCCGTTTTTGCACTTGGGTTCAAAAAAAAAATTGGCTTCAAAAAACATTTGGGTTCCTGGGCAGTATTTTCCTGACCGTAAAGTCATGCGTTTTCTTACCCAGGCACCAAAAAGGCGCGATTTTTAAAAAGTGGAAGCAACACCATTTTTAGACATGGAATTTTATCCCGAAACTCATCCTGGGGTCCGTTTTTGCATTTGGGTTAAAAAAAAATTGGCTTCGAAAAACATCTGGGTTCCTGGGCAGTATTATCCTGACCGTAAACTCATGTGTTTTCTTCCCCAGGCACCAAAAAGGCTCAATTTTTAAATAGTGGAAGCAACACCATTTTTAGACATGGAATTTTATCCCGAAACTCATCCTGGGTTCCGTTTTTGCATTTAGGTTCAAAAAAAAAAATTTGCTTCAAAAAACATTTGCGTTCCTGTACAGTATTTTCCTGACCGTAAAATCAAGCGTTTTCTTCCCCAGGCGCCAAAAAGGCTCAATTTTTAAAAAGTGGAAACAACACCATTTTAGACATGGAATTTTATCCCGAAACTCATCCTGGGGTCCGTTTTTGCATTTGGGTTCAAAAAAAAATTGCCTTCAAAAAACATTTGGGTAGCATTTTCCTGACTGTAAAGTCTTGCGTTTTCTTCCCCAGGCACCAAAAAGGCTCAATTTTTAAATAGTGGAAGCAACACCATTTTTAGACATGGATTTTTTTCCGGAAACTCATCCTGGGGTTCGTTTTTGCATTTGGGTTCAAAAAAAAAATTAGCTTCAAAAAACATTTGGGTTCCTGGGCAGGATTTTCCTGACCGTAAAGTCATGCGTTTTCTTCCCCAGGCACCAAAAAGGCTCAATTTTCAAAAAGTGGAAGCAACACCATTTTTAGACATGGAATTTTATCCCGAAACTCATCCTGGGGTCTATTTTTGCATTTAGGTTCAAAAAAAAATTGGCTTCGAAAAACATCTGGGTTCCTGGGCAGCATTTCCCTGACCGTAAAGTCATGTGTTTTCTTCCCCAGGCACCAAAAAGGCGCGATTTTTAAAAAGTGAAAGCAACACCATTTTTAGACATGGAATTTTATCCCGAAACTCTTCCTGGGGTCCGTTTTTGCATTTGGGTTAAAAAAAAATTGGCTTCAAAAAACTTTTGGGTTCCTGGGCAGTATTTTCCTGACCGTAAATCATGCGTTTTCTTCCCCAGGCACCAAAAAGGCGCGATTTTTAAAAAGTGGAAGCAACACCATTTTTAGACATGGAATTTTATCCCAAAACTCATCCTGGCATCCGTTTTTGCATTTGGGTTCAAAATAATAATTAGCTTCAAAAAACATTTGGATTCCTGGGAAGTATTTTCCTGACCGTAAAGTCATGTGTTTTCTTCCCCAGGCACCAAAAAGTCTCAATTTTAAAAAAGTGGAAGCAACACCATTTTTAGACATTGAATTTTATCCCGAAACTCATCCTTGGGTCCGTTTTTGCATTTAGGTTCAAAAAAAAATTGGCTTCAAAAAACATTTGGGTTCCTGGGCAGTATTTTCCTGACCGTAAAGTCATGCGTTTTCTTCCCCAGGCACCAAAAAGGCTCAATTTTTAAATAGTGGAAGCAACACCATTTTTAGACATGGAATTTTATCCGGAAACTCATCCTGGGGTCCGTTTTTGCATTTGGGTTCAAAGAAAAAAATTGGCTTCAAAAAACATTTGGGTTCCTGGGCAGCATTTTCCTGACCGTAAAGTCATGTGTTTTCTTCCCCAGGCACCAAAAAGGCTCAATTTTTAAAAAGTGGAAGCAACACCATTTTTAGACATGGAATTTTATCCCAAAACTCATCCTGGGGTCCGTTTTTGCATTTGGGTTCAAAAAAAAAAATTGGCTTCAGAAAACATTTGGGTTCCTGGGCAGTATTTTCCTGACCGTAAAGTCATGCGTTTTCTTCCCCAGGCACCAAAAAGGCTCAATTTTTAAAAAGTGAGAGCAACACCAATTTTAGACATGGAATTTTATCCCGAAACTCATCCTGGGGTCCGTTTTTGCATTTGGGTTAAAAAAAAATTGGCTTCGAAAAACATCTGGGTTCCTGGGCAGTATTATCCTGACCGTAAACTCATGTGTTTTCTTCCCCAGGCACCAAAAAGGCTCAATTTTTAAATAGTGGAAGCAACACCATTTTTAGACATGGAATTTTATCCCGAAACTCATCCTGGGTTCCGTTTTTGCATTTAGGTTCAAAAAAAAAAATTTGCTTCAAAAAACATTTGCGTTCCTGTACAGTATTTTCCTGACCGTAAAATCAAGCGTTTTCTTCCCCAGGGGCCAAAAAGGCTCAATTTTTAAAAAGTGGAAACAACACCATTTTAGACATGGAATTTTATCCCGAAACTCATCCTGGGGTCCGTTTTTGCATTTGGGTTCAAAAAAAAATTGCCTTCAAAAAACATTTGGGTAGCATTTTCCTGACTGTAAAGTCTTGCCTTTTCTTCCCCAGGCACCAAAAAGGCTCAATTTTTAAATAGTGGAAGCAACACCATTTTTAGACATGGATTTTTTTCCGGAAACTCATCCTGGGGTTCGTTTTTGCATTTGGGTTCAAAAAAAAAATTAGCTTCAAAAAACATTTGGGTTCCTGGGCAGGATTTTCCTGACCGTAAAGTCATGCGTTTTCTTCCCCAGGCACCAAAAAGGCTCAATTTTCAAAAAGTGGAAGCAACACCATTTTTAGACATGGAATTTTATCCCGAAACTCATCCTGGGGTCCATTTTTGCATTTAGGTTCAAAAAAAAATTGGCTTCGAAAAACATCTGGGTTCCTGGGCAGCATTTCCCTGACCGTAAAGTCATGTGTTTTCTTCCCCAGGCACCAAAAAGGCGCGATTTTTAAAAAGTGAAAGCAACACCATTTTTAGACATGGAATTTTATCCCGAAACTCTTCCTGGGGTCCGTTTTTGCATTTGGGTTAAAAAAAAATTGGCTTCAAAAAACTTTTGGGTTCCTGGGCAGTATTTTCCTGACCGTAAATCATGCGTTTTCTTCCCCAGGCACCAAAAAGGCGCGATTTTTAAAAAGTGGAAGCAACACCATTTTTAGACATGGAATTTTATCCCAAAACTCATCCTGGCATCCGTTTTTGCATTTGGGTTCAAAATAATAATTAGCTTCAAAAAACATTTGGGTTCCTGGGCAGTATTTTCCTGACCGTAAAGTCATGTGTTTTCTTCCCCAGGCACCAAAAAGTCTCAATTTTAAAAAAGTGGAAGCAACACCATTTTTAGACATTGAATTTTATCCCGAAACTCATCCTGGGGTCCGTTTTTGCATTTAGGTTCAAAAAAAAATTGGCTTCAAAAAACATTTGGTTTCCTGGGCAGTATTTTCCTAACCGTAAAGTCAGTTTTCTTACCCAGGCACCAAAAAGGCGCGATTTTTAAAAAGTGGAAGCAACACCATTTTAGAAATGGAATTTTATCCCGAAACTCATCCTGGGGTCCGTTTTTGCATTTGGGTTCAAAAAAAAAATTGGCTTCAAAAAACATTTGGGTTCCTGGGCAGCATTTTCCTGACCGTAAAGTCATGTGTTTTCTTCCCCAGGCACCAAAAAGGCTCAATTTTTAAAAAGTGAGAAACACCATTTTTAGACATGGAATTTTATCCGGAAACTCATCCTGGTGTCCGTTTTTGCATTTGGGTTCAAAGAAAAAAATTGGCTTCAAAAAACATTTGGGTTCCTGGGCAGCATTTTCCTGACCGTAAAGTCATGTGTTTTCTTCCACAGGCACCAAAAAGGCTCAATTTTTAAAAAGTGGAAGCAACACCATTTTTAGACATGGAATTTTATCCAGAAACTCATCCTGGGGTCCGTTTTTGCATTTGGGTTCAAAAAAAAAAATTAGCTTCAAAAAACATTTGGGTTCCTGGGAAGGATTTTCCTGACCGTAAAGTCATGCGTTTTCTTCCCCAGGCACCAAAAAGGCTCAATTTTTAAAAAGTGAGAGCAACACCATTTTTAGACATGGAATTTTATCCCGAAACTCATCCTGGGGTCCGTTTTTGCATTTGGGTTCAAAAAAAAAATTGGCTTCAAAAAACATTTGGGTTCCTGGACAATATTTTCCTGACTGTAAAGTCATGCGTTTTCTTCCCCAGGAACCAAAAAGGTCGATTTTTAAAAAGTGGAAGCAACACCATTTTTAGACATGGAATTTTATCCCGAAACTCATCCTGGGGTCCGTTTTTGCATTTGGGTTCAAAAAAAAAATTGGCTTCAAAAAACATTTGGGTTCCTGGGCAGCATTTTCCTGACCGTAAAGTCATGTGTTTTCTTCCCCAGGCACCAAAAAGACTCAATTTTTAAATAGTGGAAGCAACACCATTTTTAGACATGGAATTTTATCCGGAAACTCATCCTGGGGTCCGTTTTTGCATTTGGGTTCAAAAAAAAAATTAGCTTCAAAAAACATTTGGGTTCCTGGGAAGGATTTTCCCCACCGTAAAGTCATGCGTTTTCTTCCCCAGGCACCAAAAAGGCTCAATTTTTAAAAAGTGGAAGCAACACCATTTTTAGACATGGAATTTTATCCCGAAACTCATCCTGGGGTCCGTTTTTGCATTTGGGTTCAAAAAAAAAATTGGTTTCAAAAAACATTTGGGTTCCTGGGCAGTATTTTCCTGACCGTAAAGTCAAGCGTTTTCTTCCCCAGGCACCAAAAAGGCGCGATTTTTAAAAAGTGGAAGCAACACCATTTTTAGACATGGAATTTTATCCCGAAACTCATCCTGGGGTCCGTTTTTGCATTTGGGTTCAAAAAAAATAAATTAGCTTCAAAAAACATTTGGGTTCCTGGACAGGATTTTCCTGACCGTAAAGTCATGCGTTTTCTTCCACAGGCACCAAAAAGGCTCAATTTTTAAAAAGTGGAAGCAACACCATTTTTAGACATGGAATTTTATCCTGAAACTCATCCTGGGGTCTGTTTTTGCATTTGGGTTCAAAAAAAAAATTGGCTTCAAAAAACATTTGGGTTCCTGGGCAGTATTATCCTGACCGTAAAGTCAAGCGTTTTCTTCCCCAGGAACCAAAAAGGCTCAATTTTTAAAAAGTGGAAGCAAAACCATTTTTAGACATGGAATTTTATCCCGAAACTCATCCTGGGGTCCGTTTTTGCATTTGGGTTCAAAAAAAAATTGGCTTCAAAAAACATTTGGGTTCCTGGGTAGCATTTTCCTGACCGTAAATTCATGCGTTTTCTTCCCCAGGCACCAAAAAGGCGCGATTTTTAAAAAGTGGAAGCAACACCATTTTTAGACATGGAATTTTATCCAGAAACTCATCCTGGGGTCCGTTTTTGCATTTGGGTTCAAAAAAAAAATTAGCTTCAAAAAACATTTGGGTTCCTGGGAAGGATTTTCCTGACCGTAAAGTCATGCGTTTTCTTCCCCAGGCACCAAAAAGGCTCAATTTTTAAATAGTGGAAGCAACACCATTTTTAGACATGGAATTTTATCCGGAAACTCATCCTGGGGTCCGTTTTTGCATTTGGGTTCAAAAAAAAAAATTAGCTTCAAAAAACATTTGGGTTCCTGGGAAGGATTTTCCTGACCGTAAAGTCATGCGTTTTCTTCCCCAGGCACCAAAAAGGCTCAATTTTTAAAAAGTGAGAGCAACACCATTTTTAGACATGGAATTTTATCCCGAAACTCATCCTGGGGTCCGTTTTTGCATTTGGGTTCAAAAAAAAAATTGGCTTCAAAAAACATTTGGGTTCCTGGACAGTATTTTCCTGACCGTAAAGTCAAGCGTTTTCTTCCCCAGGCACCAAAAAGGCGCGATTTTTAAAAAGTGGAAGCAACACCATTTTTAGACATGGAATTTTATCCCGAAACTCATCCTGGGGTCCGTTTTTGCATTTGGGGTCAAAAAAAAAATTGGCTTCAAAAAACATTTGGGTTCCTGGGCAGCATTTTCCTGACCGTAAAGTCATGCGTTTTCTTCCCCAGGCACCAAAAAGACTCAATTTTTAAAAAGTGGAAGCAACACCATTTTTAGACATGGAATTTTATCCCGAAACTCATCCTGGGGTCCGTTTTTGCATTTGGGTTCAAAAAAAAAAATTGGCTTCAAAAAACATTTGGGTTCCTGGGCAGCATTTTCCTGACCGTAAAGTCATGTGTTCTCTTCCCCAGGCACCAAAAAGACTCAATTTTTAAAAAGTGGAAGCAACACCATTTTTAGACATGGAATTTTATCCAGAAACTCATCCTGGGGTCCGTTTTTGCATTTGGGTTCAAAAAAAAAATTAGCTTCAAAAAACATTTGGGTTCCTGGGAAGGATTTTCCTGACCGTAAAGTCATGCGTTTTCTTCCCCAGGCACCAAAAAGGCTCAATTTTTAAATAGTGGAAGCAACACCATTTTTAGACATGGAATTTTATCCGGAAACTCATCCTGGGGTCCGTTTTTGCATTTGGGTTCAAAAAAAAAAATTAGCTTCAAAAAACATTTGGGTTCCTGGGAAGGATTTTCCTGACCGTAAAGTCATGCGTTTTCTTCCCCAGGCACCAAAAAGGCTCAATTTTTAAAAAGTGAGAGCAACACCATTTTTAGACATGGAATTTTATCCCGAAACTCATCCTGGGGTCCGTTTTTGCATTTGGTTTCAAAAAAAAAATTGGCTTCAAAAAACATTTGGGTTCCTGGACAGTATTTTCCTGACCGTAAAGTCAAGCGTTTTCTTCCCCAGGCACCAAAAAGGCGCGATTTTTAAAAAGTGGAAGCAACACCATTTTTAGACATGGAATTTTATCCCGAAACTCATCCTGGGGTCCGTTTTTGCATTTGGGTTCAAAAAAAATAAATTAGCTTCAAAAAACATTTGGGTTCCTGGGCAGGATTTTCCTGACCGTAAAGTCATGCGTTTTCTTCCACAGGCACCAAAAAGGCTCAATTTTTAAAAAGTGGAAGCAACACCATTTTTAGACATGGAATTTTATCCTGAAACTCATCCTGGGGTCTGTTTTTGCATTTGGGTTCAAAAAAAAAATTGGCTTCAAAAAACATTTGGGTTCCTGGACAGTATTATCCTGACCGTAAAGTCAAGCGTTTTCTTCCCCAGGAACCAAAAAGGCTCAATTTTTAAAAAGTGGAAGCAACACCATTTTTAGACATGGAATTTTATCCCAAAACTCATCCTGGGGTCCGTTTTTGCATTTAGGTTCAAAAAAAAATTGGTTTCAAAAAACATTTGGGTTCCTGGGCAGCATTTTCCTGACCGTAAAGTCATGTGTTTTCTTCCCCAGGCACCAAAAAGGCTCAATTTTTAAAAAGTGAGCAACACCATTTTTAGACATGGAATTTTATCCCGAAACTCATCCTGGGGTCCGTTTCTGCATTTGGGTTCAAAAAAAAATTGGCTTCAAAAAACATTTGGGTTCCTGGGCAGTATTTTCCTGACCGTAAAGTCATGTGTTTTCTTCCCCAGGCACCAAAAAGGCTCAATTTTTAAATAGTGGAAGCAACACCATTTTTAGACATGGAATTTTATCCGGAAACTCATCCTGGGGTCCGTTTTTGCATTTGGGTTCAAAAAAAAAAATTAGCTTCAAAAAACATTTGGGTTCCTGGGAAGGATTTTCCTGACCGTAAAGTCATGCGTTTTCTTCCCCAGGCACCAAAAAGGCTCAATTTTTAAAAAGTGAGAGCAACACCATTTTTAGACATGGAATTTTATCCCGAAACTCATCCTGGGGTCCGTTTTTGCATTTGGGTTCAAAAAAAAAATTGGCTTCAAAAAACATTTGGGTTCCTGGACAGTATTTTCCTGACTGTAAAGTCATGCGTTTTCTTCCCCAGGAACCAAAAAGGTCGATTTTTAAAAAGTGGAAGCAACACCATTTTTAGACATGGAATTTTATCCCGAAACTCATCCTGGGGTCCGTTTTTGCATTTGGGTTCAAAAAAAAAATTGGCTTCAAAAAACATTTGGGTTCCTGGGCAGCATTTTCCTGACCGTAAAGTCATGTGTTTTCTTCCCCAGGCACCAAAAAGACTCAATTTTTAAATAGTGGAAGCAACACCATTTTTAGACATGGAATTTTATCCGGAAACTCATCCTGGGGTCCGTTTTTGCATTTGGGTTCAAAAAAAAAATTAGCTTCAAAAAACATTTGGGTTCCTGGGAAGGATTTTCCCCACCGTAAAGTCATGCGTTTTCTTCCCCAGGCACCAAAAAGGCTCAATTTTTAAAAAGTGGAAGCAACACCATTTTTAGACATGGAATTTTATCCCGAAACTCATCCTGGGGTCCGTTTTTGCATTTGGGTTCAAAAAAAAAATTGGTTTCAAAAAACATTTGGGTTCCTGGGCAGCATTTTCCTGACCGTAAAGTCATGCGTTTTCTTCCCCAGGCACCAAAAAGGCTCAATTTTTAAAAAGTGGAAGCAACACCATTTTTAGACATGGAATTTTATCCCGAAACTCATCCTGGGGTCCGTTTTTGCATTTGGGTTCAAAAAAAAAATTGGCTTCAAAAAACATTTGGGTTCCTGGACAGTATTTTCCTGACTGTAAAGTCATGCGTTTTCTTCCCCAGGAACCAAAAAGGTCGATTTTTAAAAAGTGGAAGCAACACCATTTTTAGACATGGAATTTTATCCCGAAACTCATCCTGGGGTCCGTTTTTGCATTTGGGTTCAAAAAAAAAATTGGCTTCAAAAAACATTTGGGTTCCTGGGCAGCATTTTCCTGACCGTAAAGTCATGTGTTTTCTTCCCCAGGCACCAAAAAGACTCAATTTTTAAATAGTGGAAGCAACACCATTTTTAGACATGGAATTTTATCCGGAAACTCATCCTGGGGTCCGTTTTTGCATTTGGGTTCAAAAAAAAAATTAGCTTCAAAAAACATTTGGGTTCCTGGGAAGGATTTTCCCCACCGTAAAGTCATGCGTTTTCTTCCCCAGGCACCAAAAAGGCTCAATTTTTAAAAAGTGGAAGCAACACCATTTTTAGACATGGAATTTTATCCCGAAACTCATCCTGGGGTCCGTTTTTGCATTTGGGTTCAAAAAAAAAATTGGTTTCAAAAAACATTTGGGTTCCTGGGCAGCATTTTCCTGACCGTAAAGTCATGCGTTTTCTTCCCCAGGCACCAAAAAGGCTCAATTTTTAAAAAGTGGAAGCAACACCATTTTTAGACATGGAATTTTATCCCGAAACTCATCCTGGGGTCCGTTTTTGCATTTGGGTTCAAAAAAAAAAATTGGCTTCAAAAAACATTTGGGTTCCTGGGCAGCATTTTCCTGACCGTAAAGTCATGTGTTTTCTTCCCCAGGCACCAAAAAGACTCAATTTTTAAATAGTGGAAGCAACACCATTTTTAGACATGGAATTTTATCCCGAAACTCATCCTGGGGTCCGTTTTTGCATTTGGGTTCAAAAAAAAAAATTAGCTTCAAAAAACATTTGGGTTCCTGGGCAGGATTTTCCTGACCGTAAAGTCATGTGTTTTCTTCCCCAGGCACCAAAAAGGCTCAATTTTTAAAAAGTGGAAGCAACACCATTTTTAGACATGGAATTTTATCCCGAAACTCATCCTGGGGTCCGTTTTTGCATTTGGGTTCAAAAAAAAAATTGGCTTCAAAAAACATTTGGGTTCCTGGGCAGCATTTTCCTGACCGTAAAGTCATGTGTTTTCTTCCCCAGGCACCAAAAAGACTCAATTTTTAAATAGTGGAAGCAACACCATTTTTAGACATGGAATTTTATCCGGAAACTCATCCTGGGGTCCGTTTTTGCATTTGGGTTCAAAAAAAAAATTAGCTTCAAAAAACATTTGGGTTCCTGGGAAGGATTTTCCCCACCGTAAAGTCATGCGTTTTCTTCCCCAGGCACCAAAAAGGCTCAATTTTTAAAAAGTGGAAGCAACACCATTTTTAGACATGGAATTTTATCCCGAAACTCATCCTGGGGTCCGTTTTTGCATTTGGGTTCAAAAAAAAAATTGGTTTCAAAAAACATTTGGGTTCCTGGGCAGCATTTTCCTGACCGTAAAGTCATGCGTTTTCTTCCCCAGGCACCAAAAAGGCTCAATTTTTAAAAAGTGGAAGCAACACCATTTTTAGACATGGAATTTTATCCCGAAACTCATCCTGGGGTCCGTTTTTGCATTTGGGTTCAAAAAAAAAAATTGGCTTCAAAAAACATTTGGGTTCCTGGGCAGCATTTTCCTGACCGTAAAGTCATGTGTTTTCTTCCCCAGGCACCAAAAAGACTCAATTTTTAAATAGTGGAAGCAACACCATTTTTAGACATGGAATTTTATCCCGAAACTCATCCTGGGGTCCGTTTTTGCATTTGGGTTCAAAAAAAAAAATTAGCTTCAAAAAACATTTGGGTTCCTGGGCAGGATTTTCCTGACCGTAAAGTCATGTGTTTTCTTCCCCAGGCACCAAAAAGGCTCAATTTTTAAAAAGTGGAAGCAACACCATTTTTAGACATGGAATTTTATCCAGAAACTCATCCTGGGGTCCGTTTTTGCATTTGGGTTCAAAAAAAAAATTAGCTTCAAAAAACATTTGGGTTCCTGGGAAGGATTTTCCTGACCGTAAAGTCATGCGTTTTC
Source organism: Pantherophis guttatus (assembly GCF_059756535.1). Taxonomy (NCBI): domain Eukaryota; kingdom Metazoa; phylum Chordata; class Lepidosauria; order Squamata; family Colubridae; genus Pantherophis; species Pantherophis guttatus. Next base: position 13,493,760 of record NC_142073.1, read on the forward strand.
TTCCCCAGGCACCAAAAAGGCTCAATTTTTAAATAGTGGAAGCAACACCATTTTTAGACATGGAATTTTATCCGGAAACTCATCCTGGGGTCCGTTTTTGCATTTGGGTTCAAAAAAAAAAATTAGCTTCAAAAAACATTTGGGTTCCTGGGAAGGATTTTCCTGACCGTAAAGTCATGCGTTTTCTTCCCCAGGCACCAAAAAGGCTCAATTTTTAAAAAGTGAGAGCAACACCATTTTTAGACATGGAATTTTATCCCGAAACTCATCCTGGGGTCCGTTTTTGCATTTGGGTTCAAAAAAAAAATTGGCTTCAAAAAACATTTGGGTTCCTGGGCAGGATTTTCCTGACCGTAAAGTCATGCGTTTTCTTCCACAGGCACCAAAAAGGCTCAATTTTTAAAAAGTGGAAGCAACACCATTTTTAGACATGGAATTTTATCCTGAAACTCATCCTGGGGTCTGTTTTTGCATTTGGGTTCAAAAAAAAAATTGGCTTCAAAAAACATTTGGGTTCCTGGGCAGTATTATCCTGACCGTAAAGTCAAGCGTTTTCTTCCCCAGGAACCAAAAAGGCTCAATTTTTTAAAAGTGGAAGCAACACCATTTTTAGACATGGAATTTTATCCCGAAACTCATCCTGGGGTCCGTTTTTGCATTTAGGTTCAAAAAAAAATTGGTTTCAAAAAACATTTGGGTTCCTGGGCAGCATTTTCCTGACCGTAAAGTCATGTGTTTTCTTCCCCAGGCACCAAAAAGGCTCAATTTTTAAAAAGTGAGCAACACAATTTTTAGACATGGAATTTTATCCCGAAACTCATCCTGGGGTCCGTTTCTGCATTTGGGTTCAAAAAAAAAAATTGGCTTCAAAAAACATTTGGGTTCCTGGGCAGTATTTTCCTGACCGTAAAGTCATGTGTTTTCTTCCCCAGGCACCAAAAAGGCTCAATTTTTAAATAGTGGAAGCAACACCATTTTTAGACATGGAATTTTATCCGGAAACTCATCCTGGGGTCCGTTTTTGCATTTGGGTTCAAAAAAAAAATTAGCTTCAAAAAACATTTGGGTTCCTGGGAAGGATTTTCCTGACCGTAAAGTCATGCGTTTTCTTCCCCAAGCACCAAAAAGGCTCAATTTTTAAATAGTGGAAGCAACACCATTTTTAGACATGGAATTTTATCCGGAAACTCATCCTGGGGTCCGTTTTTGCATTTGGGTTCAAAAAAAAAAATTAGCTTCAAAAAACATTTGGGTTCCTGGGAAGGATTTTCCTGACCGTAAAGTCATGCGTTTTCTTCCCCAGGCACCAAAAAGGCTCAATTTTTAAAAAGTGAGAGCAACACCATTTTTAGACATGGAATTTTATCCCGAAACTCATCCTGGGGTCCGTTTTTGCATTTGGGTTCAAAAAAAAAATTGGCTTCAAAAAACATTTGGGTTCCTGGACAGTATTTTCCTGACTGTAAAGTCATGCGTTTTCTTCCCCAGGAACCAAAAAGGTCGATTTTTAAAAAGTGGAAGCAACACCATTTTTAGACATGGAATTTTATCCCGAAACTCATCCTGGGGTCCGTTTTTGCATTTGGGTTCAAAAAAAAAATTGGCTTCAAAAAACATTTGGGTTCCTGGGCAGCATTTTCCTGACCGTAAAGTCATGTGTTTTCTTCCCCAGGCACCAAAAAGACTCAATTTTTAAATAGTGGAAGCAACACCATTTTTAGACATGGAATTTTATCCGGAAACTCATCCTGGGGTCCGTTTTTGCATTTGGGTTCAAAAAAAAAATTAGCTTCAAAAAACATTTGGGTTCCTGGGAAGGATTTTCCCCACCGTAAAGACATGCGTTTTCTTCCCCAGGCACCAAAAAGGCTCAATTTTTAAAAAGTGGAAGCAACACCATTTTTAGACATGGAATTTTATCCCGAAACTCATCCTGGGGTCCGTTTTTGCATTTGGGTTCAAAAAAAAAATTGGTTTCAAAAAACATTTGGGTTCCTGGGCAGTATTTTCCTGACCGTAAAGTCAAGCGTTTTCTTCCCCAGGCACCAAAAAGGCGCGATTTTTAAAAAGTGGAAGCAACACCATTTTTAGACATGGAATTTTATCCCGAAACTCATCCTGGGGTCCGTTTTTGCATTTGGGTTCAAAAAAAATAAATTAGCTTCAAAAAACATTTGGGTTCCTGGACAGGATTTTCCTGACCGTAAAGTCATGCGTTTTCTTCCACAGGCACCAAAAAGGCTCAATTTTTAAAAAGTGGAAGCAACACCATTTTTAGACATGGAATTTTATCCTGAAACTCATCCTGGGGTCTGTTTTTGCATTTGGGTTCAAAAAAAAAATTGGCTTCAAAAAACATTTGGGTTCCTGGGCAGTATTATCCTGACCGTAAAGTCAAGCGTTTTCTTCCCCAGGAACCAAAAAGGCTCAATTTTTAAAAAGTGGAAGCAAAACCATTTTTAGACATGGAATTTTATCCCGAAACTCATCCTGGGGTCCGTTTTTGCATTTGGGTTCAAAAAAAAATTGGCTTCAAAAAACATTTGGGTTCCTGGGCAGTATTATCCTGACCGTAAAGTCAAGCGTTTTCTTCCCCAGGCACCAAAAAGACTCAATTTTTAAATAGTGGAAGCAACACCATTTTTAGACATGGAATTTTATCCGGAAACTCATCCTGGGGTCCGTTTTTGCATTTGGGTTCAAAAAAAAAATTAGCTTCAAAAAACATTTGGGTTCCTGGGAAGGATTTTCCCCACCGTAAAGACATGCGTTTTCTTCCCCAGGCACCAAAAAGGCTCAATTTTTAAAAAGTGGAAGCAACACCATTTTTAGACATGGAATTTTATCCCGAAACTCATCCTGGGGTCCGTTTTTGCATTTGGGTTCAAAAAAAAAATTGGTTTCAAAAAACATTTGGGTTCCTGGGCAGTATTTTCCTGACCGTAAAGTCAAGCGTTTTCTTCCCCAGGCACCAAAAAGGCGCGATTTTTAAAAAGTGGAAGCAACACCATTTTTAGACATGGAATTTTATCCCGAAACTCATCCTGGGGTCCGTTTTTGCATTTGGGTTCAAAAAAAATAAATTAGCTTCAAAAAACATTTGGGTTCCTGGACAGGATTTTCCTGACCGTAAAGTCATGCGTTTTCTTCCACAGGCACCAAAAAGGCTCAATTTTTAAAAAGTGGAAGCAACACCATTTTTAGACATGGAATTTTATCCTGAAACTCATCCTGGGGTCTGTTTTTGCATTTGGGTTCAAAAAAAAAATTGGCTTCAAAAAACATTTGGGTTCCTGGGCAGTATTATCCTGACCGTAAAGTCAAGCGTTTTCTTCCCCAGGAACCAAAAAGGCTCAATTTTTAAAAAGTGGAAGCAAAACCATTTTTAGACATGGAATTTTATCCCGAAACTCATCCTGGGGTCCGTTTTTGCATTTGGGTTCAAAAAAAAATTGGCTTCAAAAAACATTTGGGTTCCTGGGCAGCATTTTCCTGACCGTAAATTCATGCGTTTTCTTCCCCAGGCACCAAAAAGGCGCGATTTTTAAAAAGTGGAAGCAACACCATTTTTAGACATGGAATTTTATCCCGAAACTCATCCTGGGGTCCGTTTTTGCATTTGGGTTCAAAAAAAATAAATTAGCTTCAAAAAACATTTGGGTTCCTGGGCAGGATTTTCCTGACCGTAAAGTCATGCGTTTTCTTCCACAGGCACCAAAAAGGCTCAATTTTTAAAAAGTGGAAGCAACACCATTTTTAGACATGGAATTTTATCCTGAAACTCATCCTGGGGTCTGTTTTTGCATTTGGGTTCAAAAAAAAAATTGGCTTCAAAAAACATTTGGGTTCCTGGGCAGTATTATCCTGACCGTAAAGTCAAGCGTTTTCTTCCCCAGGAACCAAAAAGGCTCAATTTTTAAAAAGTGGAAGCAACACCATTTTTAGACATGGAATTTTATCCCGAAACTCATCCTGGGGTCCGTTTTTGCATTTGGGGTCAAAAAAAAAATTGGCTTCAAAAAACATTTGGGTTCCTGGGCAGCATTTTCCTGACCGTAAAGTCATGCGTTTTCTTCCCCAGGCACCAAAAAGGCTCAATTTTTAAAAAGTGGAAGCAACACCATTTTTAGACATGGAATTTTATCCCGAAACTCATCCTGGGGTCCGTTTTTGCATTTGGGTTCAAAAAAAAAATTGGCTTCAAAAAACATTTGGGTTCCTGGGCAGCATTTTCCTGACCGTAAAGTCATGCGTTTTCTTCCCCAAGCACCAAAAAGGCTCAATTTTTAAATAGTGGAAGCAACACCATTTTTAGACATGGAATTTTATCCGGAAACTCATCCGGGGGTCCGTTTTTGCATTTGGGTTCAAAAAAAAAAATTAGCTTCAAAAAACATTTGGGTTCCTGGGAAGGATTTTCCTGACCGTAAAGTCATGCGTTTTCTTCCCCAGGCACCAAAAAGGCTCAATTTTTAAAAAGTGAGAGCAACACCATTTTTAGACATGGAATTTTATCCCGAAACTCATCCTGGGGTCCGTTTTTGCATTTGGGTTCAAAAAAAAAATTGGCTTCAAAAAACATTTGGGTTCCTGGACAGTATTTTCCTGACTGTAAAGTCATGCGTTTTCTTCCCCAGGAACCAAAAAGGTCGATTTTTAAAAAGTGGAAGCAACACCATTTTTAGACATGGAATTTTATCCCGAAACTCATCCTGGGGTCCGTTTTTGCATTTGGGTTCAAAAAAAAAATTGGCTTCAAAAAACATTTGGGTTCCTGGGCAGCATTTTCCTGACCGTAAAGTCATGTGTTTTCTTCCCCAGGCACCAAAAAGACTCAATTTTTAAATAGTGGAAGCAACACCATTTTTAGACATGGAATTTTATCCGGAAACTCATCCTGGGGTCCGTTTTTGCATTTGGGTTCAAAAAAAAAATTAGCTTCAAAAAACATTTGGGTTCCTGGGAAGGATTTTCCCCACCGTAAAGTCATGCGTTTTCTTCCCCAGGCACCAAAAAGGCTCAATTTTTAAAAAGTGGAAGCAACACCATTTTTAGACATGGAATTTTATCCCGAAACTCATCCTGGGGTCCGTTTTTGCATTTGGGTTCAAAAAAAAAATTGGTTTCAAAAAACATTTGGGTTCCTGGGCAGTATTTTCCTGACCGTAAAGTCAAGCGTTTTCTTCCCCAGGCACCAAAAAGGCGCGATTTTTAAAAAGTGGAAGCAACACCATTTTTAGACATGGAATTTTATCCCGAAACTCATCCTGGGGTCCGTTTTTGCATTTGGGTTCAAAAAAAATAAATTAGCTTCAAAAAACATTTGGGTTCCTGGACAGGATTTTCCTGACCGTAAAGTCATGCGTTTTCTTCCACAGGTACCAAAAAGGCTCAATTTTTAAAAAGTGGAAGCAACACCATTTTTAGACATGGAATTTTATCCTGAAACTCATCCTGGGGTCTGTTTTTGCATTTGGGTTCAAAAAAAAAATTGGCTTCAAAAAACATTTGGGTTCCTGGGCAGTATTATCCTGACCGTAAAGTCAAGCGTTTTCTTCCCCAGGAACCAAAAAGGCTCAATTTTTAAAAAGTGGAAGCAAAACCATTTTTAGACATGGAATTTTATCCCGAAACTCATCCTGGGGTCCGTTTTTGCATTTGGGTTCAAAAAAAAATTGGCTTCAAAAAACATTTGGGTTCCTGGGCAGCATTTTCCTGACCGTAAATTCATGCGTTTTCTTCCCCAGGCACCAAAAAGGCTCAATTTTTAAAAAGTGGAAGCAACACCATTTTTAGACATGGAATTTTATCCCGAAACTCATCCTGGGGTCCGTTTTTGCACTTGGGTTCAAAAAAAAATTGGCTTCAAAAAACTTTTGGGTTCCTGGGCAGCATTTTCCTCACCGTAAAGTCATGCGTTTTCTTCCCCAGGCACCAAAAAGGCGCGATTTTTAAAAAGTGGAAGCAACACCATTTTTAGACATGGAATTTTATCCCGAAACTCATCCTGGGGTTCGTTTTTGCATTTGGGTTCAAAAAAAAAAATTGGCTTCAAAAAACATTTGGGTTCCTGGGCAGCATTTTCCTGACCGTAAAGTCATGTGTTTTCTTCCCCAGGCACCAAAAAGGCTCAATTTTTAAAAAGTGAGAGCAACACCATTTTTAGACATGGAATTTTATCCCGAAACTCATCCTGGGGTCCGTTTTTGCATTTGGGTTCAAAAAAAACATTGGCTTCAAAAAACATTTGGGTTCCTGGGCAGTATTTTCCTGACCGTAAAGTCATGCGTTTTCTTCCCCAGGCACCAAAAAGGCGCGATTTTTAAAAAGTGGAAGCAACAACATTTTTAGACATGGAATTTTATCCCGAAACTCATCCTGGGGTTCGTTTTTGCATTTGGGTTCAAAAAAAATAAATTAGCTTCAAAAAACATTTGGGTTCCTGGACAGGATTTTCCTGACCGTAAAGTCATGCGTTTTCTTCCACAGGTACCAAAAAGGCTCAATTTTTAAAAAGTGGAAGCAACACCATTTTTAGACATGGAATTTTATCCTGAAACTCATCCTGGGGTCTGTTTTTGCATTTGGGTTCAAAAAAAAAATTGGCTTCAAAAAACATTTGGGTTCCTGGGCAGTATTATCCTGACCGTAAAGTCAAGCGTTTTCTTCCCCAGGAACCAAAAAGGCTCAATTTTTAAAAAGTGGAAGCAAAACCATTTTTAGACATGGAATTTTATCCCGAAACTCATCCTGGGGTCCGTTTTTGCATTTGGGTTCAAAAAAAAATTGGCTTCAAAAAACATTTGGGTTCCTGGGCAGCATTTTCCTGACCGTAAATTCATGCGTTTTCTTCCCCAGGCACCAAAAAGGCTCAATTTTTAAAAAGTGGAAGCAACACCATTTTTAGACATGGAATTTTATCCCGAAACTCATCCTGGGGTCCGTTTTTGCACTTGGGTTCAAAAAAAAATTGGCTTCAAAAAACTTTTGGGTTCCTGGGCAGCATTTTCCTCACCGTAAAGTCATGCGTTTTCTTCCCCAGGCACCAAAAAGGCGCGATTTTTAAAAAGTGGAAGCAACACCATTTTTAGACATGGAATTTTATCCCGAAACTCATCCTGGGGTTCGTTTTTGCATTTGGGTTCAAAAAAAAAAATTGGCTTCAAAAAACATTTGGGTTCCTGGGCAGCATTTTCCTGACCGTAAAGTCATGTGTTTTCTTCCCCAGGCACCAAAAAGGCTCAATTTTTAAAAAGTGAGAGCAACACCATTTTTAGACATGGAATTTTATCCCGAAACTCATCCTGGGGTCCGTTTTTGCATTTGGGTTCAAAAAAAACATTGGCTTCAAAAAACATTTGGGTTCCTGGGCAGTATTTTCCTGACCGTAAAGTCATGCGTTTTCTTCCCCAGGCACCAAAAAGGCGCGATTTTTAAAAAGTGGAAGCAACAACATTTTTAGACATGGAATTTTATCCCGAAACTCATCCTGGGGTTCGTTTTTGCATTTGGGTTCAAAAAAAAATTGACTTCAAAAAACATTTGGGTTCCTGGGCAGGATTTTCCTGACCGTAAAGTCATGTGTTTTCTTCCCCAGGCACCAAAAAGGCTCAATTTTTAAAAAGTGGAAGCAACACCATTTTTAGACATGGAATTTTATCCCGAAACTCATCCTGGGGTCCGTTTTTGCATTTGGGTTCAAAAAAAAATTGGCTTCAAAAAACATTTGGGTTCCTGGGCAGTATTTTCCTGACCGTAAAGTCATGCGTTTTCTTCCCCAGGCACCAAAAAGACTCAATTTTTAAATAGTGGAAGCAACACCAATTTCAGACATGGAATTTTATCCCGATACTCATCCTGGGGTCCGTTTTTGCATTTGGGTTCAAAAAAAAATTGGCTTCAAAAAACATTTGGGTTCCTGGGCAGTATTTTCCTGACCGTAAAGTCATGTGTTTTCTTCCCCAGGCACCAAAAAGACTCAATTTTTAAATAGTGGAAGCAACACCATTTTTAGACATGGAATTTTATCCCGATACTCATCCTGGGGTCCGTTTTTGCATTTGGGTTCAAAAAAAAAAATTAGCTTCAAAAAACATTTGGGTTCCTGGGCAGCATTTTCCTGACCATAAAGTCATGTGTTTTCTTCCCCAGGCACCAAAAAGGCTCAATTTTTAAATAGTGGAAGCAACACCATTTTTAGACATGGAATTTTATCCGGAAACTCATCTTGGGGTCCGTTTTTGCATTTGGGTTCAAAAAAAAAAAATTAGCTTCAAAAAACATTTGGGTTCCGGGGCAGGATTTTCCTGACCGTAAAGTCATGTGTTTTCTTCCCCAGGCACCAAAAAGGCTCAATTTTTAAAAAGTGGAAGCAACACCATTTTTAGACATGGAATTTTATCCCGAAACTCATCCTGGGGTCCGTTTTTGCATTTGGGTTCAAAAAAAAATTGGCTTCAAAAAACATTTGGGTTCCTGGGCAGTATTTTCCTGACCGTAAAGTCATGCGTTTTCTTCCCCAGGCACCAAAAAGACTCAATTTTTAAATAGTGGAAGCAACACCAATTTCAGACATGGAATTTTATCCCGATACTCATCCTGGGGTCCGTTTTTGCATTTGGGTTCAAAAAAAAATTGGCTTCAAAAAACATTTGGGTTCCTGGGCAGTATTTTCCTGACCGTAAAGTCATGTGTTTTCTTCCCCAGGCACCAAAAAGACTCAATTTTTAAATAGTGGAAGCAACACCATTTTTAGACATGGAATTTTATCCCGAAACTCATCCTGGGGTCCGTTTTTGCATTTGGGTTCAAAAAAAAAAATTAGCTTCAAAAAACATTTGGGTTCCTGGGCAGCATTTTCCTGACCGTAAAGTCATGTGTTTTCTTCCCCAGGCACCAAAAAGGCTCAATTTTTAAATAGTGGAAGCAACACCATTTTTAGACATGGAATTTTATCCGGAAACTCATCTTGGGGTCCGTTTTTGCATTTGGGTTCAAAAAAAAAAAATTAGCTTCAAAAAACATTTGGGTTCCGGGGCAGGATTTTCCTGACCGTAAAGTCATGTGTTTTCTTCCCCAGGCACCAAAAAGGCTCAATTTTTAAAAAGTGGAAGCAACACCATTGTTAGACATGGAATTTGATCCCGAAACTCATCCTGGGGTCCGTTTTTGCATTTGGGTTCAAAAAAAAAATTGGCTTCAAAAAACATTTGGGTTCCTGGGCAGCATTTTCCTGACCGTAAAGTCATGTGTTTTCTTCCCCAGGCACCAAAAAGACTCAATTTTTAAAAAGTGGAAGCAACACGATTTTTAGACATGGAATTTTATCCCGGAACTCATCCTGGGGTCCGTTTTTGCATTTGGGTTCAAAAAAAAAAATTAGCTTCAAAAAACATTTGGGTTCCTGGGCAGGATTTTCCTGACCGTAAAGTCATGCGTTTCCTTCCCCAGGCACCAAAAAGGCTCAATTTTTAAAAAGTGGAAGCAACACCATTTTTAGACATGGAATTTTATCCCAAAACTCATCCTGGGGTCCGTTTTTGCATTTGGGTTCAAAAAAAAAAAATTGGCTTCAGAAAACATTTGGGTTCCTGGGCAGTATTTTCCTGACCGTAAATTCATGCGTTTTCTTCCCCAGGCACCAAAAAGGCTCAATTTTTAAAAAGTGGAAGCAACACCATTTTTAGACATGGAATTTTATCCCGAAACTCATCCTGGGGTCCGTTTTTGCACTTGGGTTCAAAAAAAAAATTGGCTTCAAAAAACATTTGGGTTCCTGGGCAGTATTTTCCTGACCGTAAAGTCATGCGTTTTCTTACCCAGGCACCAAAAAGGCGCGATTTTTAAAAAGTGGAAGCAACACCATTTTTAGACATGGAATTTTATCCCGAAACTCATCCTGGGGTCCGTTTTTGCATTTGGGTTAAAAAAAAATTGGCTTCGAAAAACATCTGGGTTCCTGGGCAGTATTATCCTGACCGTAAACTCATGTGTTTTCTTCCCCAGGCACCAAAAAGGCTCAATTTTTAAATAGTGGAAGCAACACCATTTTTAGACATGGAATTTTATCCCGAAACTCATCCTGGGTTCCGTTTTTGCATTTAGGTTCAAAAAAAAAAATTTGCTTCAAAAAACATTTGCGTTCCTGTACAGTATTTTCCTGACCGTAAAATCAAGCGTTTTCTTCCCCAGGCGCCAAAAAGGCTCAATTTTTAAAAAGTGGAAACAACACCATTTTAGACATGGAATTTTATCCCGAAACTCATCCTGGGGTCCGTTTTTGCATTTGGGTTCAAAAAAAAATTGCCTTCAAAAAACATTTGGGTAGCATTTTCCTGACTGTAAAGTCTTGCGTTTTCTTCCCCAGGCACCAAAAAGGCTCAATTTTTAAATAGTGGAAGCAACACCATTTTTAGACATGGAATTTTATCCCGAAACTCATCCTGGGGTCCGTTTTTGCATTTGGGTTCAAAAAAAAAAATTAGCTTCAAAAAACATTTGGGTTCCTGGGCAGGATTTTCCTGACCGTAAAGTCATGTGTTTTCTTCCCCAGGCACCAAAAAGGCTCAATTTTTAAAAAGTGGAAGCAACACCATTTTTAGACATGGAATTTTATCCCGAAACTCATCCTGGGGTCCGTTTTTGCATTTAGGTTCAAAAAAAAAATTGGTTTCAAAAAACATTTGGGTTCCTGGGCAGCATTTTCCTGACCGTAAAGTCATGTGTTTTCTTCCCCAGGCACCAAAAAGGCTCAATTTTTAAAAAGTGAGCAACACCATTTTTAGACATGGAATTTTATCCCGAAACTCATCCTGGGGTCCGTTTCTGCATTTGGGTTCAAAAAAAAAAATTGGCTTCAAAAAACATTTGGGTTCCTGGGCAGTATTTTCCTGACCGTAAAGTCATGTGTTTTCTTCCCCAGGCACCAAAAAGGCTCAATTTTTAAATAGTGGAAGCAACACCATTTTTAGACATGGAATTTTATCCGGAAACTCATCCTGGGGTCCGTTTTTGCATTTGGGTTCAAAAAAAAAATTAGCTTCAAAAAACATTTGGGTTCCTGGGAAGGATTTTCCTGACCGTAAAGTCATGCGTTTTCTTCCCCAAGCACCAAAAAGGCTCAATTTTTAAATAGTGGAAGCAACACCATTTTTAGACATGGAATTTTATCCGGAAACTCATCCGGGGGTCCGTTTTTGCATTTGGGTTCAAAAAAAAAAATTAGCTTCAAAAAACATTTGGGTTCCTGGGAAGGATTTTCCTGACCGTAAAGTCATGCGTTTTCTTCCCCAGGCACCAAAAAGGCTCAATTTTTAAAAAGTGAGAGCAACACCATTTTTAGACATGGAATTTTATCCCGAAACTCATCCTGGGGTCCGTTTTTGCATTTGGGTTCAAAAAAAAAATTGGTTTCAAAAAACATTTGGGTTCCTGGGCAGTATTTTCCTGACCGTAAAGTCAAGCGTTTTCTTCCCCAGGCACCAAAAAGGCGCGATTTTTAAAAAGTGGAAGCAACACCATTTTTAGACATGGAATTTTATCCCGAAACTCATCCTGGGGTCCGTTTTTGCATTTGGGTTCAAAAAAAATAAATTAGCTTCAAAAAACATTTGGGTTCCTGGACAGGATTTTCCTGACCGTAAAGTCATGCGTTTTCTTCCACAGGTACCAAAAAGGCTCAATTTTTAAAAAGTGGAAGCAACACCATTTTTAGACATGGAATTTTATCCTGAAACTCATCCTGGGGTCTGTTTTTGCATTTGGGTTCAAAAAAAAAATTGGCTTCAAAAAACATTTGGGTTCCTGGGCAGTATTATCCTGACCGTAAAGTCAAGCGTTTTCTTCCCCAGGAACCAAAAAGGCTCAATTTTTAAAAAGTGGAAGCAAAACCATTTTTAGACATGGAATTTTATCCCGAAACTCATCCTGGGGTCCGTTTTTGCATTTGGGTTCAAAAAAAAATTGGCTTCAAAAAACATTTAGGTTCCTGGGCAGCATTTTCCTGACCGTAAATTCATGCGTTTTCTTCCCCAGGCACCAAAAAGGCTCAATTTTTAAAAAGTGGAAGCAACACCATTTTTAGACATGGAATTTTATCCCGAAACTCATCCTGGGGTCCGTTTTTGCACTTGGGTTCAAAAAAAAAATTGGCTTCAAAAAACTTTTGGGTTCCTGGGCAGCATTTTCCTCACCGTAAAGTCATGCGTTTTCTTCCCCAGGCACCAAAAAGGCGCGATTTTTAAAAAGTGGAAGCAACACCATTTTTAGACATGGAATTTTATCCCGAAACTCATCCTGGGGTTCGTTTTTGCATTTGGGTTCAAAAAAAAAATTGGCTTCAAAAAACATTTGGGTTCCTGGGCAGCATTTTCCTGACCGTAAAGTCATGCGTTTTCTTCCCCAGGCACCAAAAAGGCTCAATTTTTAAAAAGTGAGAGCAACACCATTTTTAGACATGGAATTTTATCCCGAAACTCATCCTGGGGTCCGTTTTTGCATTTGGGTTCAAAAAAAACATTGGCTTCAAAAAACATTTGGGTTCCTGGGCAGTATTTTCCTGACCGTAAAGTCATGCGTTTTCTTCCCCAGGCACCAAAAAGGCGCGATTTTTAAAAAGTGGAAGCAACAACATTTTTAGACATGGAATTTTATCCCGAAACTCATCCTGGGGTTCGTTTTTGCATTTGGGTTCAAAAAAAAATTGACTTCAAAAAACATTTGGGTTCCTGGGCAGGATTTTCCTGACCGTAAAGTCATGTGTTTTCTTCCCCAGGCACCAAAAAGGCTCAATTTTTAAAAAGTGGAAGCAACACCATTTTTAGACATGGAATTTTATCCCGAAACTCATCCTGGGGCCCGTTTTTGCATTTGGGTTCAAAAAAAAATTGGCTTCAAAAAACATTTGGGTTCCTGGGCAGTATTTTCCTGACCGTAAAGTCATGCGTTTTCTTCCCCAGGCACCAAAAAGACTCAATTTTTAAATAGTGGAAGCAACACCAATTTCAGACATGGAATTTTATCCCGAAACTCATCCTGGGGTCCGTTTTTGCATTTGGGTTCAAAAAAAAAAATTAGCTTCAAAAAACATTTGGGTTCCTGGGCAGCATTTTCCTGACCGTAAAGTCATGTGTTTTCTTCCCCAGGCACCAAAAAGGCTCAATTTTTAAATAGTGGAAGCAACACCATTTTTAGACATGGAATTTTATCCGGAAACTCATCTTGGGGTCCGTTTTTGCATTTGGGTTCAAAAAAAAAAAATTAGCTTCAAAAAACATTTGGGTTCCGGGGCAGGATTTTCCTGACCGTAAAGTCATGTGTTTTCTTCCCCAGGCACCAAAAAGGCTCAATTTTTAAAAAGTGGAAGCAACACCATTTTTAGACATGGAATTTGATCCCGAAACTCATCCTGGGGTCCGTTTTTGCATTTGGGTTCAAAAAAAAAATTGGCTTCAAAAAACATTTGGGTTCCTGGGCAGCATTTTCCTGACCGTAAAGTCATGTGTTTTCTTCCCCAGGCACCAAAAAGACTCAATTTTTAAAAAGTGGAAGCAACACGATTTTTAGACATGGAATTTTATCCCGGAACTCATCCTGGGGTCCGTTTTTGCATTTGGGTTCAAAAAAAAAAATTAGCTTCAAAAAACATTTGGGTTCCTGGGCAGGATTTTCCTGACCGTAAAGTCATGCGTTTCCTTCCCCAGGCACCAAAAAGGCTCAATTTTTAAAAAGTGGAAGCAACACCATTTTTAGACATGGAATTTTATCCGGAAACTCATCCTGGGGTCCGTTTTTGCATTTGGGTTCAAAAAAAAAAAATTGGCTTCAGAAAACATTTGGGTTCCTGGGCAGTATTTTCCTGACCGTAAATTCATGCGTTTTCTTCCCCAGGCACCAAAAAGGCTCAATTTTTAAAAAGTGGAAGCAACACCATTTTTAGACATGGAATTTTATCCCGAAACTCATCCTGGGGTCCGTTTTTGCACTTGGGTTCAAAAAAAAAATTGGCTTCAAAAAACATTTGGGTTCCTGGGCAGTATTTTCCTGACCGTAAAGTCATGCGTTTTCTTACCCAGGCACCAAAAAGGCGCGATTTTTAAAAAGTGGAAGCAACACCATTTTTAGACATGGAATTTTATCCCGAAACTCATCCTGGGGTCCGTTTTTGCATTTGGGTTAAAAAAAAATTGGCTTCGAAAAACATCTGGGTTCCTGGGCAGTATTATCCTGACCGTAAACTCATGTGTTTTCTTCCCCAGGCACCAAAAAGGCTCAATTTTTAAATAGTGGAAGCAACACCATTTTTAGACATGGAATTTTATCCCGAAACTCATCCTGGGTTCCGTTTTTGCATTTAGGTTCAAAAAAAAAAATTTGCTTCAAAAAACATTTGCGTTCCTGTACAGTATTTTCCTGACCGTAAAATCAAGCGTTTTCTTCCCCAGGCGCCAAAAAGGCTCAATTTTTAAAAAGTGGAAACAACACCATTTTAGACATGGAATTTTATCCCGAAACTCATCCTGGGGTCCGTTTTTGCATTTGGGTTCAAAAAAAAATTGGCTTCAAAAAACATTTGGGTAGCATTTTCAGTATTATCCTGACCGTAAAGTCAAGCGTTTTCTTCCCCAGGAACCAAAAAGGCTCAATTTTTAAAAAGTGGAAGCAAAACCATTTTTAGACATGGAATTTTATCCCGAAACTCATCCTGGGGTCCGTTTTTGCATTTGGGTTCAAAAAAAAATTGGCTTCAAAAAACATTTGGGTTCCTGGGCAGGATTTTCCTGACCGTAAAGTCATGTGTTTTCTTCCCCAGGCACCAAAAAGGCTCAATTTTTAAAAAGTGGAAGCAACACCATTTTTAGACATGGAATTTTATCCCGAAACTCATCCTGGGGTCCGTTTTTGCATTTAGGTTCAAAAAAAAAATTGGTTTCAAAAAACATTTGGGTTCCTGGGCAGCATTTTCCTGACCGTAAAGTCATGTGTTTTCTTCCCCAGGCACCAAAAAGGCTCAATTTTTAAAAAGTGAGCAACACCATTTTTAGACATGGAATTTTATCCCGAAACTCATCCTGGGGTCCGTTTCTGCATTTGGGTTCAAAAAAAAAAATTGGCTTCAAAAAACATTTGGGTTCCTGGGCAGTATTTTCCTGACCGTAAAGTCATGTGTTTTCTTCCCCAGGCACCAAAAAGGCTCAATTTTTAAATAGTGGAAGCAACACCATTTTTAGACATGGAATTTTATCCGGAAACTCATCCTGGGGTCCGTTTTTGCATTTGGGTTCAAAAAAAAAATTAGCTTCAAAAAACATTTGGGTTCCTGGGAAGGATTTTCCTGACCGTAAAGTCATGCGTTTTCTTCCCCAAGCACCAAAAAGGCTCAATTTTTAAATAGTGGAAGCAACACCATTTTTAGACATGGAATTTTATCCGGAAACTCATCCGGGGGTCCGTTTTTGCATTTGGGTTCAAAAAAAAAAATTAGCTTCAAAAAACATTTGGGTTCCTGGGAAGGATTTTCCTGACCGTAAAGTCATGCGTTTTCTTCCCCAGGCACCAAAAAGGCTCAATTTTTAAAAAGTGAGAGCAACACCATTTTTAGACATGGAATTTTATCCCGAAACTCATCCTGGGGTCCGTTTTTGCATTTGGGTTCAAAAAAAAATTGGCTTCAAAAAACATTTGGGTAGCATTTTCAGTATTATCCTGACCGTAAAGTCAAGCGTTTTCTTCCCCAGGCACCAAAAAGACTCAATTTTTAAAAAGTGGAAGCAACACGATTTTTAGACATGGAATTTTATCCCGGAACTCATCCTGGGGTCCGTTTTTGCATTTGGGTTCAAAAAAAAAAATTAGCTTCAAAAAACATTTGGGTTCCTGGGCAGGATTTTCCTGACCGTAAAGTCATGCGTTTCCTTCCCCAGGCACCAAAAAGGCTCAATTTTTAAAAAGTGGAAGCAACACCATTTTTAGACATGGAATTTTATCCGGAAACTCATCCTGGGGTCCGTTTTTGCATTTGGGTTCAAAAAAAAAAAATTGGCTTCAGAAAACATTTGGGTTCCTGGGCAGTATTTTCCTGACCGTAAATTCATGCGTTTTCTTCCCCAGGCACCAAAAAGGCTCAATTTTTAAAAAGTGGAAGCAACACCATTTTTAGACATGGAATTTTATCCCGAAACTCATCCTGGGGTCCGTTTTTGCACTTGGGTTCAAAAAAAAAATTGGCTTCAAAAAACATTTGGGTTCCTGGGCAGTATTTTCCTGACCGTAAAGTCATGCGTTTTCTTACCCAGGCACCAAAAAGGCGCGATTTTTAAAAAGTGGAAGCAACACCATTTTTAGACATGGAATTTTATCCCGAAACTCATCCTGGGGTCCGTTTTTGCATTTGGGTTAAAAAAAAATTGGCTTCGAAAAACATCTGGGTTCCTGGGCAGTATTATCCTGACCGTAAACTCATGTGTTTTCTTCCCCAGGCACCAAAAAGGCTCAATTTTTAAATAGTGGAAGCAACACCATTTTTAGACATGGAATTTTATCCCGAAACTCATCCTGGGTTCCGTTTTTGCATTTAGGTTCAAAAAAAAAAATTTGCTTCAAAAAACATTTGCGTTCCTGTACAGTATTTTCCTGACCGTAAAATCAAGCGTTTTCTTCCCCAGGCGCCAAAAAGGCTCAATTTTTAAAAAGTGGAAACAACACCATTTTAGACATGGAATTTTATCCCGAAACTCATCCTGGGGTCCGTTTTTGCATTTGGGTTCAAAAAAAAATTGGCTTCAAAAAACATTTGGGTTCCTGGGCAGGATTTTCCTGACCGTAAAGTCATGTGTTTTCTTCCCCAGGCACCAAAAAGGCTCAATTTTTAAAAAGTGGAAGCAACACCATTTTTAGACATGGAATTTTATCCCGAAACTCATCCTGGGGTCCGTTTTTGCATTTAGGTTCAAAAAAAAAATTGGTTTCAAAAAACATTTGGGTTCCTGGGCAGCATTTTCCTGACCGTAAAGTCATGCGTTTTCTTCCCCAGGAACCAAAAAGGTCGATTTTTAAAAAGTGGAAGCAACACCATTTTTAGACATGGAATTTTATCCCGAAACTCATCCTGGGGTCCGTTTTTGCATTTGGGTTCAAAAAAAAAAATTGGCTTCAAAAAACATTTGGGTTCCTGGGCAGCATTTTCCTGACCGTAAAGTCATGTGTTTTCTTCCCCAGGCACCAAAAAGACTCAATTTTTAAATAGTGGAAGCAACACCATTTTTAGACATGGAATTTTATCCGGAAACTCATCCTGGGGTCCGTTTTTGCATTTGGGTTCAAAAAAAAAATTAGCTTCAAAAAACATTTGGGTTCCTGGGAAGGATTTTCCCCACCGTAAAGTCATGCGTTTTCTTCCCCAGGCACCAAAAAGGCTCAATTTTTAAAAAGTGGAAGCAACACCATTTTTAGACATGGAATTTTATCCCGAAACTCATCCTGGGGTCCGTTTTTGCATTTGGGTTCAAAAAAAAAATTGGTTTCAAAAAACATTTGGGTTCCTGGGCAGTATTTTCCTGACCGTAAAGTCAAGCGTTTTCTTCCCCAGGCACCAAAAAGGCGCGATTTTTAAAAAGTGGAAGCAACACCATTTTTAGACATGGAATTTTATCCCGAAACTCATCCTGGGGTCCGTTTTTGCATTTGGGTTCAAAAAAAATAAATTAGCTTCAAAAAACATTTGGGTTCCTGGGCAGCATTTACCTGACCGTAAAGTCATGTGTTTTCTTCCCCAGGCACCAAAAAGACTCAATTTTTAAATAGTGGAAGCAACACCATTTTTAGACATGGAATTTTATCCCGAAACTCATCCTGGGGTCCGTTTTTGCATTTGGGTTCAAAAAAAAATTGGCTTCAAAAAACATTTGGCTTCCTGGGCAGTATTTTCCTGACCGTAAAGTCATGCGTTTTCTTCCCCAGGCACCAAAAAGACTCAATTTTTAAATAGTGGAAGCAACACCAATTTCAGACATGGAATTTTATCCCGATACTCATCCTGGGGTCCGTTTTTGCATTTGGGTTCAAAAAAAAATTGGCTTCAAAAAACATTTGGGTTCCTGGGCAGTATTTTCCTGACCGTAAAGTCATGTGTTTTCTTCCCCAGGCACCAAAAAGACTCAATTTTTAAATAGTGGAAGCAACACCATTTTTAGACATGGAATTTTATCCCGAAACTCATCCTGGGGTCCGTTTTTGCATTTGGGTTCAAAAAAAAAAATTAGCTTCAAAAAACATTTGGGTTCCTGGGCAGCATTTTCCTGACCGTAAAGTCATGTGTTTTCTTCCCCAGGCACCAAAAAGGCTCAATTTTTAAATAGTGGAAGCAACACCATTTTTAGACATGGAATTTTATCCGGAAACTCATCTTGGGGTCCGTTTTTGCATTTGGGTTCAAAAAAAAAAAATTAGCTTCAAAAAACATTTGGGTTCCGGGGCAGGATTTTCCTGACCGTAAAGTCATGTGTTTTCTTCCCCAGGCACCAAAAAGGCTCAATTTTTAAAAAGTGGAAGCAACACCATTTTTAGACATGGAATTTGATCCCGAAACTCATCCTGGGGTCCGTTTTTGCATTTGGGTTCAAAAAAAAAATTGGCTTCAAAAAACATTTGGGTTCCTGGGCAGCATTTTCCTGACCGTAAAGTCATGTGTTTTCTTCCCCAGGCACCAAAAAGACTCAATTTTTAAAAAGTGGAAGCAACACGATTTTTAGACATGGAATTTTATCCCGGAACTCATCCTGGGGTCCGTTTTTGCATTTGGGTTCAAAAAAAAAAATTAGCTTCAAAAAACATTTGGGTTCCTGGGCAGGATTTTCCTGACCGTAAAGTCATGCGTTTCCTTCCCCAGGCACCAAAAAGGCTCAATTTTTAAAAAGTGGAAGCAACACCATTTTTAGACATGGAATTTTATCCTGAAACTCATCCTGGGGTCTGTTTTTGCATTTGGGTTCAAAAAAAAAATTGGCTTCAAAAAACATTTGGGTTCCTGGGCAGTATTATCCTGACCGTAAAGTCAAGCGTTTTCTTCCCCAGGAACCAAAAAGGCTCAATTTTTAAAAAGTGGAAGCAAAACCATTTTTAGACATGGAATTTTATCCCGAAACTCATCCTGGGGTCCGTTTTTGCATTTGGGTTCAAAAAAAAATTGGCTTCAAAAAACATTTGGGTTCCTGGGCAGCATTTTCCTGACCGTAAATTCATGCGTTTTCTTCCCCAGGCACCAAAAAGGCTCAATTTTTAAAAAGTGGAAGCAACACCATTTTTAGACATGGAATTTTATCCCGAAACTCATCCTGGGGTCCGTTTTTGCACTTGGGTTCAAAAAAAAAATTGGCTTCAAAAAACTTTTGGGTTCCTGGGCAGCATTTTCCTCACCGTAAAGTCATGCGTTTTCTTCCCCAGGCACCAAAAAGGCGCGATTTTTAAAAAGTGGAAGCAACACCATTTTTAGACATGGAATTTTATCCCGAAACTCATCCTGGGGTTCGTTTTTGCATTTGGGTTCAAAAAAAAAAATTGGCTTCAAAAAACATTTGGGTTCCTGGGCAGCATTTACCTGACCGTAAAGTCATGTGTTTTCTTCCCCAGGCACCAAAAAGGCTCAATTTTTAAAAAGTGAGAGCAACACCATTTTTAGACATGGAATTTTATCCCGAAACTCATCCTGGGGTCCGTTTTTGCATTTGGGTTCAAAAAAAACATTGGCTTCAAAAAACATTTGGGTTCCTGGGCAGTATTTTCCTGACCGTAAAGTCATGCGTTTTCTTCCCCAGGCACCAAAAAGGCGCGATTTTTAAAAAGTGGAAGCAACAACATTTTTAGACATGGAATTTTATCCCGAAACTCATCCTGGGGTTCGTTTTTGCATTTGGGTTCAAAAAAAAATTGACTTCAAAAAACATTTGGGTTCCTGGGCAGGATTTTCCTGACCGTAAAGTCATGTGTTTTCTTCCCCAGGCACCAAAAAGGCTCAATTTTTAAAAAGTGGAAGCAACACCATTTTTAGACATGGAATTTTATCCCGAAACTCATCCTGGGGTCCGTTTTTGCATTTGGGTTCAAAAAAAAATTGGCTTCAAAAAACATTTGGCTTCCTGGGCAGTATTTTCCTGACCGTAAAGTCATGCGTTTTCTTCCCCAGGCACCAAAAAGACTCAATTTTTAAATAGTGGAAGCAACACCAATTTCAGACATGGAATTTTATCCCGATACTCATCCTGGGGTCCGTTTTTGCATTTGGGTTCAAAAAAAAATTGGCTTCAAAAAACATTTGGGTTCCTGGGCAGTATTTTCCTGACCGTAAAGTCATGTGTTTTCTTCCCCAGGCACCAAAAAGACTCAATTTTTAAATAGTGGAAGCAACACCATTTTTAGACATGGAATTTTATCCCGAAACTCATCCTGGGGTCCGTTTTTGCATTTGGGTTCAAAAAAAAAAATTAGCTTCAAAAAACATTTGGGTTCCTGGGCAGCATTTTCCTGACCGTAAAGTCATGTGTTTTCTTCCCCAGGCACCAAAAAGGCTCAATTGTTAAATAGTGGAAGCAACACCATTTTTAGACATGGAATTTTATCCGGAAACTCATCTTGGGGTCCGTTTTTGCATTTGGGTTCAAAAAAAAAAAATTAGCTTCAAAAAACATTTGGGTTCCGGGGCAGGATTTTCCTGACCGTAAAGTCATGTGTTTTCTTCCCCAGGCACCAAAAAGGCTCAATTTTTAAAAAGTGGAAGCAACAACATTTTTAGACATGGAATTTTATCCCGAAACTCATCCTGGGGTTCGTTTTTGCATTTGGGTTCAAAAAAAAATTGACTTCAAAAAACATTTGGGTTCCTGGGCAGGATTTTCCTGACCGTAAAGTCATGTGTTTTCTTCCCCAGGCACCAAAAAGGCTCAATTTTTAAAAAGTGGAAGCAACACCATTTTTAGACATGGAATTTTATCCCGAAACTCATCCTGGGGTCCGTTTTTGCATTTGGGTTCAAAAAAAAATTGGCTTCAAAAAACATTTGGCTTCCTGGGCAGTATTTTCCTGACCGTAAAGTCATGCGTTTTCTTCCCCAGGCACCAAAAAGACTCAATTTTTAAATAGTGGAAGCAACACCAATTTCAGACATGGAATTTTATCCCGATACTCATCCTGGGGTCCGTTTTTGCATTTGGGTTCAAAAAAAAATTGGCTTCAAAAAACATTTGGGTTCCTGGGCAGTATTTTCCTGACCGTAAAGTCATGTGTTTTCTTCCCCAGGCACCAAAAAGACTCAATTTTTAAATAGTGGAAGCAACACCATTTTTAGACATGGAATTTTATCCCGAAACTCATCCTGGGGTCCGTTTTTGCATTTGGGTTCAAAAAAAAAATTAGCTTCAAAAAACATTTGGGTTCCTGGGCAGCATTTTCCTGACCGTAAAGTCATGTGTTTTCTTCCCCAGGCACCAAAAAGGCTCAATTTTTAAATAGTGGAAGCAACACCATTTTTAGACATGGAATTTTATCCGGAAACTCATCTTGGGGTCCGTTTTTGCATTTGGGTTCAAAAAAAAAAAATTAGCTTCAAAAAACATTTGGGTTCCGGGGCAGGATTTTCCTGACCGTAAAGTCATGTGTTTTCTTCCCCAGGCACCAAAAAGGCTCAATTTTTAAAAAGTGGAAGCAACACCATTTTTAGACATGGAATTTGATCCCGAAACTCATCCTGGGGTCCGTTTTTGCATTTGGGTTCAAAAAAAAAATTGGCTTCAAAAAACATTTGGGTTCCTGGGCAGCATTTTCCTGACCGTAAAGTCATGTGTTTTCTTCCCCAGGCACCAAAAAGACTCAATTTTTAAAAAGTGGAAGCAACACGATTTTTAGACATGGAATTTTATCCCGGAACTCATCCTGGGGTCCGTTTTTGCATTTGGGTTCAAAAAAAAAAATTAGCTTCAAAAAACATTTGGGTTCCTGGGCAGGATTTTCCTGACCGTAAAGTCATGCGTTTCCTTCCCCAGGCACCAAAAAGGCTCAATTTTTAAAAAGTGGAAGCAACACCATTTTTAGACATGGAATTTTATCCCAAAACTCATCCTGGGGTCCGTTTTTGCATTTGGGTTCAAAAAAAAAAAATTGGCTTCAGAAAACATTTGGGTTCCTGGGCAGTATTTTCCTGACCGTAAATTCATGCGTTTTCTTCCCCAGGCACCAAAAAGGCTCAATTTTTAAAAAGTGGAAGCAACACCATTTTTAGACATGGAATTTTATCCCGAAACTCATCCTGGGGTCCGTTTTTGCACTTGGGTTCAAAAAAAAAATTGGCTTCAAAAAACATTTGGGTTCCTGGGCAGTATTTTCCTGACCGTAAAGTCATGCGTTTTCTTACCCAGGCACCAAAAAGGCGCGATTTTTAAAAAGTGGAAGCAACACCATTTTTAGACATGGAATTTTATCCCGAAACTCATCCTGGGGTCCGTTTTTGCATTTGGGTTAAAAAAAAATTGGCTTCGAAAAACATCTGGGTTCCTGGGCAGTATTATCCTGACCGTAAACTCATGTGTTTTCTTCCCCAGGCACCAAAAAGGCTCAATTTTTAAATAGTGGAAGCAACACCATTTTTAGACATGGAATTTTATCCCGAAACTCATCCTGGGTTCCGTTTTTGCATTTAGGTTCAAAAAAAAAATTTGCTTCAAAAAACATTTGCGTTCCTGTACAGTATTTTCCTGACCGTAAAATCAAGCGTTTTCTTCCCCAGGCGCCAAAAAGGCTCAATTTTTAAAAAGTGGAAACAACACCATTTTAGACATGGAATTTTATCCCGAAACTCATCCTGGGGTCCGTTTTTGCATTTGGGTTCAAAAAAAAATTGCCTTCAAAAAACATTTGGGTAGCATTTTCCTGACTGTAAAGTCTTGCGTTTTCTTCCCCAGGCACCAAAAAGGCTCAATTTTTAAATAGTGGAAGCAACACCATTTTTAGACATGGATTTTTTTCCGGAAACTCATCCTGGGGTTCGTTTTTGCATTTGGGTTCAAAAAAAAAATTAGCTTCAAAAAACATTTGGGTTCCGGGGCAGGATTTTCCTGACCGTAAAGTCATGTGTTTTCTTCCCCAGGCACCAAAAAGGCTCAATTTTTAAAAAGTGGAAGCAACACCATTTTTAGACATGGAATTTGATCCCGAAACTCATCCTGGGGTCCGTTTTTGCATTTGGGTTCAAAAAAAAAATTGGCTTCAAAAAACATTTGGGTTCCTGGGCAGCATTTTCCTGACCGTAAAGTCATGTGTTTTCTTCCCCAGGCACCAAAAAGACTCAATTTTTAAAAAGTGGAAGCAACACGATTTTTAGACATGGAATTTTATCCCGGAACTCATCCTGGGGTCCGTTTTTGCATTTGGGTTCAAAAAAAAAAATTAGCTTCAAAAAACATTTGGGTTCCTGGGCAGGATTTTCCTGACCGTAAAGTCATGCGTTTCCTTCCCCAGGCACCAAAAAGGCTCAATTTTTAAAAAGTGGAAGCAACACCATTTTTAGACATGGAATTTTATCCCAAAACTCATCCTGGGGTCCGTTTTTGCATTTGGGTTCAAAAAAAAAAAATTGGCTTCAGAAAACATTTGGGTTCCTGGGCAGTATTTTCCTGACCGTAAATTCATGCGTTTTCTTCCCCAGGCACCAAAAAGGCTCAATTTTTAAAAAGTGGAAGCAACACCATTTTTAGACATGGAATTTTATCCCGAAACTCATCCTGGGGTCCGTTTTTGCACTTGGGTTCAAAAAAAAAATTGGCTTCAAAAAACATTTGGGTTCCTGGGCAGTATTTTCCTGACCGTAAAGTCATGCGTTTTCTTACCCAGGCACCAAAAAGGCGCGATTTTTAAAAAGTGGAAGCAACACCATTTTTAGACATGGAATTTTATCCCGAAACTCATCCTGGGGTCCGTTTTTGCATTTGGGTTAAAAAAAAATTGGCTTCGAAAAACATCTGGGTTCCTGGGCAGTATTATCCTGACCGTAAACTCATGTGTTTTCTTCCCCAGGCACCAAAAAGGCTCAATTTTTAAATAGTGGAAGCAACACCATTTTTAGACATGGAATTTTATCCCGAAACTCATCCTGGGTTCCGTTTTTGCATTTAGGTTCAAAAAAAAAATTTGCTTCAAAAAACATTTGCGTTCCTGTACAGTATTTTCCTGACCGTAAAATCAAGCGTTTTCTTCCCCAGGCGCCAAAAAGGCTCAATTTTTAAAAAGTGGAAACAACACCATTTTAGACATGGAATTTTATCCCGAAACTCATCCTGGGGTCCGTTTTTGCATTTGGGTTCAAAAAAAAATTGCCTTCAAAAAACATTTGGGTAGCATTTTCCTGACTGTAAAGTCTTGCGTTTTCTTCCCCAGGCACCAAAAAGGCTCAATTTTTAAATAGTGGAAGCAACACCATTTTTAGACATGGATTTTTTTCCGGAAACTCATCCTGGGGTTCGTTTTTGCATTTGGGTTCAAAAAAAAAATTAGCTTCAAAAAACATTTGGGTTCCTGGGCAGGATTTTCCTGACCGTAAAGTCATGCGTTTTCTTCCCCAGGCACCAAAAAGGCTCAATTTTCAAAAAGTGGAAGCAACACCATTTTTAGACATGGAATTTTATCCCGAAACTCATCCTGGGGTCTATTTTTGCATTTAGGTTCAAAAAAAAATTGGCTTCGAAAAACATCTGGGTTCCTGGGCAGCATTTCCCTGACCGTAAAGTCATGTGTTTTCTTCCCCAGGCACCAAAAAGGCGCGATTTTTAAAAAGTGAAAGCAACACCATTTTTAGACATGGAATTTTATCCCGAAACTCTTCCTGGGGTCCGTTTTTGCATTTGGGTTAAAAAAAAATTGGCTTCAAAAAACTTTTGGGTTCCTGGGCAGTATTTTCCTGACCGTAAATCATGCGTTTTCTTCCCCAGGCACCAAAAAGGCGCGATTTTTAAAAAGTGGAAGCAACACCATTTTAGAAATGGAATTTTATCCCGAAACTCATCCTGGGGTCCGTTTTTGCATTGGGGTTCAAAAAAAAAATTGGCTTCAAAAAACATTTGGGTTCCTGGGAAGTATTTTCCTGACCGTAAAGTCATGTGTTTTCTTCCCCAGGCACCAAAAAGTCTCAATTTTAAAAAAGTGGAAGCAACACCATTTTTAGACATTGAATTTTATCCCGAAACTCATCCTTGGGTCCGTTTTTGCATTTAGGTTCAAAAAAAAATTGGCTTCAAAAAACATTTGGGTTCCTGGGCAGTATTTTCCTAACCGTAAAGTCAGTTTTCTTACCCAGGCACCAAAAAGGCGCGATTTTTAAAAAGTGGAAGCAACACCATTTTAGAAATGGAATTTTATCCCGAAACTCATCCTGGGGTCCGTTTTTGCATTTGGGTTCAAAAAAAAAATTGGCTTCAAAAAACATTTGGGTTCCTGGGCAGCATTTTCCTGACCGTAAAGTCATGTGTTTTCTTCCCCAGGCACCAAAAAGGCTCAATTTTTAAAAAGTGAGAAACACCATTTTTAGACATGGAATTTTATCCCGAAACTCATCCTGGGGTCCGTTTTTGCATTTGGGGTCAAAAAAAAAATTGGCTTCAAAAAACATTTGGGTTCCTGGGCAGCATTTTCCTGACCGTAAAGTCATGCGTTTTCTTCCCCAGGCACCAAAAAGGCTCAATTTTTAAAAAGTGGAAGCAACACCATTTTTAGACATGGAATTTTATCCCGAAACTCATCCTGGGGTCCGTTTTTGCATTTGGGTTCAAAAAAAAAAATTGGCTTCAAAAAACATTTGGGTTCCTGGGCAGCATTTTCCTGACCGTAAAGTCATGTGTTTTCTTCCCCAGGCACCAAAAAGACTCAATTTTTAAATAGTGAAGCAACACCATTTTTAGACATGGAATTTTATCCCGAAACTCATCCTGGGGTCCGTTTTTGCATTTGGGTTCAAAAAAAAAAATTAGCTTCAAAAAACATTTGGGTTCCTGGGCAGGATTTTCCTGACCGTAAAGTCATGTGTTTTCTTCCCCAGGCACCAAAAAGGCTCAATTTTTAAAAAGTGGAAGCAACACCATTTTTAGACATGGAATTTTATCCAGAAACTCATCCTGGGGTCCGTTTTTGCATTTGGGTTCAAAAAAAAAATTAGCTTCAAAAAACATTTGGGTTCCTGGGAAGGATTTTCCTGACCGTAATGTCATGCGTTTTCTTCCCCAGGCACCAAAAAGGCTCAATTTTTAAATAGTGGAAGCAACACCATTTTTAGACATGGAATTTTATCCGGAAACTCATCCTGGGGTCCGTTTTTGCATTTGGGTTCAAAGAAAAAAATTGGCTTCAAAAAACATTTGGGTTCCTGGGCAGCATTTTCCTGACCGTAAAATCAAGCGTTTTCTTCCCCAGGCACCAAAAAGGCTCAATTTTTAAAAAGTGGAAGCAACACCATTTTTAGACATGGATTTTTTTCCGGAAACTCATCCTGGGGTTCGTTTTTGCATTTGGGTTCAAAAAAAAAATTAGCTTCAAAAAACATTTGGGTTCCTGGGCAGGATTTTCCTGACCGTAAAGTCATGCGTTTTCTTCCCCAGGCACCAAAAAGGCTCAATTTTTAAAAAGTGGAAGCAACACCATTTTTAGACATGGAATTTTATCCAGAAACTCATCCTGGGGTCCGTTTTTGCATTTGGGTTCAAAAAAAAAATTAGCTTCAAAAAACATTTGGGTTCCTGGGAAGGATTTTCCTGACCGTAATGTCATGCGTTTTCTTCCCCAGGCACCAAAAAGGCTCAATTTTTAAATAGTGGAAGCAACACCATTTTTAGACATGGAATTTTATCCGGAAACTCATCCTGGGGTCCGTTTTTGCATTTGGGTTCAAAGAAAAAAATTGGCTTCAAAAAACATTTGGGTTCCTGGGCAGCATTTTCCTGACCGTAAAATCAAGCGTTTTCTTCCCCAGGCACCAAAAAGGCTCAATTTTTAAAAAGTGGAAGCAACACCATTTTTAGACATGGATTTTTTTCCGGAAACTCATCCTGGGGTTCGTTTTTGCATTTGGGTTCAAAAAAAAAATTAGCTTCAAAAAACATTTGGGTTCCTGGGCAGGATTTTCCTGACCGTAAAGTCATGCGTTTTCTTCCCCAGGCACCAAAAAGGCTCAATTTTCAAAAAGTGGAAGCAACACCATTTTTAGACATGGAATTTTATCCCGAAACTCTTCCTGGGGTCCGTTTTTGCATTTGGGTTAAAAAAAAATTGGCTTCAAAAAACTTTTGGGTTCCTGGGCAGTATTTTCCTGACCGTAAATCATGCGTTTTCTTCCCCAGGCACCAAAAAGGCGCGATTTTTAAAAAGTGGAAGCAACACCATTTTTAGACATGGAATTTTATCCCAAAACTCATCCTGGCATCCGTTTTTGCATTTGGGTTCAAAATAATAATTAGCTTCAAAAAACATTTGGGTTCCTGGGAAGTATTTTCCTGACCGTAAAGTCATGTGTTTTCTTCCCCAGGCACCAAAAAGTCTCAATTTTAAAAAAGTGGAAGCAACACCATTTTTAGACATTGAATTTTATCCCGAAACTCATCCTTGGGTCCGTTTTTGCATTTAGGTTCAAAAAAAAATTGGCTTCAAAAAACATTTGGGTTCCTGGGCAGTATTTTCCTAACCGTAAAGTCAGTTTTCTTACCCAGGCACCAAAAAGGCGCGATTTTTAAAAAGTGGAAGCAACACCATTTTAGAAATGGAATTTTATCCCGAAACTCATCCTGGGGTCCGTTTTTGCATTTGGGTTCAAAAAAAAAATTGGCTTCAAAAAACATTTGGGTTCCTGGGCAGCATTTTCCTGACCGTAAAGTCATGTGTTTTCTTCCCCAGGCACCAAAAAGGCTCAATTTTTAAAAAGTGAGAAACACCATTTTTAGACATGGAATTTTATCCCGAAACTCATCCTGGGGTCCGTTTTTGCATTTGGGGTCAAAAAAAAAATTGGCTTCAAAAAACATTTGGGTTCCTGGGCAGCATTTTCCTGACCGTAAAGTCATGCGTTTTCTTCCCCAGGCACCAAAAAGGCTCAATTTTTAAAAAGTGGAAGCAA